>NC_090339.1:1113984-1485312 GCF_035084215.1 Heptranchias perlo | reverse complement strand
TGAGGGACGGGGTGAGGAGAGGGAGAGGGGGAGGAGAGGGAGAGGGGAGGAGAGGGAGAGGGGGAGGAGAGGGAGAGGGGGAGCAGAGGGAGAGGGGGAGGAGAGGGAGAGGGGGAGGAGAGGGACGGGGTGAGGAGAGGGAGAGGGGGAGGAGAGGGAGAGGGGGAGGAGAGGGAGAGGGGGAGGAGAGGGACGGGGTGAGGAGAGGGAGAGGGGAGGAGAGGGACGGGGAGGAGAGGGACGGGGAGGAGAGGGAGAGGGGGAGGAGGGGACGGGGGAGGAGAGGGACGGGGAGGAGAGGAGAGGGGGATGAGGGGACGGGGGAGGAGAGGGACGGGGAGGAGAGGGAGAGGGGGAGGAGGGGACGGGGGCTCCTCAATGTGGACAGTTGTGGCCCTGGGGGGGTGTGTGTGGGTAATATCGTCATGTTAGTAACCTTGCTTCATGCCTGATGAACCTGATTGAATATTTTGAAGATGTGACAAAAGTAGTGAATGGGGAATGACTATGGATGTTGTTTTTATGGACTTCCAGAAGGCATTCAATAAAATCCCTCATAAGAGACTGTTAGCTAAAGATGGAGCTCATGGAATTGAGGGCAAATTATTGACCTGTTTAGGAAATTGGCTGAACGGCAGGAGACAGAGAGTAGGGATAATGGTCAGGTGCTCACATTGGCAGGATGTGAATGGTGGTGTCCCACGGGGATCTGTGTCGGGGCCTCAACTATTCACTGTATTTATTAACCACGGGATAGAGAGCCACATGTCCAAGTTTGCCGATGATACAAAGATAGGCATCATTGTAAGCAGTGTAGATGGAAGCATAAAATTACAGAGAGATATTAATAGATTAAATGAATGGGCAAAACTGTGGCAAATGGATTTCAATATCGGCAAGTGTGAGGTCATCCACTTTGGACCTAAAAAGGAGAGATCAGTGTACTTTCTAAATGGTGAAAAGCTCGAAACAGTGGAGGTCCAAAGAGACCTTGGGGTCCATGTACATAGATCATTAAAATGTCACGGACAGGTACAGAAAATAATCAAAAAGGCTAATGGAATGCTGGCCTTTATATCTAGAGGACTAGAATACAAGGGGGTAGAAGTTATGCTACAGCTATACAAAGCCCTGGTTAGACCGCACCTGGAGTACTGTGAGCAGTTCTGGGCACCTTAGGGAGGATATAATGGCCTAAGAGGGAGTGCAGCGTAGATTTACTGGAATGATACCTGGACTCCAAGGGTTAAATTACGAGGAGAGATTACACAAACTAGGGTTCTGTTCCCTGGAATTTAGAAGATTAATGGGTAATTTGATTGAAGTTTTCAAGATATTAAGGGGAACTGATAGGTTAGATAGAGAGAAACTATTTCCGCTGGTTGGGCAGTCTAGGACTAGGGAACATCGGCTAAAAATTAGAGCCAGGACTTTCCGGAGTGAAGTCAGGAAACACTTCTACACACAAAGGGTGGGAGAAGTTTCGAACTCTCTTCCGCAAACAGCAGTTGATACTAGCTCAATAATTAATTCTAAATCTGAGATTGATAGATTATTGTTAACCAAAGGTATTAATGGATATGGGGCTCAGGCGGGTATATGGAGTTAGGTCACAGATCAGCCATGATCTCATTGAATGGTGGAACGGGCTCGAGGGTCTACGTGGCCGCCTCCTGTTTGTTCCTATTTTCCTGTGAAATGAGCTTCTTACACTGGCTCCTGCCTGCTGCACTTGCCCTGTTACAGAGGCGTGACTCATTGAACTCTGCTCTCAGTCGTCAACAGATGCATTGTTTTAAACCTGACAGCTTGCAATCCTCTTCACGTTATATTTATGATTCTTTTTGCAGTAAGCAAATTTAACTTGTAAATTATATTTGGAAATATATAGAAGTTACAACACAGAAATAGTCCAGCAATTTTATTTTAAATTCACAAGCTTTCGGAGGCTTCCTCCTTCCTCAGGTGAATGTTGTGGAAATGAAATCCTCGAAATGAAATCGCATTTATAAATCACAGAACAATGCTTGGTGATTGCAGACAGCCCGTTGAACGGGCAGTTGAAAAGACTGTCTGTAATCACCAAGCATTGTTCTGTGAATTATAAATGCGATTTCATTTCGAGGATTTCATTTCCACAACATTCACCTGAGGAAGGAGGAAGCCTCCGAAAGCTTGTGAATTTAAAATAAAATTGCTGGACTATAACTTGGTGTTGTAAAATTGTTTACAATTGTCACCCCCAGTCCATCACCATCTCCACATCAACACAGAAATAGGCCATTTGGCCCAACTGGCCCGTGACAGTGTCTATCCTCCGTTCGAGCAAATTGCCTGAATCACATATAGGATTTCAGATTTTTATATTTCCCGACATTTCAACTTCGGCCAGGTGAAATAATCTACCATCGTGGAAGTGCCCGCAGATCAAATTGTTTTCTCAGGCCATGTGTTTGGAAGGACAGGAGGGTTCTGAGCCCCTGGAACAGGCACTTTGATCAAACAAGTTTCTCTTAGTTACCTTGGGGGCAGTGGGTTACAAGGAGGGACTTTGCAGAATTTTTACACAAGTTATGAATTGAGTTGTGTCGACAAATCAAATCTGGTTGGGGGACAGAGTGGGATTAATTCAAAAATGGGCTGATTGTCACTCACTAAAGGTCAGCTCAGGACTGGACTTTGGTCACTTCAAGTACCTGCAGCACCATCGCCATGGAGGAGATGGGAATATCATCAAAAAAAGGGCCTGGGAGAAAGCAGAACATCAGACTATTGCAATGTACCTGTAAAAGTTAAATAAAAATTGTTTGTTTTCTCGGCATTTATATGGCTGGTCCAGTTAAGTTTCTGGTCAATGGTGACCCCCAGAATGTTGATGGTGGGGGATTCGGCGATGGTAATGCTGTTGAATGTCAAGGGGAGGTGGTTAGACTCTTTTTGTTGGAGATGGTCATTGCCTGGCATTTGTATGGTGTGAATGTTACTTGCCACTTATGAGCCCAAGCCTGGATGTTGTCCAGGTCTTGCTGCATGCGGGCACGGACTGCTTCATTATTTGAGGGGTTGCGAATGGAACTGAACACTGTGCAATCATCAGCAAACATCCCCATTTCTGACCTTATGATGGAGGGAAGGTCATTGATGAAGCAGCTGAAGATGGTTGGGTCTAGGACACTGCCCTGAAGAAATCCTGAAGCGATGGCCTGGGGCTGAGATGATTGGCCTCCAACAACCACTACCACCTTCCTTTGTGCTAGGTATGACTCCAACCACTGGAGAGTTTTCCCCCTGATTCCCATTGACTTCAATTTTACTAGGGCTCCTTGGTGCCACACTCGGTCAAAAGTTGCTTTGATGTCAAGGGCAGTCACTCTCACCTCACCTCTGGAATTCAGCTCTTTTCTCCATGTTTGGACCAAGGCTGTAATGAGGTCTGGAGCCGAGTGCTCCTGGCGGAACCCAAACTGAGCATCGGTGAGCAGGTTATTGGTGAGTAAGTGCCGCTTGATAGCACTGTCGACGACACCTTCCATCACTTTGCTGATGATTGAGAGTAGACTGATGGGGCGGTAATTGGCCGGATTGGATTTGTCCTTTTAATGGTAATTTTAACCATCAAACGTTTACAAGCTCCGACCTTCCTCGGTCTCTTCGAGCTCTCGATCCATCTGATGCTAACACTGTGCAGAATTCGTACCGCCCAGAGTTAAAATTGCGTCGGGGTCCGAATGACGTCATCGGCCCCCAACCTTTAAATATTTACTCGTCCCTGCACCCCAGGGTTAAACTAGGGCCGGTGGGAGAGTTGAGAGGTGAGTAATCTGCCCCTATTGGGTGTCAGCTGTGGCCCAGGGGGTAGTGCTTTTCTCTCGGAGTCAGAAGGCCATGGGTTCGAGTCCCACTCCAGAGACTTAAGCACAAAATCCAGGCCGACACTCCAGTACTAGTACTGAGGGAGTGCTGCACCGTTGGAGGTGCTGTCTTTCGGATGAGATGTTAAACCATGGCCCCTTCTGCCCTCTCAGGTGGATGTAAAAGATCCCATGGCCACTATTCGAAGAAGAACAGGGGAGTTCTCCCTGGTGTCCTGGGCCAATATTTATCCCTCAACCAATATCACTAAAACAGGTTATCTGGTCATTATCATGTTGATGTTCGTGGGATCTAGCTGTGCACAAATTGACTGCTGTGTTTTGTACAATACAATAGTGACTACACTTCAAAAAGTATTTCATTGGCTGTGGTGTGCCTTGGGGTCATGAAAGGTTCGATATAAATGCAAGATCTTCCTGTCTCCTATTTAACCTCGTCACACACCCTGTTCCCCTCGGGTGCGTGGGGTTAAAATTGGGGCTTAAGTTTCTCTCCTCTGCTCCCCCCCGGCTGCGATCTTTTCTACTGTTATGGCCTATTTTTGCTGTGGTGACCAGAGCTGACCACAGTCCTGTCGGTGAGGAGAGTCCACGCTATCTAATGCTCAACACCCCTGCTCCATCAAGGTCAGTCCCACAACCTCAGCTCAGTGATCCAGCATTCCATTTGTTTATTCACCATCTCTGAATATTGAAAGTGATGTGTCCACTGTCCCTCTCTCAGTGCCCCTGTGCTAATTCTGTTCCGTACAAAGCTCCCCATTGCGTGCTCCCCATTTCTCAGTCTTGTGTTTCTGTTATCATTCATCTGTCCAGTTGCAGAGCTCATTCGAATTATTTCACCGATCTTTAGATGCACCTCCCTCAATAGGCAACCAATCACAAACCCCCCTGGGACTCCATCCCACACCTCTCCCCCTGGAATAAGCATCATTTATTTGATAAAGAGACACTACTATTCAGAACTCCTGCCACCCTACATGTTCTTGTTAATAATTCACAGGCAGAAACTGCAAACATCATCTTTAGACATATTCCCCTCTGTTATGTGAAGTTTTTTTTGTGCTGACGTTGTTATTTTACAGTTTAATCCCTACTGCTGAATTTACACAAACCCTTAGATGTTTATGTGTGCTAAGGCGCTGTATATAAAATGATAATCCATTTATTTTCTGGATACGCAAGGATTTAAACTCCAATCCTTCATTGTCGCTGGGTCAAAATCCTGGAATGCACTATCTCACAGAACCTTCACCACACGGACTGCAGCGGTTCAAGAAGGCGGCTCACCACCACCTTCTCAAGGGGCAACTAGGGATGGGCAATAAATGTCGGCCTTGCCAGCGACGCCCATATCCCCAGATCAAATTTTAAAAATTCCTGAGGATGATTTAGCTGTGACACCCACTGCAGTTCTGTACAGTTGAATTGGGAGTCATGCCATGAGAAGAATCTATAAGGTTGGGCAGGACACTGGGGAGAACTCTGCTGCTCTCCTTCGAATAGTGCCATGGGATCATTTACGTCCACCTGAGAGGGCAGACCGGGCCTCGGTTTAACATCTCATCCGAAGGACGGCACCTCCGACAGTGCAGCACTCCCTCACTTCTAAGAGCGTAAGAACATAAAAAATAGGAGCAAGAGTAGGCCACATGGCCCCTTGAGCCTGCTCCACCATTCAATCAGATCATGGCTGATCTTCGACCTCAACTCCACTTTCCTGCCCGATCCCCGTATCCCTCGATTCCCCTAGAATCCAGAAATCTATCTATCTCAGCCTTGAATATACTCAATGACTCAGCATCCACAACCCTCTGAGTGAAGAAATTCCTCCTCATCTCAGTCCTAAATGGCCGTCCCTTTATCCTGAGATTTTGCCCCTAGTTCTTGACTCTCCAGCCGGGGAAACAGCCTCTCAGCATCTACCCTGTCAACCCCTTTGTAATCTTATATGTTTCAATGAGATCAACTCTCATTCTTCTAAACTCCAGAGAGTATAGGCCCATTCTACTCAATCTCGTCTTATAGGACAACCCTCTCATCCCAGGAATCAATCCAGTGAACCTTCACTGCACTCCCTCTAAGGCAAGTATCTCCTTGCTAAAATAAGGAGACTAAACCTGTACACAGTACTCCAGGTGAGGTCTCACCAAAGCCCTGTCCAATTGTAGTAAGACTTCCTTACTCTTGTACTCCATCCCCCTTGCAATAAAGGCCAACATACCATTTGCCTTGCTAATTGCCTGCTGTACCTGCATATTAACTTTTTGTGTTTCTTGTACGAGGACACCCAAATCTCTCTGAACACCAACATTTTATAGTTTCTCACCATTTAAAAAAATTCGTTTTTTCTATTCTTCCTACCAAAGTGAATAACCTCACATTTCCCCACATTATACTCCATCTGCCACCTTCTTGCCCACTCACTTAACCTGTCTATATCCCTTTGCAGGCTCTTTGGCCCTGATATTAGCAGGGAGGCGGGATGTCAGCGTGGGAGGGGGACGATTGGACGTGTGGGTAACCTGGCCATTTAAATCTGCCCGTTCCCCACGCAATTGCAGATAAATTGGAGCTACTTAACGTGGTTTCCGGGTTTGCCGTCTGAAAGCTGCGCAGCGGATGGACTGTGCACCCGCATCACAGGCTGTCAACTGGAGGAGCTCTCTTTAAAGGGGCAGTCCTCCAATGGCTGCTCCTGGACCAAACACCACACAGCACCATGGAGCAGCACAGGGGAAAGGCTGCTCCTAGATTCAGCGATGCCTCACTCCAGGTGTTACTGGATGGGGTGAGGAGGAGGAGGGATATATTATACCTGGCGGACGGGAGGAAGTGGCCTGCCTCTGCCCCCAAGAAGGCCTGGCTCGAGGTGGCAGAGGAGGTCACCAGCAGCAGCAACATCTCCCACACCTGGATCCAGTGCAGGAAGTGCTTCAATGACCTAACTAGGTCAGTCAAAGTGAGTACACTTACTCATTCTCCTACACTCCGTCTTCCACATCACCGCCCCCACCCCCCAACTCATTCTGCACTGCCAACACTACTCCATCACAGCACTCCTCACACCCACTCAAAGCTCATCCTCAACTTACCTGCACTTCCTCACCTCCCCATTACTCACCCCACCACTACCACTCAACCCAATCCTCATCCAATGTCATGGCTCTGTCTCATACTCACCCTCTGATGCATCTCTTTCACGGTCAGCCTCACCCAAAGCAATGAGTTCATCCATTGGCCACTTCACCGTCACTCACTCACGCCTCTGTACTTTCTCCCCTTATAGGAGAAGAGAGACCAGAATGCATGGGAGAGGGCGAGGACCGGAGGGGGGGCCGCAACAGATAGTCGTCCTCACAGACGCCGAGCAGGAGGCGCTGGAGCTGAACCGCACCCTCGAGTGCCTGTCTGTCGGGGATGCCGAGACTGACACCCGACAAACGTCTGGTAACAGAACTTTAACATTCATCACACACAATATCAATTGATGTTAACATGCCTCGCCATCTTCAGCACTCAGTTTGCTCATTGCAACATGACGCATCTGTGATGATGCTTAATGTTGCCTTCTGTTCTCTTACAGGGCATTCAGTGACCGCTGTGACGGCGGAGGGCGATTCCTCAGAGGACCTGCCGGCCACCAACGCAGATACTCATACCTCGGTGGGTCCCTGTCCGCAGTTATTTGGGGTCGCACATGGTGAGTCACCACAAACATGTGAGCACGAGCAGACACTGGTGGCAGGGGCAGCTGTGGAGAGTCCGTCTCGGTGGGAGCACTCCTCTCCAGGCTCTGCTCAGCTGGACGCAGATGCTGAACCCTGGGGGGCCATCCTTTAAAAGGAGAATGATCGAGGGACAGCAGCACATTTGCGAGGTGCTGGAACAGGTGCCACGCGCAGTCTCCACAATCACGCAGAGGATGGAGGAGTCCAGCTCCTGCATGAGTGGAATGTGTCACAGGTACAGGAGGGAATCTCTGAGATACTGTCACAGGGACGTGAGGGAATCTCTGAGATACTGTCACAGGGACGTGAGGGAATCTCTGAGATACTGTCACAGGGACGTGAGGGAATCTCTGAGATACTGTCACAGGGACGTGAGGGAATCTCTGAGATACTGTCACAGGGACGTGAGGGAATCTCTGAGATACTGTCACAGGGACGTGAGGGAATCTCTGAGATACTGTCACAGGGACGTGAGGGAATCTCTGAGGCAGTGTAGTGGGTAAGTGCGGGAATGTCTGCGATGGAGGGAAGGCTAGCCTCCATCGAGCTTCAAGCACGGCTCATAAATGAATCCATTCAGGCTCTGACACCGGCCATTCGGACTCAGGGTGAACAACATTCTGCCGCCTTAAACAGGCAGATACTCTGGCAATGGCCTTACAAGGCTTCACACATACCCTCAAAACAGTCGTCCAGCAGAGTGGTATGAGTGGTGTTGGCCTGGCCCAGGGGAGGGATGATGGCGAAAGGGGACATGGAAAGGGGATGCCACTCAAAGCGCCCCCACATCTCACCCGTTGCCCCCCTCTCAACCAGTACCCGCAATGCTGCCTCCTCTCCAGGTGGCAGAGTCTGCCCCTGCACAGGTGCAGGTGGAGCAGTCTTTGGAGGGGCCCTCATGGGCACCGAAACCCAGAGGGCGTAGGCCCAAAGCATCTAATTGGTCAGGGCATAAACAAGAGCAACCTGACACTACCTCTGCTGCAGCCACATAGAAGTAGTCAGAAGTGAAAGGCGAAGGTTTTGTAAGCACGAAGGGGACGCACAAGCGTGTTTGACGGTTGGTCATGTTTTTTATTTATATTTGCTTTTTGTTAAACTCACATTAAATATTATTATTCTGACCACTACTGCCACGTCTTGGCCATTCTTGACTGGCTTCTGTAATAAGGCCATGGGTAAGATGGGTATAGAGGGATATGGGCCAAGTGCAGGCAATTGGGACTAGCTTAGTGGTATAAACTGGGCGACATGGACATGTTGGGCCGAAGGGCCTGTTTCCATGTTGTAACTTCTATGATTCTATGATTCTATGATAAGGCCCTTTCATGAGGTTCACCATGAACGCCCACACTTGATGCCACCCATTGGGTCACTCTACAGTGGGTGTATGTGTAATTGCAGGACTGTTTTGTGCAGGGAGGGGTGGGGATCTGACCTGGCCGCTGCTCTATCCAGGTGGTGTGAGGACTGGACTCTTCACACTTTCCGATGTTAGGAGAACCGTTCACATATCAGTGACTCCCTGGCCTCTCGAGCAGCCAGGTGAACCGCTGCTCTGCCCATGGGTTCCTCCTCCTCCTCCTCCTCCTCCTCCTCCTCACTGTGGGTGGCAGATGTGGATGGGGCCTCCACCAGCGGCACCCCTCTCTGTTGTGCCAACACGACTATAATGCGCCCCACTCTGTCTGGTGCGTATTGAAGCGCTCCCCCAGAACGATCAAGGCACCTGAAGCAAATCTTGAGCAGCCCTATAACATGCTCAATTGTAGGCCTGGTGATGATGTGCCTGTCGTTATATTGACACTGTTGCTCGGTGGTGGGGTTCCTCAGAGGTGTCATGAGCCACATGTGCAGGGGGTATCCCTTGTCCCCGAGGAGCCAGACCTTGCGGGTGTTCGGTGCGTGGAAGAGGGGCAGGATGTTGGACTCCCGGAGGATGAAGGTATCGTGGCAGCTGCCAGGGAATCAGGTGCACACATGAAGGTGGTCACAGATGAGCTGAGTGTTGATGGAGTGATAGTCCTTCCTGTTAATGAACAGTCCTGGCTCGTGTGGAGGTGCTCGTATTGCTTTTTGGGTGCAATCGATTGCACCCTGCACCCGTGGGAAGCCAGTCACAGAGTGGAATCCCACTACCCTCTCCGTCTGGCTGAGGTCATCCATGGGGAAGTTGACGTAGTGCGAGGCCCTGCGAAACAAGCCATTGACGACTGAGAGACCCCGGTGATGTCCCCGGTGGCACCCTGGAATGATCCGGAGACGAAGAAGTTGAGGGCAGTGGTGACTTTGACAGCGACAGGTAAGGAGATGCTGCTCGGCCCAGCCGGGAACAGCTCGGCATGAAGGAGGCTGCAGATGTTTGCGACTACCTGGCGACTGACTCTGAGCCTCCGTATGCACTGCTCCTCAGAGAGGTCCAGGAAGCTGAGCCTCGGTCTGTCGACCCTGTGGCGAGGGTAGTGCCTCCTGCGACATCACTCTCTCTGTTGTTGCCCTCCGTGCTCTTGTGCAGGGGCCTGTGGTGCAGCACTGTGTTGTGGAGCTCCACGTGGCGGAGGTGGACACCGTGCCTGGCGAGGCTGGTGATGTTGCTCGTCCTCGGATGAAGTGGTGAATGCAGCCATGGCGTTCCCCCTCCTGACGGTGTGAGTTTGAGGGGGTCCACAAAGTAGGTAAATGTGTTTGAACAGCAGAGTTTTGGGTGGAAAGTAAGAATTTTGAGTGGAAACACAAAGGTCTTGCAGCCAAAACTTTGTTTGAAGTGACAGAGTGCCCTGCTGCAATAAATGGGGTTTTCCCCCCAACTGTCAAATAATCCTTTACATCTCCCACTGGCTGCTGGCTGAAACACATCTGATTTAACAGGGAGTGTTTCCCACAGCACGGGAAACACGCTGAGGATCCTTCAAAATCACACCCCTGCCAAAATATCGAGACAATCAAGTATTTCAAGTACCTCAACTATCGGAGAAACTATGTAAATTATCATCCCGCCGGCTTTAATTGCCGGTGGGACTCCCACATTCAGGAAGTGCGCGCACCCGGACACGTCACTGGGGAACCCGGAAGTCGGCGGGTTGGAGCCGGGCTCCGAACCTGCTCGGGATTTCAGGGATTTTCGGAGCCCCCCGCCCCCAACGTACCCGCTCCATCACCCGAGAATCGGCCCCTTTGAGTTCCCCTCACAGCTTACTTTCCCACCCAGCTTTGTATCATCACCAAACTTGGATACATTACACTCGGTCCCTTCATCTAAATCATTAATATAGATTGTAAATAGCTGAGGCCCAAGCACTGATCCTTGAGGCACCCCACTAGTTACAGCCTGACAACCTGAGAATGACCCGTTTATCCCTACTCTCTGTTTTCTGTCCGTTAACCAATCCTCTATCCATGTTAATATATTACTCCCAACTCCATGAGCCCTTATCTTGTCTAACAACTTTTTATATGGCACCTTATCGAAAGCTTTTTGAAAATCCACCGGTTCCCCTTTATCTACCCTGCTAGTTACATCCTCAAACAACTCTAATAAATTTGTTAAACACGATTTCCCTTTCATAAAACCATGTTGACTCTGCCTAATCACATTATGATTTTCTAAGTGCCCTGTTACCACTTCCTTAATAATAGATTTCAACATTTTCCCAACTACTGATGTCAGGCTAACTGGCCTGTAGTTCCCTGTTTTCTTTCTCCCTCCTTTCTTGAATAGCAGGGTTACATTTGCTACCTTCCAATCCCCTGGGACCGTTCTAGAATCTAGGGAATTTTGGAAGATCAAAACCAATGCATCCACTATCTCTGCAGCCACCTCTTTTCGAACCCTCGGATGTAGGCCATCAGGTCCAGGGGATTTGTTGGCTTTTAGTCCCATTAATTTCTCCAGTACTTTTTCTCTATTGATATTAATTACTTTAAGTTCCTCACCCTCATAAGCCCCTTGGTTCCCCACTATTTCTGGTATGTTTTTTGTGTCTTCTACTGTGAGACAGATACAAAATATTTGTTTAACGTCTCTGCCATTTCCTGATTCCCCTTTATAATTTCTCCCGTCTCAGCCTCTAAGGGACCAACGTTTACTTTTGCTACTCTCTTCCTTTCTACATACTTGTCGATGCTCTTACAATGCTTTTTTATATTTCTTGCTAGTTTACTTTCATATTCTATTTTCTCTCTTTTTATTAAATTTTGGCCATCCTTTGTTGGTTTCTAAAACTCTCCCAATCCTCAGTCTTGCTACTCTTCTTGACAACAAGGGAGCAAGGGAGTGTGGCAGTGCTTAATGGTATATACCTCAATGTAAGGAGTCTAGTGAATAAGGCGGATGAGCTGACAGATAGACACGTGGCAGTACGATATCTTAACTATTACAGAAACATGGCTAAAAGAGGGGCAGGACTGGCAGCTCAATATTCCTTGTTACAGGGTTTTCAGACGCGCTAGAGAAGGAGATAAAAAAGGAGGGGTGGTGGCAATTTTGATTAAAGAAACAATTACGGCTGTGAGGAGGGATGATATGTTAGAAGAATCGTCAAATGAGACCATATGGGTTGAGCTAAAGAACAAAAAAGGGGCAGTCACACTACTGGGAGTGTACTATAGACCCCCAAACAGTTAGAGGGAGATAGAAGAGCAAATATGTCGGCAAATTTCTGAGAAGTGCAAAAATAGTAGGGCAGTAATAGTAGGGGATTTCAACTACCCGAATATTAACTGGGACACAAACAGTGTGAAAGGTATAGAGGGTGCAGAATTCTTAAATTGCATTCAGGAGAACTTTTTTATCCAGTGCGTAGCAAGCCCAACAAGAGAGCGGGGGGGGCAGTTCTGGATTTAGTTTTAGGGAGTGAAGCTGGGCAGGTGGAAGGAGCATTTTGGTGATAGTGATCATAATTCAGTCAGTTTTAGTATAATTATGGAAAAGGATAAAGATAGAACAGGAGTAAAAGTTCTTAATTGGGGATAGGCCAATTTTACTAAACTGAGAAGTGATTTAGCAAAAGTGGACTGGAAACAGCTACTTGAAGGTAAATCAGTGTCAGAGCAGTGGGAGACAATCAACGGGGAGATTCAAGGGGTTCAGAGTAAACAAAGGAAAAAGGGAGGGACTCCCAAATCTAGAGCCTCCTGGATCTCAAGGAGCAGACAGGGTAAGATAAGACAGAAAAGGGAAGCTTATGTCAGACACCAAGAGCTCAATACTGCAGAAAGCCTAGAGGAGTATAGAAAGTGCAGGGGTGAAATTATAAAGGAAATTAGGAAAGCAAAGAGGGTATGAAAAAGTACTGGCAAGTAAAATCAAAGAAAACCCAAAGATCTTTTCGAAATACATTAAGAGCACGAGGATAACTAAGGAAAGAGTAGGGCCTATTATCATGGAATTATAGAAGGTTACAGCATGGAAGGAGGCCATTTGGCCCATTGAGTCCATGCCGACTCTATTCAAGAGCAATCCAGCTAGTCCCAATCCCCCGCCCTATCCCCGTAGCCCTGCACATTTTCTCGTTTCAAGTACTTATCCAGTTCCCTTTTGAAGGCCATGATTGAATCTGCCTCCACCACCCCCTCGGGCAGTGCATTCCAGATCCCAACCACTCACTGTGTAAAAAAGTTTTTCCTCATGTCACCTTTGGTTCTTTTGCCAATCACCTTAAACCTATGCCCTCTGGTTCTTGACCCTTCTGCCAATGGGAACAGTTTCTCTCTATCCACTCTGTCTAGACCCTTCATGATTTTGAATACCTCGATCAAATCTCCTCTCAACCTTCTCTGTTCCAAGGAGAACAATCCCAGCCTCTCCAGTCTATCCAAGTAATTTAAGTCCCTCATCCCTGGAATCATTCTAGTAAATCTTTTCTGCACCCTCTCTAAGGCCTTCACATCCTTCCTAAAGTGCAGCGCCCAGAACTGGACACAATACTCCAGTTGCGGTCGAACCAGTGTTTTATAAAGATTCATCATGACTTTCTCACTTTTGTACTCTATGCCTCTATTTATAAAGCCCAGGATCCTGTATGCTTTTTTAACCGCATTCTCAACCTGCCCTGTCAACTTCAACGATTTATGCACATGTACCCCCAAATCTCTCTTTTCCTCCACCCCTTTTAGAATTGTGCCCTCTAGTTTATATTGCCTCTTCTAATTTTTCCTACTGAAATGCATCACCTTACATTTTTCCGCGTTAAACTTCATTTGCCATGTGTCCGCCCATGCCACTAGCCTGTCTATATCCTCTTGAAGTCTATCACTATCCTCCTCACTGTTCACTACCCTTCCAAGTTTTGTGTCGTCCACAAATTTTGAAATTGTGCCCTGTACACCCAAGTCTAAGTCATTAATATATATCAAGAAAAGCAGTGGTCCCAGCACTGACCCCCGGGGAACACCACTGTACACCTCCCCCCAGTCTGAAAAACAACCGTTCACCACTACTCTCTGTTTCCTGTCATTTAGTCAATTCTGTATCCATATTGCTATTGTCTCCTTTTAATCCATGGGCAGCAATCTTGATGATAAGCCTACCGTGCGGCACTTTATCAAACACTTTTTGAAAGTCCATATACACCACATCAACTGCATTGCCCTCATCTACCCTCTTTGTTAACTCATCAAAAAACTCCATCAAGTTAGTTAAACACGATTTGCCTTTAACAAATCTGTGCTGGCTTTCCCTAATCAATCCACTCTTGTCCAAGTGACTGTTAATTCTGTCCCAGATTATCGTTTCCAAAAGTTTCTGCACCACTGAGATTAAATTGACTGGCCTATATTTGATGGGTTTATCCTTACACCCTTTTTTGAACAAGGGTGTAACATTTGCAATTCTCCAGCCCTCTGGCACCACCCCCGCATCTACGGATGTTTGGAAGATTATGGCCAGTACCTCCGCAATTTCCACCCTTACTTCCCTTAACAACTTAGGATGCATCCCATCCGGACCAGGTGACTTATCTACTTTAAGCACAGCTAGCCTTTCCATTACCTCTTCTTTCTCAATTTTTAGCCCATCCAGTATCTTAAGCATATCTTCATTTACTGAGGTTCTGACAGCATCTTCTTCCTTGGTAAAGACAGATGCAAAGTACTCATTTAGTACCTCGGCCATGCCCACTGCCTCTTGAGTAGATCTCCTTTATGGTCCTTAATCGGCCCCACCCCTTTTACTGTTTACATGTCTGTAGAAGACTTTTGGATTCCCTTTTATGTTGGTTGTTAATTTATTCTCATATTCTCTCTTTGCCCCTCTTATTTCCTTTTTCACTTCCCCTCTGAACTTTCCATATTCAGCCTGGTTCTCACTTGTGTTATCAATCTGATACCTGTCATACGCCCCCTTTATTCCGCTTCATCTTACTCTCTATCTCCTTTGTTATCCAGGGAACTCTGGCTTTAGTTGCCCTAGCTCTCCCCCCTGGGAATGTACCATGTCTGTACCCGAATCATCTCCTCTTTAAAGGTCGCCCACTATTAGAGACCAAAAAGGTAAACTATGTGTGGAGGTGGAAGATGTGGGTATGGTTCTTAATGAATACTTTGCGTCTGTCTTCACAAAGGAAAGGGACGATGCAGAGATTGTAGTTAAGGAGGAGGAGTGTGAAATATTGGATGGGATAAACACAGTGAGAGAGGAAGTACTGAGGGGATTAGTATCTTTGAAAGTGGATAAATCACCAGGGACGGATGAAATGTATCCCAGGCTGTTAAAAGAGGCCAGGGAGGAAATAACAGAGGCTCTGACCATCATTTTCCAATCCTCACTGGATACAGGCGTGGTGCCGGAGGATTGGAGGACTGCTAACATTGTACCATTGTTTAAAAAGGGAACAAGGGATAGACCGAGTAATTACAGGCCAGTCAGCCTAACCTTGGTGGTGGGCAAATGATTGGAATCAATTCTGAGGTGCCAGATAAATCATCACTTAGAAAGGCATGGATTAATCAAGGACAGTCAGCATGGATTTGTTAAGGGAAGATTGAGTCTGACTGACTTGATTGAATTTTTTGAGGAGGTAACAAGAAGGGTCGATGAGGATAGTGCATTTGATGTAGTGTACATGGATTTTAGCAAGGCTTTTGACAAGGTCCCACATGGCAGACTGGTCAAAAAAGTACAAGTCCATGGGATCCAAGGGAAAGTGGCAAGTTGGATCCAAAATTGGCTCGGTGGCAGGAAGCAAAGGGTAATGGTCGATGGGTGTTTTTGTGACTGGAAGGCTGTTTCCAGTGGGGTTCCGCAGAGCTCAGTACCAGGTCCCTTGCTTTTTGTGATATATATCAGTGATTTGAATTTAAATATAGGGGGCTTGATCAAGAAGTTTGCAGATGATACAAAAATTGGCCGTGTGGTTGATAGTGAGGAGGAAAGCTGTAGACTGCAGGAAGATATCAATGGACTGGTCAGGTGGGCAGAAAAGTGGCAAATGGAGTTCAATCCAGAGAAGTGTGAGGTAATGCATTTGGGGAGGGCAAACAAGGCAAGGGAATACACAATAAATGGAAGGATACTGAAAGGTGTAGAGGAACAGAGGGACCTTGGAGTGCATGTCCACAGATCCCTGAAGGTAGCAGGACAGGTAGATAAGGTGGTTAAGAAGGCATATGGAATACTTTCATTTATTATCCGAAGCATAGAATATAAGAGCAGGGAGGTTATGCTAGAACTGTATAAAACACTAGTTCGGCCACAGCTTGAGTACTGTGTACAGTTCTGGTCACCACATTACAGGAAGGATGTGATTGCACTGGAGAGGGCACAGAGGAGATTTACGAGGATGTTGCCAGGACTGGAGAATTTTAGCTATGAGGAAAGATTGGATAGGCTGGGGTTGTTCTCTTTGGAACTGAGGAGGCTGAGAGGAGATTCAATTGAGGTGTAAAAAATTATGAGGTGCCGAGATAGAGTGGATCAGAAGGACCTATTTCCCTAAGCAGAGAGGTCAATAACCAGGGGGCATAGATTTAAAGTGATTGGTAGAAGGATTAGAGGGGAGCTGAGGAACAATTTTTTCACCCAGAGGGTGGTGGGGGTCTGGAACTCACTGAGAGGGTGGGAGAGGCAGAAACCCTCAACTCATTTAAAGAGTACCTGGATGTGCACCTGATGAGCCGTAACCTACAGGGCTACGGACCAAGTGCTGGAAAGTGGGATTAGGCTGGGTGGCTCATTTTCGGCTGGCACGGACCTGATGGGCCGAATGGCCTCCTTCTGTGCTGTAAATTTTCTATGATTCTATGATTCTATGATTCTAACATTATAAGCCTCTTCTTTTAATCTAATACTGTCCTTAACTTCTTTAGTTAGCCACGGGTGGATCACTTTTCCTGTGGAGTTTTTATATCTGAATGGAGTATATATTTGTTGAGAATATTGAAATATTTCTTCAAATATTTGCCATTGCTTTTCAACTGTCATACCCTTTAATTTGGTTCCCCAATCTACCTTTGACAACTCGCCCCTCATTCCCATGTAATTGGCTTTATTTAAGTTTAAGACTCCAGTTTCTGACTTAAGTACATCACCCTCAAACTCAATGTGAAATTCTATCATATTATGATCACTCTTACCCAGAGGATCTCTTACTGTGAGATTACTAATTAACCCTGTCTCATTACTTAATACAAGATCTAAAATAGCGTGTTCCATGGTTGGTTCCATGACGTATTGCTCTGGGAAACTGTCTCTTACTGTTGCCCAAGTTGAGTTGAGCTAACCCAGCACAGACCGTGGTGAGGAACTGGTATGGTCCTGGTTTGTGTGGCAGGGGCACTCACTGAGGCACTGGGCAAACCCTTTGTTTGTTTTTCCCAACACTGGGTCGATTTTTTTAATCAATATTTCCTCAACGCAGGTAATTCCCAAATCCCTGTCGCAATCAGTATGCAGCATCACTGTTCCATTCATTAAATATTCACGAATTGGATTTCTCAATCCCAAGCTAATTATCTTTAATTTGTTCAAAGTGGATTCCAATTTATGTCAACTGGCACAGGTTCCTACGTGAGCCAATGCTTTTTGATACCATTCAATTGCTCATTATTAGTTCTGCTTATTTAGTTTTCTGTAAAATTTGTGTCTATCTATCTATCTGTTGCATCATGTGACGGATCCTAGTGACTCCGCTAGTTAATGTAGTTGAACTGAGCCGCACAGAGCAGGAAGATTCCAAGTTTGATGGCTGATTTCAGGGCACGAGGTGATGGTGAGGAGACTTGCTGCTCCTACTCACCGACTGTGTGAGGTTATTGGAGGAGGACAGGATCGGTGTTGACTGTGATGACAGCAATGGCCAACACCTTGCTAACATTGAAGGAGGTATTTTAACCTCCATCCGGTGGGATCAGGCCAGGCTGGGGATTAGATGGATGGGGAGGGGGTTTTGGACTAGGTTCCTGACCCTCATCCTCTTAACAAGCCTGAAATCAGGCACAGGAAGGGCGCACCCCACCCCCAAATGAGGGGGGGCCTAATTTAAATGGCGAAGTCACGTCCCGACGATGTCATTGAGACACCATTTTAACTGCAGGCCTGACTAAGGGTGGTAACCGCCTCAAACCTGCCAGTGAAAGCCGGTGGCAGGCACGATCCAGGCTGGACAAAGATACTGTGGACCTTCCCTGCCCTGGGCTTCCCTCCCTCCTCCTGTTGCAGACTTTCCCAATCTCCCCCCATTCCTTAGTTACTTTCTGGTTGGAAAACCCCTCTCTGCCACCTCCCCCGCTGAGCCGATTTCTGACGCCCGCCTGCCCACCGGTGGTGATGTCATTCGGCTTCAGGTGGGAGTCGGTGCTGAAATTGAAATCAGCTAAACTATCCCTGGCCTCGTGTTCTACCTATGGGGCCAGATGGTTCACCCCTCACTCTGGCCCCCCCGCACTCCCGATTCACAACCCGAGTTAACATTGGGACTTTAGTGTCTCAGCTAACCCAGTTAGAACAGCAACTTGGGAAGGATATTGAGGGGCTGTCATGTTTGTGGAACCTCACCCGAATAGTAGTCAGAACCTTACATGGAATTACATTGAATGTACAGCACAGAAACAGGCCATTAGGCCCAACTGGTCCATGCCAGTGTTTCTGCTCCACACGAGCCTCCTCCCTCCCTACTTCATCTCACCCTATCAGTATATCCTTCTATTCCTTTCTCCCTTATATGTTTATCGAGCTTCCCTTTAAATGCATCTATTCTTTTTGCCTCAACTACTCCTTGTTTTTTTTTTATTCGTTCACGGGATGTGGGCGTCGCTGGCAAGGCCGGCATTTATTGCCCATCCCTAATTGCCCTCGAGAAGGTGGTGGTGAGCCGCCTTCTTGAACCGCTGCAGTCCGTGTGGTGACGGTTCTCCCACAGTGCTGTTAGGAAGGGAGTTCCAGGATTTTGACCCAGCGACGATGAAGGAATGGCGATATATTTCCAAGTCGGGATGGTGTGTGACTTGGAGGGGAACGTGCAGGTGGTGTTGTTCCCATGTGCCTGCTGCCCTTGTCCTTCTAGGTGGTAGAGGTCGCGGGTTTGGGAGATGCTGTCGAAGAAGCCTTGGCGAGTTGCTGCAGTGCATCCTGTGGATGGTGCACACTGCAGCCACAGTGCGCTGGTGGTGAAGGGAGTGAATGTTTAGGGTGGTGGATGGGGTGCCAATCAAGCGGGCTGCTTTATCTTGGATGGTGTCAAGCTTCTTGAGTGTTGTTGGAGCTGCACTCATCCAGGCAAGTGGAGAGTATTCCATCACACTCCTGACTTGTGCCTTGTAGATGGTGGAAAGGCTTTGGGGAGTCAGGAGGTGAGTCACTCGCCGCAGAATACCCAGCCTCTGACCTGCTCTCGTAGCCACAGTATTTATATGGCTGGTCCAGTTAAGTTTCTGGTCAATGGTGACCCCCAGGATGTTGATGGTGGGGGATTCGGCGATGGTAATGCCGTTGAATGTCAAGGGGAGGTGGTTAGACTCTCTCTTGTTGGAGATGGTCATTGCCTGGCACTTATCTGGCGCGAATGTTACTTGCCACTTATCAGCCCAAGCCTGGATGTTGTCCAGGTCTTGCTGCATGCGGGCTCGGACTGCTTCATTATCTGAGGGGTTGCGAATGGAACTGAACACTGTGCAGTCATCAGCGAACATCTCCATTTCTGACCTTATGATGGAGGGAAGGTCATTGATGAAGCAGCTGAAGATGGTTGGGCCTAGGACACTGCCCTGAGGAACTCCTGCAGCAATGTCCTGGGGCTGAGATGATTGGCCTCCAACAACCACCACCATCTTCCTTTGTGCTAGGTATGACTCCAGCCACTGGAGAGTTTTCCCCCTGATTCCCATTGACTTCAATTTTACTAGGGCTCCTTGGTGCCACACTCGGTCAAATGCTGCCTTGATGTCAAGGGCAGTCACTCTCACCTCACCTCTGGAATTCAGCTCTTTTGTCCATGTTTGGACCAAGGCTGTAATGAGGTCTGGAGCCGAGTGGTCCTGGCGGAACCCAAACTGAGCATCGGTGAGCAGGTTATTGGTGAGTAAGTGCCGCTTGATAGCACTGTCGACGACACCTTCCATCACTTTGCTGATGATTGAGAGTAGACTGATGGGGCGGTAATTGGCCGGATTGGATTTGTCCTGCTTTTTGTGGACATGACATACCTGGGCAATTTTCCACATTGTCGGGTGGATGCCAGTGTTGTAGCTGTACTGGAACAGCTTGGCTAGAGGCGCAGCTAGTTCTGGAGCACAAGTCTTCAGCACTACAGCTGGGATGTTGTCGGGGCCCATCGCCTTTGCTGTATCCAGTGCACTCAGCCGTTTCTTGATATCACGTGGAGTGAATCGAATTGGCCGAAGACTGGCTTCCGTGATGGTGGGGATATCAGGAGGAGGCTGAGATGGATTATCCACTTGGCACTTCTGGCTGAAGATGGTTGCAAACGCTTCAGCCTTGTCTTTTGCACTCACGTGCTGGACTCTGCCATCATTGAGAATGGGTAGCAAGTTCCACATTCTCACCACTCTCTGGGTAAAGAAGTTTCTCCTGAATTCCTTATTAGATTTATTGGTGACTATCTTATATTTATGGCCCCTAGTTCTGGTCGCCCCGCAAGTGGAAACATCATCTCTACGTCTACCCTATCAAACTCCTTCATAATATTAAAGACCTCTATCAGGTCACCCCTCACTCTTCTCTTTTCCAGTGAAAAGAGCCCCAGCCTGTTCAGTCTTTCCTGATAGGTATATCCTCTCAGTTCTGGTATCATCCTTGTAAATCTTTACTGCACCTCCTCCAGTGCCTCTATATCCTTTTTATAATATGGAGACCAGAATTGTGCACAATACTCCAAGTGTGGTCTAACCAAGGTTCGATACAAGTTTAACATAACTTCACAGCTTTTCAATTCTATCCCTCTGGAAATGTACCCCAGTGCTTTGTTTGCATTTTTATGGCCTTATACTTTTGGTGATTTGTGTACCCTGAGACCCCTCTGCTCCTCGACCCCATTTAGACTCTTATTATCCAAGGAACATGTGGCCCCCTTACTCTTCCTACCAAAATTTGCCAATTACACACCTATTCTGCAAGTTTATTAATGTCTTCCTGTACTTTGTCACTGTCCTCCTCAGTATTATCTTCACCCCTCAATCTGGTGTCATCCGCAAATTTTGAAATTGTACTTCCGACTCCCGAGTCCAATTAATTTATGGTGAACAACAGTGGTCCCAGCACCGATCCCTGTGGAACACCACTTCCCACCTTTTGCCAGTCTGAGTAACTACCTTTAACCCCTACTCTCTGTTTTCTGTTTTGTAGTCAACTTGCTATCCATTCTGCTACCTGACCCCTGACTCCACCTGCACCACTTTAGTGATGAGTCTACTATGTAGTACCTTTTCGAAGGCCTTTTGAAAATCCATGTTAATCACATCTACCACATTACCCTTGTTTACTCTTTCTGTTATTTCTGCAAAGAATTCAATAAGGTTGGTCAAGCATGACCTTCCCTTCTGAAATCCGGGCTGACTATTCTTTGTTATATTTTCGGTTTCTAGAGGTTTTTCTATTACATCTTTGAGTAAAGATTCCATTATTTTTCCTATTGTACTTCCAAATCCCGAGTCCAATTCATTTATGGTGAATAACAATGGTCCCAACACCGATCTGCTAGCTGGTTGAAGAAAATGTCAGTCACTGTGACAATGAAACATACCCTGATATTACAGTAATGAATCTTCTCAAACACCAAGGATTGATTCATTGCTGGATATTAATGTTAAACTTTTGACAAACACATTTTTGTTAAACTTGTGTGTCATTTTACTCTGTATATCGCCCCTTGTCCTCCTCTTTTCCCCTTTTATTATTTCACCCTGATTGTCCTAACCATGCTGCCTGTTCTCACCCTTTTCCCCCTTTTTCTAAGTTTGAAATCCCCTCTTGATCTTTCATTCCTCTGCCTATTTGCCCCCCTCGTGAATTTCTAGAGGTGGCTGGAAATTTTTATAAAAGTAGATGTTGATGGTCCAAAACAGATCTTTTTATTGGCAGCTACTGAAAAGTCAGATTCTGAACATTGAGCAGATAAGACCGGAGTGATGGTTTCTGTGCAGAAACACATCTAAAACAGTGCAAGCTGCTGGCGGCTTTGTGATCCAATGCTCTCCTGGCCGGACACCCATCTTACGCCCTCTGTAAACTTGAGCTCATCCAAAACTCTGCTGCCTGTATCCTAACTCGCACCAAGTCCTGTTCTCCCATCACCCCCTGTGCTCGCTGACCTACATTGGCTCACAGTGTGGGAATGCCTCGATTTTAAAATTCTCATCCTTGTTTTCAAATCCCTCCATGGCCTCGTCCCTCCCTATCTCTGTAACCTCCTCCAGCCCTACAACCCTCCGAGATCTCTGCACTCCTCCAATTCTGGCCTCTTGTAGCTGGGTGTCAAATTTGTTTGATAACGCTCCTGTGACGTGCCTTGGGAGGTTTCACTATGTTAAAGGCACTACATAAATGCAAGCTGTTGTTGTTGTTGTTGTTGTTGTTGTTGTTGTGTAGCCCACATCCCAACACTACCTGGGCTAGGCCGGGGGACTAGAAAGGGTTAATAACACAGCTTGTCTTCACACTCGATATTTTATTTACTTGTCGATGTAAATATTCGCTTGGGGAATCGAGTGTATGTGTGTAATGTACCGATTGGAAATGATTCTGTTGAAATGTAACCTCTCAGAGTGTGGGAGTGTAAGGGTGATGTGGGAGAGCTGGGGGAAGGGACATGTTAATGTGGCTGGAAAATCAATTAGCCTGGAACCCCCGGGTTGATGTCACCAGTGGAGTGAGACTGATGGTTTCTTTTGTGTTGAGATATCCATATGAAAATGACGAGGTAGTCAGCCTTTTACTTTGGTTTCTATGGGAACTGTGCACGAAATGTCAAGGGGCTGCTGAGGTTAGAGTGAACACTGAGTCCATTAAAAGTGTGGCAAGTTATTTTTTTGGAACTGATTTTGCATGTTGAATACAGTGATTGGGCTGTCGTTGGTGACACGGTGCGATGAATGTATGAACATTTTGTGGAGAAGTGAACAGTAAGAACATGCATTACCACAGCACCTTACACAACCTCAGGACGTCACAGCCAATGAAGGAAGTTTGAAATGTACTCACTGTTATGATATAGGAACAGCGGCAGCCAATTTTGGCACAGCAAGCTCCCATGGAATCATAGAAAATTTACGGAACAGAAGGAGGCCATTCTGCCCATCATGTCTGTGCCGGCCGAAAATGAGCCATGCAGCATAATCCCATTTTCCAGCACTTGGTCCGTAGCCCTGTAGGTCACGGCTCTTCAGGTGCACATCCAGGTGCTTTTTAAATGAGTTGAGGGTTTCTGCCTCTCCCACCCTCTCAGGCAGTGAGTTCCAGACCCCCATCACCCTCTGGGTGAAAACATTTCTCCTCAGCTCCCCTCTAATCCTTCTACCAATTACTTTAAATCTATGTCATCTGGTTATTGACCTCTCCGCTAAGGGAAGTAGGTCCTTCCTGTCCACTATATCCAGGCCCCTCATAATTTTGTACACCTCAATTAATGGGTACAGTAGCATAGTAGTTATTGTACTGGATTGTAATTCTAGAGGCTTCCACTAATAATCCAGAGACATGTGTTCAAATCTTGCCACGGCAGCTGAAAATTCAATTAATGAAATAAAATCTGGATTAAAAAAAACTAGTATCAGTAATGGTGGCCTTTAGGGAAGGAAACCTGCCGTCCTTACCCGGTCTGGCCTATATGTGACTCCAGACCCACAGCAATGTGGTCGATTCTTAATCGCCCTCTGAAATGGCCTAACAAGCCACTCAGTTGTACAATCTCGCTACAGAAAGTCACAATAAGAATAAAATCGGACACGACAAATGTAAACCAAGCCCAGTCGACCCTGCAGTCCTCACTAACATCTGGGGACTTGTGCCAAAATTGGGAGAGCTGTCCCACAGACTAGTCAAGCAACAGCCTGACATAGCCATACTCACAGAATCATACATTTCAGCCAACGTCCCAGACTCTTCCATCATCATCCCTGGGTATGTCCTGTCCCACCAGAGGTGGCGGTACAGTGGTATACAGTCAGGGCACAGAATGTTCTCTGGGTGGGGGACTGAAATCTCCATCACCAAGAGTGGCTCGGTAGCATCACTACGGACCGAGCTGGCCCATTCCTGAAGGACATAACTGCCAGACTGGGCCTGCAGCAGGTGGTGAGTGAACCAACAAGAGGGAAAAATCTACTTGACCTCGTCCTCACCAATCTACCTGTCGCAGATGCATCTGTCCATGACAGTATTGGTAGGAGTGACCACCCCACAGACCTTGTGGAGATAAAGTCCCGTCTTCATACTGAGGACACTATTCAACATACCCCCGTGCTAAATGGGAGATTCAGAACAGATCTAGCAGCTCAGAACTTGGTATCCATGAGGCGTTGTGGGCTATCAGCAGCAGCAGAATTATATTCCAGCACAATCTGTAACCTCATGGCCCGGCATATTCCTCACTCTACCATTACCAACAAGCCAGGGGATCAACCCTGGTTCAATGAGGAGTGTAGAAGAGCATGCTAGGAGCAGCACCAGGTGTACCTAAAAATGAGGTGCCAACCTGGTGAAGTTACAACTCAGGACTACATGCATGTTAAACAGTGGAAGCAACATGCTATAGATTCCACAACCAACGGATCAGATCAAAGCTCTGCAGTCCTGCCACATCCAGTCGTGAATGGTGGTCGACAATTAAACAACTAACGGGAGGAGGAGGCTCCATGAACATCCCCATCCTCAATGATGGTGGAGTCCAGCAGATCAGTGCAAAAGACAAGGCTGAAGCGTTTGCAACCATCTTCAGCCAGAAGTGCGGAGTGGATGATCCATCTTGGTCTCCTCCCGATATCCCGATATCGATGTTAGTAAAGGATGAAATCAGAGCAATAGTGAGAAAGGATATTGGCTCAGAAAATCAAGATGTAGAATCTTGGTGGAGTTAAGAAGCTCCAAGGGACAGAAAACACTGGTGGGAGTTGTCTATAGGCCTCCAAACGGTAGTGGGAATGTAGGGGGCAGCATCAAACAGAAATTAGAGATGCATGTAACAAGGGTACAATAGGAATCATGGGTGACTTTAATCTACATATAGACTGGCCAAACCAAATTAGCAATAATACTGTGGAGGATGAATACCTGGTGTATGTACGAGGTGGTTTTTTAGACCAGTACATTGAGGAGCCAACCAGGGAACAGGCGATTCTAGATTGAGAAAGGGTTAATTAATAATCTTGTTGTGCGGGGTCCTTTAGGGAAGAGTGACCATAACATGATAGAATTCTTCATTAAGATGGAAAGTGAAGTAGTCCAATCCGAAACTAGGGTCTTAAATCTAAACAAAGGAAACTACGAAGGTATGAGGAGTGAGTTGGCTATGGTAGATTGGGAAGCTTCATTAAAAGGCATGACGGTGGATAGGCAATGGCTAACATTTAAGGAACGAATGCATGAATTGCAACAATTATACATTCCTTTCTGGTGAAAAACACAAAAGGAAAAGTGGTCCAACCATGGCTAACAAAAGAAATTAAGGATAATATTAGATCCAAAGAGGAGTCATATAAAGTTGTCAGAAAAAGTAGCAAGCCTGAGGATTGGGAGCAGTTTAGAATTCAGCAAAAAAGGACCAAGAGATTGATTAAGAGGGGAAAAATAGAGTCTGAGAGTAAACTTGCAAGGAATGTAAAAGTGGACTGTAAAAGCTTCTACAAGTATATAAAAAGAAAAAGATTAGTGAAGACAAATGTAGGTCCCTCACAGTCAGAAACGGGAGAATTTATAATGGGGAACAAGGAAATGACAGAGCAATTAAACAAATACTTTGGTTCTGTCTTCACGGAAGAGGACACAAATAACTTCCCAGAAATACTAGGGAACAAAGAGACTAGTGAGAAGGAGGAATTAAAGGAGATTAGTATCAGTAAAAAAAATAGTGCTGGAGAAATTAATGGGACTGAAAGCTGATAAATCCCCAGGGCCTGATAATCTTCATCCCAGAGTACTGAAAGAGGTAGCCATGGAAACAGTGGATGCATTAGTTGTCATTTTCCAAAATTCTATAGATTATGGAACAGTTCCTGCAGATTGGAGGGTGGCAAATGTAACCCCACTATTTAAAAAAGGAGGGAGAGAGAAAACAGGGAACTACAGACCGGTTAGTCTAACATCAGTAGTGGGGAAAATACTAGAGTCTATTATAAAGGATGTGATAACAGGACACTTAGAAAATATCAACGGGATTAGACAAAGTCAACATGGATTTATGAAAGGGAAATCATGTTTGACAAACCTACTGGAGTTTTTTGAGGATGTAACTGGTAGAATAGATAAGGGAGAACCAGTGGATGTGGTTTATTTGGATTGTCAGAAGGCCTTTGATAAAGTCCCACATAAGAGGTTAGTGTGCAAAATTAAAGCACATGGGATTGGGGGTAATATACTGGCATGGATTGAAAATTGGTTAACAGACAGGAAACAGAGAGTAGGAACAAATGGGTCTTTTTCGAGATGGCAGGCAGTGACTAGTGGGGTACCGCAGGGATCAGTGCTTGGGCCCCAGCTATTCACAATATATATCAATGATTTGGATGAGGAAACCAAATGTAATGTTTCCAAGTTTGCTGACGACACAAAACTAGGTGGGATCGTAAGTTGTGAGGAGGATGCAAAGAGGCTTCAAGGCGATTTAGACAAGTTGAGTGAGTGGGCAAATACATGGCAGATGCAGTATAATGTGGATAAATGTGAAGTTATCCACTTCGGAAGGAAAAACCAAAAGGCAGAGTATTATTTAAATGGTGATAGATTGGGGAACGTTGATGTACAAAGGGACCTGGGTGTCCTTGTACACCAGTCACTGAAAGCAAACATGCAGGTGCAGCAAGCAGTTAGGAAGGCAAATGGTATGTTGACCTTCATTGCAAGAGGATTTGAGTACAGGAGCAGGGATGTCTTACTGCAGTTATACAGGGCCTTGGTGAGACCACACCTGGAGTATTGTGTGCAGTTTTGGTCTCCTTACCTAAGAAAGGATATACTTGCCATAGAGGGAGTGCAGCAAAGGTTCACCAGACTGATCCCTGGGATGACAGGACTGGCATATGAGGAGAGATTGGGTCGACTCGGCCTGTATTCACTCGAGTTTAGAAGAATGAGAGGGGTTCTCATTGAAACGTATAAAATTCTGACAGGGCTAGACAGACTGGATGCAGGGAGGATGTTTCTCCTGGATGGGGGATCCAGAACGAGGGGTCACAGTCTCAGGATACAGGGTAGGACATTTCGGACTGAGATGAGGAGAAATTTCTTCACTCAGAGGGTGGTGAACCTGTGGAATTCTCTATCACATAAGGCTGTGGAGGCCAAGTCACTGAATATATTTAAGAAGGAGATAGATAGATTTCTGGACACAAAAGGCATCAAGGGGTATGGGGAGAGAGCGGGAATATGGTATTGAGATAGAGGATCAGCCATGATCATTTTGAATGGTGGAGCAGGCTCGAAGGGCCGAATGGCTGACTCCTGCTCCTATTTTCCATGTTTCTATGTTTTCTACCCCCACCATCACAGAAGCCAGTCTTCAGCCAATTCGATTCACCCCACGTGATATCAAGAAACAGCTGAGTGCACTGGATACAGCAAAGGCTATGGGCCCCGACAATATCCCGGCTGTAGTGCTGAAGACTTGTGCTCCTGAACTAAGCCAGCTGTTCCATTACAGTTACCCAACAATGTGAAAAATTCCACAGGTATGTCCCGTCCACAAAAAGCAGGACAAATCCAATCCGGCCAATTACCGCCCCATCAGTCTACTCTCAATCATCAGCAAAGTGATGGAAGGTGTCGTCGACAGTGCTATCAAGTGGCACTTACTCACCAATAACCTGCTCACCGATGCTTAGTTTGGGTTCCGCCAGGACCACTCGGCTCCAGACCTCATTGCAGCCTTGGTCCAAACATGGACAAAAGAGCTGAATTCCAGAGGTGAGGTGAGAGTGACTGCCCTTGACATCAAGGCAGCATTTGACCGAGTGTGGCACCAAGGAGCCCCAGTAAAATTGAAGTCAATGGGAATCAGGGGGAAAACTCTCCAGTGGCTGGAGTCATACCTAGCACAAAGGAAGATGGTAGTGGTTGTTGGAGGCCAATCATTTCAGCCCCAGGGCATTGCTGCAGGAGTTCTTCAGGGCAGTGTCCTAGGCCCAACCATCTTCAGCTGCTTCATCAATGACATTCCCTCCATCATAAGGTCAGAAATGGGGATGTTTGTTGTTGATTGCACAGTGTTCAGTTCCATTCACAACCCCTCAGATAATGAAGCAGTCCGTGCCCACATGCAGCAAGACCTGGATAACATCCAGGCTTGGGCTCATAAGTGGCAAGTAACATTCGTGCCAGACAAGTGCCAGGCAATGACCATCTCCAACAAGAGAGTCTAACCACCTCCCCTTGACATTCAATGGCATTACCATCACCGAATCCCCCACCATCAACATCCTGGGGGTCACCATTGACCAGAAACTTAACTGGACCAGCCACAAAAATACTACAAGAGCAGGTCAGAAGCTGGGTATTCTGCAGCGAGTGACTCACCTCCTGACTCCCCAAAGCCTTTCCACCATCTACAAGGCACAAGTCAGGAGTGTGATGGAATACTCTCCACTTGCCTGGATGAGTGCAGCTCCAAAAACACTCAAGAAGCTCGACACCACCCAGGACAAAGCAGCCCGCTTGATTGGCACCCCATCCACAACCCTAAACATTCACTCCCTTCACCATCGGCGCACCGTGGCTGCAGTGTGTACCATCCACAGGATGCACTGCAGCAATTTGCCAAGGCTTCTTCGACAGCACCTCCCAAACCCTCGATTTCTACCACCTGGAAGGACAAGAGCAGCAGGCGCATGGGAACAACACCTTCTGCACGTTCCCCTTCAAGCCACACACCATCCCGACTTGGAAATATATCGGCCGTTCCTTCATCGTCACTGGGTCAAAATCCTGGAACTCCCTTCCTAACAGCATTGTGGGAGAACCTTCACCACACGGACTGCAGTGGTTCAAGAAGGCAGCTCACCACCACCTTCTCAAGGGCAATTAGGGATGGGCAATAAATGCCGGCTTTGCCAATGACACCCATATCCCACGAATGAATGAAAAAACAAAATCATCCTGCAGCCTCCTCTGTTCCAAGGAGCACAACCCCAGCCTATCCAATCTTTCCTCATAGCTAAAATTCTCCAGTCCTGGCAACATCCTCGTAAATCTCCTCTGTACCCTCTCTGGTGCAATCACATCTTTCCTGTAATGTGGTGACCAGAACTGTGCGCAGTACTCAAGCTGTGGCCTAACTAGTGTTTTATACAGTTCTAGCATAACCTCCCTGCTCTCATATTCTATGCCTCGGATAATAATGGAAAGTATCCCATATGCCTTCTTAACCACCTTATCTACCTGCCCTGCTACCTTCACGGATCTGTGGACATGCACTCCAAGGTCCCTCACTTCCTCTATACCTCTCAGTATCCCCCCATTTATTGTGAATTCACTTGCCTTGTTTGCCCTCCCCAAATGCATTACCTCACACTTCTCCAGATTGAATTCCATTTGCAACTTTTCTGCCCACCTGACCAGTCCATTGATATCTTCCTGCAGTCTACAGCTTTCCTCCTCACTATTAACCACACGGCCAATTTTTGTATTTTCTGCAATGTTCTTAATCATGCTTCCTGGTACATTGGCGAGACCATGCAGACGCTGCGACAACGGATGAACGGACACCGCGCAACAATCGCCAGACAGGAGGGTTCCCTCCCAGTCGGGGAACACTTCAGCAGTCAGGGACATTCAGCCACCGACCTTCGGGTAAGTGTACTCCAAGGCGGCCTTCGAGACACACGACAACGCAAAATCGTCGAGCAGAAATTGATCGCCAAGTTCCGCACCCATGAGGACGGCCTCAACCGGGATCTTGGGTTCATGTCACGCTACACACAAGCCCACCAGCGAACAAAAGCTATCTGTTTTTAATATAACGGGTCATTTGCTGGCTTTCTCTGCCTTCCGGATGTTTCTGCCTCTCTCTCTCTGTTTTTTTTTCTGTTTGTTTTTTTTGACTGTATATTCGGGGGCTCTGTAGGTAACACCTCTCTGTCTGAACACGGTGATTGCCTTGGCAACGGGCAGTTGCAAAGACTGTCTGTAATCACCATGTATTGTTCTGTGATTTATAAATGCGTAGGCTTCGAGGAGTTCCTGACATTTACCCGAGGAAGGAGGATGCCTCCGAAAGCTTGTAAATTTCAAATAAAATCGTTGGAATATAACTTGGTGTTGTAAAATTGCTTACAATTGTCAACCCCAGTCCATCACCGGCATCTCCACATCATGCTTCCTACATTTAAGTCCAAATCATTGATATGTATCACAAAAAGCAAGGGACCTGGTACTGAGCCCTGCGGAACCCCATTGGAAACAGCCTTCCAGTCACAAAAACACCCGTCGACCATTACCCTTTGCTTCCTGCCACCGAGCCAATTTTGGATCCAACTTGCCACTTTCCCTTGGATCCCATGGACTTGTACTTTTTTGACCAGTCTGCCATGTGGGACCTTGTCAAAAGCCTTTCTAAAATCCATGTACACCACATCAAACACACTACTCTCATCGACCCTCTTTGTTACCTCCTCAAAAAATTCATCAAGTTTGTCAGAAACAACCTCCCCTTAACAAATCCATGTTGACTGTCCTTGATTACAGGATACAGTGATGATTTATCCTGTCCCTCAGAATTGATTCCAGTAATTTGCCCACCACCGAGGTTAGACTGACTGGCCTGTAATTACTCGGTCTATCCCTCGCTCCCTTTTTAAACAATGGTACAACGTTAGCAGTCCTCCAATCCTCTGGCACCACGCCTGTATCCAGAGAGGATTGGAAAATGATGATCAGAGCCTCCGCTATTTCCTCTCAGGCTTCTTTAAACAGCCTGGGATACATTTTATCCGGGCCTGGCGATTTATCTACTTTCAAAGATACTAATCCCCTTAATACTTCCTCTCTCACTGTGTTTATCCCATCCAATATTTCACACTCCTCCTCCTTAACTACAATCCCTGAATCATCCCTCTCCTTTGTGAAGACAGATGCAAAATATTCATTAAGACCCATACCCACATCTTCCACACTTAGGATACATGAACAGCAATGTGATAATGACCAGATAATTTGTTTCAGTGATGTTGCTTAAGGGATAAATATTGAAATATTGACCAGGACACCACAGAGAAATCCCCTCCTCTTTTACAAATGGTGCCGTGGGATCTTTTACGCTTACCTGAGAGGACAGACGTGACCTTGGTTTATCGTCTCAATCAAAAGACAGCAGCGCTGCACTCCCTCAGTACTGACCCTCCGACAGTGCAGCACTCCCTCAGTACTGACCCTCTGACAGTGCAGCACTCCCTTAGTACTGACCCTCCGACAGTACAGCACTCCCTCAGTACTGACCCTCCGACAGTGCAGCACTCCCTCAGTACTGACCCTCCGACAGTGCAGCACTCCCTCAGTACTGACCCTCCGACAGTGCAGCACTCCCTCAGTACTCACCCTCCGACAGTGCAGCACTCCCTCAGTACTGACCCTCCGACAGTGCAGCACTCCCTCAGTACTCACCCTCCGACAGTGCAGCACTCCCTCAGTACTGACCCTCTGACAGTGCAGCACTCCCTCAGTACTGACCCTCTGACAGTGCAGCACTCCCTCAGTACTGACCCTCTGATAGTGCAGCGCTCCCTCAGTACTGATCCTCCGACAGTGCAGCACTCCCTCAGTACTGACCCCCCGACAGTGCAGCACTCCCTCAGTACTGACCCTCTGACAGTGCAGCGCTCCCTCAGTACTGACCCTCCGACAGTGCAGCGCTCCCTCAGTACTGACCCTCCGACAGTGCAGCGCTCCCTAAATAATGCCTCTCCAACTGTGCAGGTCTCTCTCAGTACTGACCCTCCGACAGTGCAGCGCTCCCTCAGTACTGTCCCTTCGACAGTGCAGCGCTCCCTCAGTACTGTCCCTTCGACAGTGCAGCACTCCCTCAGTACTGACCCTCTGACAGTGCAGCACTCCCTCAGTACTGACCCTCTGACAGTGCGGCGCTCCCTCAGTACTGACCCTCCGACAGTGCATCACTCCCTCAGTACTGACCCTCCGACAGTGCAGCGCTCCCTCAGTACTGACCCTCCGACAGTGCATCACTCCCTCAGTACTGACCCTCCGACAGTGCATCACTCCCTCAGTACTGACCCTCTGACAGTGCATCACTCCCTCAGTACTGACCCTCTGACAGTGCAGCACTCCCTCAGTATTGTCCCTCTGACAGTGCAACGCTCCCTCAGTACTGTCCCTTTGATAGTGCAGCACTCCCTTAGTACTGCCCCTCCGACAGTGCGGCATTCCCTCGGTATTGTCCCTCCGACAGTACGGCACTCCCTCAGTACTGTCCCTCCAACAGTGCAGCATTCACTCAGTATTGTCCCTCTGACAGTGCAGAGCTCCCTCAGTACTGACCCTCCGACAGTGCAGCACTCCCTCAGTACTGACCCTCCGACAGTGCAGCACTCCCTCAGTACTGACCCTCTGACGGTGCAGCACTCCCTCAGTACTGACCCTCTGACAGTGCAGCACTCCCTCAGTACTGACCCTCCGACAGTGCAGCACTCCCTCAGTACTGACCCTCTGACGGTGCAGCACTCCCTCATTACTGTCCCTCCGACAGTGCAGCACTCCCTCAGATACTTTCTGGTCTGAATGATGAGCTTCACCCTTTGGTCTGCTTTTATCGTATTCCCAATATGCATTAGCTGCTCACCTCCAACCTGGAGATAGAAGCAGCCCACAGGTCTCTCCAAGGTGAGATGATGGAAGAGCTAAGAAGTTTGGAATGTGTTGAATGGGGCAAGGGCTTTCAGGTCATAGAGTCATAGAGTCATAGAGTTATACAGCACGGATAGAGACCCTTCGGCCCATTGTGTCTGCGCCAGGTCATGAAGTGCACTCCTCCCAGTGAAGCTCCTCTGTCTGTGGTCTTCTGCTGGCCTCTGCAAGATACTTGAATGGAATTGGGTTGCAGATTTTGTCCCAACACAGATGGGGATGGAGTGGGGCAAGGATTAGGAGGGATCAGGGCTGAAGTTCTCGTAGTTGCTTTGTTGACCATGAAAATTCAGTGAAAACCTTCAGAACGTAAAGATCGAGACCCTGGATCGAAGCTTCGTTTGAATCTTAACACAGATAGGGTATAAGGGATATATCTGCGACCAATGATCCCAATCACGAGTGGCGGGGAGAGGGAGTGCACCTTGGCAAACGGTGAGCGAGTCCCTGAGAGGAGCTCCCTACCATCAGCACCGTGACCTCTGGGAGCTCGGGGTCACGGAGTCACCTCTAGAACCTCTTCACACGAAGGGTAATGACTATGTGGAATAGCTGACCTGGGAGGTAGTCCAAGTGGGAATGTTATAACTATCAAGGGGGTGATGGGGCTAGTGCAGGTAAAGTGGGGTCAGAAGTCCCTGATTTGTGGCACTGGCCTGACAGATGGAGATGGTGTTTCCCAGCCCTGTACAGTTCGATGCTCCGAAGGGAATCACAATATCTGGGCAGTGAGTTTATTAGGTCCGCCTGTTGATTAGCACAGGGAATCTGGAGAATGTTTGATTGCCCTAAGGAGTATGGGAATTCCGCAGATTATCCTGAAATTGGTTGGATGTTTGTTCCTTGCTTTTTTTGCCTCTCCCGGGAATTTCCATTGGTCAGGGATGGGAAGGAGGGAGTGATCCTGAATGGTTTTGATTGGCCAGGGATGGGGAGGAGGGAGTGATCCTGAATGGTTTTGATTGGTCAGGGATGGGGAGGAGGGAGTGATCCTGAATGGTTTTGATTGGCCAGGGATGGGGAGGAGGGAGTGATCCTGAATGGTTTTGATTGGTCAGGGATGGGGAGGAGGGAGTGATCCTGAATGGTTTTGATTGGCCAGGGATGGGGAGGAGGGAGTGATCCTGAATGGTTTTGATTGGCCAGGGATGGGAAGGAGGGAGTGATCCTGAATAGTTTTGATTGGTCAGGGATGGGGAGGAGGGAGTGATCCTGAATGGTTTTGATTGGCCAGGGATGGGGAGGAGGGAGTGATCCTGAATGGTTTTGATTGGTCAGGGATGGGGAGGAGGGAGTGATCCTGAATGGTTTTGATTGGTCAGGGATGGGGAGGAGGGAGTGATCTTGAATGGTTTTGATTGGTCAGGGATGGGGAGGAGGGAGTGATCCTGAATGGTTTTGATTGGTCAGATGCCAGCTGCCGATTCGTTTTGACATTCTGCTTGTCTTCTCTCTCATGCGATTGGCCCACACGTGACCTGTTAACAAACAAGACCATGTCACACTGTAAAGGAAATGATTCATTCAGAACTTTTACCCTTTGCCTGTTAAGTGAGTTTGTGTCAGAAGGACCATTTAAATTAAAAGGAATTCCAGTCAGAGGGCTCTAGTTGATAACAAGTTACTGCACAGACACAGAACAAGCAGAGACCGTCTTCACTGAAAAGAGATTCAGCAAGGCACCAAACTTTGTTAGCTCTGGCCTTGAAAAAAGACCAGTCATAGATTTGGAAAATTAGGGATTGAGTCGAGTTATGGGGATTTATTCTTGTTAAAACTGAAGTCCAGCTAATTAGATGAGGTAATATATTGAAACCTGCAGATTCTCACGTAGCCAGTGTGAAAGAACGATATAAAAAGAGGGGGATTAGAACAGATACTCCAGAATAAAACATGGCTCAGCCAGCCAATCCCCTCCAGCTCGGAATCTGTGACAGGTGAATTCTCTGGTCTTGTACTGTAAGTATGGCCCTGAGTATATGAGTAAATATTATTAATAACGGTTCTCATTGTATATGTGTGATTATTGGTAATAATGGTTATCATTTTTTACTTAATTCCTATGAAAGCCAATCAAGGCCTTTGATCCTATTATCTTGTGGAATACCTTATAAATTTATAAGTAAGAACATCCATTCCCTAACAATTTGAGATCAGCTTTGTAAAGCATGAGCTGATCAGGACGAATTGCCAATTTTAGTTCATGCTTCTTTATGTTGGTTGAACTGGAATTTTCCCTGTTCATTGATAATTGGGGCTAACTCATCATTCACTCTGGACCGCAGCATTCTTCAGCTGAATATAAAACTTGTGGCAAATAGTTTTACAGTAAACAGGACTGTGTGTGTTCAGGCATCGGTGAACCCTGAGCTTCAAAGGCTTTTTGCTCAATAAAGTCTCCTTCCATCCAGTTCACAGAAAAATGCTTCATTCTGTCTTTTTTATAGGCTGACTTCTCATGTGTTTAATTATTTATACTAAACAATACAGCCCACGAGCAAGGTTTCCAAGAATGAGCTCAGCATTTGACCCTTCTCCATGCTAGGAGCTGCTAAGAACTTTGTTTTATGGCTACAATCAGCTAGTCCTTGTCTATGGTGAAATCACTGGACTGTGTCTCTTGTAATCAGCTAGTCCTTGTCTATGGTGAAATCACTGGACTGTGTCTCTTGTAATCAGCTAGTCCTTGTCTATAGTGAAATCACTGGACTGTGTCTCTTGTAATCAGCTTGTCCGTGTCTATAGTGAAATCACTGGACTGTGTCTCCTGCAATCAGCTACAGTGACTCCAATTCTATCTTCACCAATGACCAAACACATGCAGTTTCCAGCAGGAGTCACCGAATAGGAACAGAAATCCTGGCTGGATCAGGAATGGGAACCCTAGACTAGACTAACACTCCAGTACAGTAGTGAGGGAGTGCTCCACTGTCGGAGGGTCAGTACTGAGGGAGTGCTCCACTGTCGGAGGGTCAGTACTGAGGGAGTGCTGCACTGTCGGAGGGTCAGTACTGAGGGAGTGCTGCACTGTCGGAGGGTCAGTACTGAGGGAGTGCAGCACTGTCGGAGGGTCAGTACTGAGGGAGTGCTCCACTTTCGGAGGGTCAGTACTAAGGGAGTGCTGCGCTGTCGGAGGGTCAGTACTGAGGGAGTGCTGCACTGTCGGAGGGTCAGTACTGAGGGAGTGCTGCACTGTCAGAGGGTCAGTACTGAGGGAGCGCTGCACTGTCGGAGGGTCAGTACTGAGGGAGCGCTGCACTGTCGGAGGGTCAGTACTGAGGGAGTGCTGCGCTGTCGGGGGGTCAGTACTGAGGGAGCGCTGTGCTGTCAGAGGGTCAGTACTGAGGGAGCGCTGTGCTGTTGGAGGGTCAGTCCTGAGGGAGCGCTCTGCTGTCGGAGGGTCAGTACTGAGGGGGTGCTGCACTGTCAGAGGGTCAGTACTGAGGGTGTGCTGCACTGTCGGAGGGTCAGTACTGAGGGAGCGCTGCACTGTCGGAGGGTCAGTACTGAGGGAGCACTGCACTGTCAGAGGGTCAGTACTGAGGGAGTGCTGCAATGTCGGAGGGTCAGTACTGAGGGAGTGCTGCACTGTCTGAGGGTCAGTACTGAGGGAGTGCTGCACTGTCTGAGGGTCAGTACTGAGGGAGCACTGCACTGTCAGAGGGTCAGTACTGAGGGAGTGCTGCACTGTCTGAGGGTCAGTACTGAGGGAGTGCTGCACTGTCGGAGGGTCAGTACTGAGGGAGTGCTGCACTGTCGGAGGGTCAGTACTGAGGGAGTGCTGCACTGTCGGAGGGTTGGATGATGCTGTATTTCAGGATAAGACGTTAAACCGAGGCCTCAGCTGCCCTCTCAGTTGGATGTATACAATCTCATGGTTCTTTTGGAAGAAGAGCATAGGTGGTCTCCTGGTGTCCTGGCCAATATTTATCCCTCAACCAACATCACTAAAACAGATTTTCTGGTCATTACCCCATTGCCTTTTGTGGGACGATGCTGTGCACAAATTGGCTGCTGCATTTCATGGACTCATAGAAACTTACTGCACAGAAGGAGGCCATTCGGCCCGTTGTGCCTGTGCCGGCTCTTTGAAAGAGCTGTCCAATTTAGTCCCACACGTCAGCTTTTTATCCCTAACCTTGAAAATGAGTCCTCTTCAAGTATGTGTCCAATTGCTCTTTGAAAGTTCCTATGGAATCTGATTCCACCAACATTTCAGGGAGTACGTTCCAGATCTTAACAACCCTTTGAATGAAAAAATTCTCCTCATTTCCCCACTAGTTTGTTTGCCAATTATTTTAAATCCATGACCTCTGGTTACCCACCCACTTACCAGTGGCAACAGTTTCTCCCTACTTGCTCTAACAAAACCCAATATAATTTTGAATACCTCTATCTGGTCTCCACTTAACCTTCTCTGCTCTGAGGTGAACAATCCCAGCTTGTTCAATGTCTCCACATCATTGAAGTCCCTCATGCCGGGAATCATCCTGCTAATCCTCCTCTGTACCCTCTCCAAGGCCTTGACATCCTTCCTTTTCAAAAGGCATTCGATAAGGTGCCATGTAAAAGGTTGTTTCACAAGATAAGTGCTCATGGGGTTGGAGATAACACATTAATATGGATAGAGGATTGGTTAATGGACAGAAAACAGAGAGTATGGATAAACGGGTCATTTTCAGGTTGGCAGGCTGTAACTAGTGGGGTGCCGCAAGGATCAGTGCTTGGGCCTCAGCTATTTACAATCTATATCAATGACTTAGATGAAGGGACAGAGTGTAATGTATCCAAGTTTGCTGATGATACAAAGCTAGGTGGGAAAGTAAGCTGTGAGGAGGACACAAAGAGTCTGTAAAGGGATATAGACAGGTTAAGTGAGTGGGCAAGAAGGTGGCAGATGGAGTATAATGTGGGGAAATGTGAGGTTACTCACTTTGGTAGGAAGAATAGAAAAACAGAATATTTTTTAAATGGTCAGAAATTATTAAGTGTTGGTGCCCAGAGAGATTTGGGTGTCCTGGTACACGAAACATGAAAAGTTAACATGCAGGTACAGCAAACAATTAGGAAGGCAAATGGAATGTTGGCCTTTATTGCAAGGGGGTTGGAGTACAAGAGTAAGGAAATCTTACTACAATTGTACAGGGCTTTGGTGAGACCACACCTGTGTACAGTTTTGGTCTCCTTATCTAAGGAAGGATATACTTGCCTTAGAGGCGGTGCAACGAAGGTTCACTCGATTGATTCCTGGGATGAGAGGGTTGTCCTGTTAGGAGAGATTGAGAAGATTGGGCCCATACTCTCTGGAGTTTAGAAGAATGAGTAGTGACTTGATTGAAATGTGTAAAATTCTGAGAGGGCTTGACAGGGTAGATGCTGAGACGTTATTTCCCCTGGCTGGAGAGTCTAGAATTAGGGGGCATAGTCTCAGAATAAGGGGTCGGCCATTTAGGACTGAGATGAGGAGGCATTTCTTCACTCAGAGGGTTGTGAATCTTTGGAATTCTCGACCCCAGAGGGCTGTGGATGCTCAGTCGCTGAGTATATTCACGGCTGAGATAGATAGATTTTTGGACTCTAAGGGATCAAGGGATATGGGGATCGGGCGGGAAAGTGGAGTTGAGGTCAAAGATCAGCCATAATCTTGTTAAATGGTGGGGCAGGATCGAGGGGCCGGTTGGCCTACTCCTGCTCCTATTTCTTATGTTCTTATGTTTTTATGTTCCAAAAGTGCATTTCTTACATTGCAACAGTCACTACACTTTAAAAGTACTACATCAGCTGTGGTCATGACTGGCAATATAGAAATGCAACTCTTACTTTAATAGTAGAAAGGGAGATGTCAGGTGGTAGAGGGGCTATTGGCGATGGTAGAGAGGGTGACATTAGTGGAAGTCAGGCAAAGAAGAAATGGTACAAGGAGAGATGGCAGAAGGGAAGAGAAGAGATAGTACAAGGAGAGATGACGGAAGGGGAGAGAAGGGATAGTTCAAGGAGAGACTGCAGAGGGGGAGAGAAGAGAAAGCACATGTAGATACTGCTGAAGGGGAGAGAAGAGATAGTACAAGGAGAGACGGCAGGCGGCAGAGATGAGATAGCACAAGGAGAGATGGATAGAAGGGGAGAGAAGAGATAATACAAATAGAGACAGCAGAAGGAAAGGGAAGAGATAGAACAAGGAGAGATGGCAGAAGGGGAGAGAAGAGATAGTACAAGGAGAGACGGTAGAAGGGGAGAGAAGGGATAGTACAAGGAGAGACGGTAGAAGGGGAGAGAAGAGATAGTACAAGGAGAGACGGTAGAAGGGGAGAGAAGGGATAGTAGAAGGAGAGACGGTAGAAGGGGAGAAGGGAGATTGCTAGAACAGGACAAGCGATTTGAGTAGAAATTATTACAGACTGAAGAAACAAAATTGAAACTGGAAACCACCAGCGATCAGGAAACCAAGCTGAGCAGGAACCCTAGAGCGATGTAGATCAAACTGCAGCCATATACAGTCTGATCACCCTGGCGATTTCACTGCCCAGTCATAATGAAATCAGACCGGCGGGAACAGGAAGAGCTGGCAAAAGTAAAAAGGAAAGACTTGCATTTCTAAAGCTCCTTTCACAACCTCACCATTCCCCAAAGCACTTTACAGTCAATGAGTACTTTTGCAGTGTAGTAGCTGTTGTAATGTAGGGAAACATGGCAGCCAATTTGCACCCAGCAAGCTCCCACCTGCTGATTCTTTTTTGAGTTGTTTATTAAACCTCTGGATATTATGTAGTTGGATTTTCAGAAGGCCCGTTCTACAAGTGAGGTTTTTAATGACAGACCCACTGAACCACCCAGTCCCCAATTTCTTTTCCCTTTTCTCTTCCTTTATCCGTCATCCAACAATCGTAAAGTTACAATGCTGAGCCAAGAGTACATTTTCGTCTACCTTTTAGAACATTTGTTCTTCACTCCTCTGCTCAATTTATCTCACGCAATGAAAGGATGTACTTTATGTAAGAATTCAATTGCAGTGAGTCCAACAAATGTCTTATTTTGTACACAAAAACTGTTTCAACCTCTTGTTTTGCAGAGGTTCCTGTGGGAGTTATACCTGCAGAATACAAGAGATTGGATCGGATGTAAAGGGCATCACAATGAATAATAGAACAAGCCTTGCAGGAAATAACTTCAGTGAATCAAGAAGAGAAAGAAAGAAAGAACTTGTATTTATATGGTGCGGTTCACAACCTCAGGATGTCTCAAGGCGTTTTACAACCAAAGAAGTACTTTTGAAGTGTAGTTACTGTTGTAATGTAGGAAACACAGCCGTCTATTTGCACAAAGCAAGATCCCACAAACAGCAATGAGATAATGACCAGATCATCTCTTTTAGTGATGTTGGTGGAGGGAGAAATATTGACCAGGAAACTGGGGGAACTCTCCTGTTATTCTTCCAACATTGCTGTGGAATCTTTTACATCCACCTGAGAGGGCTGACGGGGCCTCGGTTTAACGTCTCATCTGAAAGATGGCACCTCCGACAGTGCAGCACTCCCTCAGTACTGTACTGGAATGTCAGCCTAGATTATGTGCTCAAGTCTCATGGAGTGGGATTTGAACCCACGACCTCTGCCTCAGAGACAACTGAGGCCACTGAGCTATGGCTGACATTTAATTGTTGAATTTTACTAATCATGAAAAGCGATTTGAGGCGTAGTGATGAGGAGGAATGGTAGAGCTGCATTACTTTACAGTTACCCAAGCAAGTGGTCTATTTGTGTGACACACTCCATCTGATCCTTTGAGGACAGCAGAACCAGTGCTGTACTGTGAACTATAAATAATGCAAGACTAAAATATTCCATGTTCCTCACCATCCCCGAGAATCCAGGCTCCATTTCATTGGTCTGTGTAACAGAGGTTGTGTAAGAAGAGAAAAATGCAAAATCCAATGAAAAGTAAATGTGAAGGTTACAAAAAAAAATTATCATAGAATGGCAATAAATCGGTTGAAATTTAACCATTGGGCAGCTAATAGTTCGAAGGACATTTCTGTCTCCCTGGGCTGACTGGTTTTGTTTGCCACCGAACATGTACTGGGAACAATGAAACAAACACTAATATTACAGTAATAAACTTACTCAATGACCAGGGACAGATTTATTATTGGCTATTAACCCTAAACAAACTAATATTACAATAACAAACCGACTGAAACGTCAGGGATTGATTCATTACTGGATGTTATGGATAAACAAACATTAATATTACAGTAACAAATCTACTCAAACACCAGGGATAGATTTATTACTGGATATTAACCCTAAACAAACACTATTATTACAGTAATAAACTTACTCAAATGCCAGGGATAGATTCTTCACTGGATATTAATCTTAAACTATTGTATTCATTATCTACTTAAACATAACTTTAACTAAAATACAACATTTTAAGCACTTCAATTCTTCTAAGCTTTTGACCCATTTCCCCCATTCTCTCTCCTTTCCCATTCTCTATATGTTAAATTTTAATTTTTTAACTTTAATTTTATTTTTTCCCCTGTAATTTAACCTATAATATCTTTCAGACCCTGTCTTCTCTAAGATATGAAGTTTGACTCCTTTCCACATACCCTCCATCCTTTGTGTCCTGCCTCTCACAGGAACATCAGAACAGGAGGCGGCCACGTAGCCCCTCGAGCCCGTTACGCCATTCAATGAGATCATGGCTGACCTGTGACCTAACTCCATATACCCGCCTGAGCCCCATATCCATTAATACCTTTGGTTAACAAAAATCTATCAATCTCAGATTTAAAATTAACAATTGAGCTAGTATCAACTGCTGTTTGTGGAAGAGAGTTCAAAACTTCTCCCACCCTTTGTGTGTAGAAGTGTTTCCTAACTTCACTCCTGAAAGTCCTGGCTCTAATTTTTAGTCTATGTCCCCTAGTCCTAGACTGCCCAACCAGCGGAAATAGTTTCTCTCTATCTACCCTATCAGTTCCCCTTAATATCTTGAAAACTTCGATCAAATCACCCCTCAATCTTCTAAATTCCAGGGAATACAACCCTAGTTTGGGTAATCTCTCCTCGTAATTTAACCCTCGGAGTCCAGGTATCATTCCAGTAAATCTACGCTGCACTCCCTCCAAGGCCAATATGTCCTTCCGAAGGTGCGGTGCCCAGAACTGCTCACAGTACTCCAGGTGCGGTCTAACCAGGGCTTTGTATAGCTGCAGCATAACTTCTGCCCCCTTGTATTCTAGTCCTCTAGATATAAAGGCCAGCATTCCATTAGTCTTTTTGATTATTTTCTGTACCTGTCCGTGACATTTTAATGATCTATGTACATGGACCCCAAGGTCTCTTTGGACCTTCACTGTTTCGAGCTTTTCACCATTTAGAAAGTACTCCGATCTATCGTTTTTAGGTCCAAAGTGGATGACCTCACACTCGCCTACATTGAAATCCATTTGCCAGAGTTTTGCCCATTCATTTAATCTATTAATATCTCTCTGTAATTTTATGCTTCCATCTACACTGCTTACAATGATGCCTATCTTTGTATCATCGGCAAACTTGGACATGTGGCTCTCTATCCCGTGGTTAATAAATACAGTGAATAGTCGAGGTCCCGACACAGATCCCCGTGGGTCACCACCATTCACATCCTGCCAATGTGAGTACCTGACCATTATCCCTACTCTCTGTCTCCTGCCGTTCAGCCAATTTCCTAAACAGGTCAATAATTTGCCCTCAATTCCATGAGCTCCATCTTTAGCTAACAGTCTCTTATGAGGGATTTTATTGAATGCCTTCTGGAAGTCCATAAAAACAACATCCATAGTCATTCCCCCATTCACTACTTTTGTCACTTCTTCAAAATATTCAATCAGGTTCATCAGGCATGACCTACCCGTCACAAATCCATGCTGGCTCTCTCTGATCAACTGAAAATTTTCAAGTCGCTCTATAAGAACATAAGAACATAAGAAATAGGAGCAGGAGTAAGCCAATCGGCCCCTCGAGTCTGCTCCGCCATTCAATAAGATCATGGCTGATCTGATCCTAACCTCAAATCTAAATTCATGTCCAATTTCCTGCCCGCTCCCCGTAACCCCTAATTCCCTTTACTTCTCGGAAACTGTCTATTTCTGTTTTAAATTTATTTAATGATGTAGCTTCCACAGCTTCCTGGGGCAGCAAATTCCACAGACCTACCACCCTCTGAGTGAAGAAGTTTCTCCTCATCTCAGTTTTAAAAGAGCAGGCCCTTATTCTAAGATTATGCCCCCTAGTTCTAGTTTCACCCATCCTTGGGAACATCCTTACCGCATCCACCCGATCAAGCCCCTTCACAATCTTATATGTTTCAATAAGATCGCCTCTCATTCTTCTGAACTCCAATGAGTAGAGTCCCAATCTACTCAACCTCTCCTCATATGTCCACCCCCTCATCCCCGGGATTAACCAAGTGAACCTTCTTTGTACTGCCTCGAGAGCAAGTATGTCTTTTCTTAAGTATGGACACCAAAACTGTATGCAGTATTCCAGGTGCGGTCTCACCAATACCTTATATAACTGCAGCAATACCTCCCTGTTTTTATATTCTATCCCCCTAGCAATAAAAGCCAACATTCCATTGGCCTTCTTGATCACCTGCTGCACCTGCAAACTAACCTTTTGATTTTCTTGCACTAGGACCTCCAGATCCCTTTGTACTGCAGTACTTTCCAGTCTCTCGCCATTAAGATAATAACTTGCTCTCCGATTTTTCCTGCCAAAGTGCATAACCTCACATTTTCCAATATTGTATTGCATCTGCCAAATCTCCACCCACTCACCCAGCCTGTCTATATCCCCTTGTAGGTTTTTTATGTCCTCCTCACTTTCTACTTTCCCTCCCATCTTTGTATCATCTGCAAACTTTGATATGTTACACTCGGTCCCCTCCTCCAAATCGTTAATATAGATTGTAAAGAGTTGGGGACCCAGCACCGACCCCTGCGGAACACCACTGGCTACAGGTTGCCAGTCCGAGAATGAACCATTTATCCCAACTCTCTGCTTCCTGTTAGATAACTAATCCTCCACCCATGCCAGAATATTACCCCCAATCCAGTGATTCTTTATCTTGAGCAATAATCTTTTATGTGGCACCTTGTCGAATGCCTTCTGGAAGTCCAAATACACTACGTCCACTGGTTCCCCTTTATCCACCCTGTACGTTATATCCTCAAAGAACTCAAGCAAATTTGTCAGACATGACTTCCCCTTCGTAAATCCATGCTGACTTTGTCCTATTAAATTATGTTTATCCAAATGAGATATCCTTAATTATGGACTCTAGTAATTTCCCAACAACAGATGTTAGTCTATAATTCCCTGGTTTCCCTCTCTTACCTTTCTTAAATAGCGGAGTGACATGTGCAATTTTCCAAGCTAAAGGAACGGTTCCTGAATCGAAAGAATTTTGAAAGATTATAGTTAGGGCATCTGCAATGTTCTCACCTACTTCCTTTAAACCCTGGGATGGAAACCATCTGGTCCTGGGGATTTGTTACTCTGTAGTGCCATTATTTTCTTCATTACTGTTAATTTGCTTACATTAATTATGGTGAGTCCTCGTCCCTGATTCAAATTTAGTTTCCTTGGGGTGTCCGGCATGCTATCGTCTTCCTCTACTGTAAATACTGATGCAGAGTAATTATTTAACATGTCTGCCATTTCCTTATTTTCATTTACACTATCACCATGATCAGTTTTTAAGGGCCCCACATTGCTCTTGACCACATTCTTTTTCCTACTATAACTGTAAAAACTTTTTGTGTTGATGTTGATATCCCTTGCAAATTTCTTTTCATAATTCCTTTTTGTAGCTCTTACTATCTGTTTTGTCACCCTTTGCTGTTCTTTGTATCTCTCCCAGTCACCAGGATCTGTGCTATTTTTCGCATTTTTCTATGCTTTTTCTTTTAGTTTTATGTTGTCCCTTACCTCTTTTGTTGTCCATGGCTGTTGTTTTTGCCAAGTACAGCTTTTGCCCCTACCGGTATAAACTCTCACTCTCCATTTTGGAGCGGGAGCAAGTGTAGAAACCCTGGATTTTGAAGACTGGGCGGGTGAATTCCCTTGAGACTCCCGCTCCTCTGGTAAAGGTTTGGCCAAGGCCATGTTTACATATGTTAGCGGGGTTCCTGGCGAACTACCTCCAAAGTTACAGTGGAGAGTGGGGAATGCTCTGGCGATAGTCCCCCCTAGATTTCCAACCAACTGAAAGCCTAGACTTGTAAAATTCATGTATTGGAATCATAAATGTCAATTTGATGTCGTTTGACAAATGAATCTAGGAAGAGAACAAATCTCATCAGTGACTCACTCCCTCCCCAGAGCATGACAGGAAAACAGAAAGAAAGACTTGAATTTATATAACGCCTTTCACCACCTCAGGATGCCCCAAAGTGCTTTACAGCCAGTGAAGTACTTTTGAAGTCTAGTCACTGTTGTAATGTAGGAAACGCGGCAGCCAATTTGCGCACAGCAAGATCCCACAAACAGCAATGTGATAATGACCAGATATTCTATTTTTAGTGATGTTGATTGAGGGATAAATATTGGCCAGGACACCGGGGAGAACTCCGCTGCTGTTCTTCGAAATAGTGTCGTAGAATCTTTTACTTCCACCTGAGAGGGGAGACGGAGCCTCAGTGTAACATCTCATCCAAAAGATGGCACCTCCAACTCCCTCAATACTGCACTGGGATTGTCAGCCTGGGTTATGTGCTCAAGTCTCTGGAGTGGGTCCTGAACCTACAACCTTCGGTCGGTGCTGGGACCACTGCTTTTCTTGATATATATTAATGACTTGGACTTGGGTGTACAGGGCACAATTTCAAAATTTGCAGATGACACAAAACTTAGAGGTGTAGTGAACAGTGAGGAGGATAGTGATAGACTTCAAGGGGATATAGACAGGCTGGTGGAATGGGTGGACATGTGACAGATGAAATTTAATGCAGAAAAATGTGAGGTGATACACTTCGGTACGAAGAATCATAGAATCATAGAAAGGTTATAGCACGGAAGGAGGCCCTTCAGCCCATCAAGTCCGTGCCGGCCAGGAGTGGGAGCTAGTCGCACTCCCCCGCTCTTTCCCCGTAGCCCTGCAAATTTTTTTCCTTTCACGTACTCATCTAGTTCCCTTTTGAAGGCCATGATTGAATCTGCCTCCACCACCCCCTCGGGCAGTGCATTCCAGATCCTAACCACTCGCTGTGTAAAAATGTTTTTCCTCATGTCGCCTTTGGTTCTTTTGCCAATCACCTTAAATCTGTGTCCTCTGGTTCTTGACCCTTCCGCCAATGGGAACAGTTTCTCTCTATCTACTCTGTCTAGACCCTTCATGATTTTAAATACGTCTATCAAATCTCCTCTCAACCTTCTCTGTTCCAACTCCAGTTTCTCCAGTCTATCCAGAATGAGGAGAGGCAATATAAACAACAGGGTGAAATTCTAAAAGGGGTACAGGAACAGAGAAATCTGGGGCTGTATGAGCACAAATATGTGAAGGTGGCAGGGCAGGGTGAGAAACCGGTTAAAAAAGCATACGGGGAAGAATCATAGAATCATAGAAAGTTACGGCATAGAAGGAGGCCATTAAGCCCATCATGTCCATGCTGGTCAAAAGTGAGCCACCCAGCTTAGCCGCACTTTCCAGCACTTGGTCCGTATCCCTGCAGGTTACGGCTCTTCAGGTGCACATCCAAGTATTTTTTAAATGAGTTGAGGGTTTCTGCCTCTCCCACCCTCTCAGGCAGTGAGTTCCAGACCCCCATCACCCTCTGGGTGAAAAAAATTCTCCTCAGTTCCCCTCTAATCCTTCTACCAATTAATTTAAATCTATGCCCCCTGGTCATTGACCCCTCCACTAAGGGAAATAGGTCCTCCCTATCCACTCTATCTAGGCCCCTCATAATTTTATACACCTCAATTAAATCTCCCCTCAGCCTCCTTTGTTCCAAAGAAAACAACCCCAGCCTGTCCAATCTTTTCTCATAGCTAAAATTCACCAGCCCTGGCAACATCCTCGTAAATCTCCTCTGTACCCTCTCCAGTGCAATCACATCTTTCCTGTAATGTGGTGACCAGAACTGTACACATTACTCAAGCTGTGGCCTAACCAGTGTTTTATACAGTTCCAGCATAACCTCCCTGCTCTTATATTCTATGCCTCGGCTAATAAAGGAAAATATCCCGTGTGCCTTTTTAACCACCTTATCTACCCATCCTGCTACCTTCAGGGATCTGTGGACATGCACTCCAAGGTCCCTCACTTCCTCTACACCTCTCAGTATCCTCCCATTTATTGTGTATTCCCTTGCCTTGTTTGCCCTCCCCAAATGCATTACCTCACACTTCTCTGGATTGAATTGCATTTGCCACTTTTCTGTCCACCTGACCAGTCCATTGATATCTTCCTGCAGTCTACAGCTTTACTATCAACCACACAGCCAATTTTTGGATCATCTACAAACTTCTTTATCATTCAAGTCCAAATCATTAATATATACCACAACAAGCAATGGACCGAGTACTGAGCCCTGTGGGACCCCACTGGAAACAGCCTTCTAGTTGCAAAAACACCCGCCAACCATTACCCTGAGCCACTGAGCTTTATAAATAGAGGCATAGAGTACAAAAGCAAGGAAGTCATGATGAATCTTTATAAAACACTGGTTCGGCCACAGCTGGAGTATTGTGTCCAGTTCTGGGCACAGCACTTTAGGAAGGATGTGAAGGCCTTAGAGAGGGTGCAGAAGAGATTTACCGGAATGATTCCCGGGATGAGGGACTTTAGTTACGTGGATAGACTGGAGAGGCTGGGATTGTTCTCCTTGGAACAGAGACGGTTGTGAGGAGATTTGATAGAGATATTCAAAATCATGAAGGGTCTAGACAGAGTAGATAGAGAGAAACTGTTCTCATTGGCAGAAGGGTCAAGAACCAGAGAACATAGATTTAAGGTGATTGGCAAAAGAACCAAAGGTGACATGAGGAAAAACTCTTTTTACACAGCGAGTGGAATGCACTGCCTGAGGGGGTGGTGGAGGCAGATTCAATCATGGCCTTCAAAAGGGAACTGGATAAATACTTGAAAGGAAAAAATTTGCAGAGCAACGGGGTTAGGCTGGGGGAGTGGGGCTCACTGGATTGCTCTTGCACAGAGCTGGCACGGACTCAATGGGCCAAAAGGCCTCGTTCCGTGCTGTAATCTTTCTATGATTCTATGATTTTAACCAGGCGAGAGTGACTGCTACCCACTGAGCTACGATTGACTGACACCACGTGTAAACTTCTCCGCAGTCCTAAAAGGGTTAATCTCTGGAAACAGGGACCTAGCAATTCAAACTTTACAAAATGAGTTCATTAAAAGGGATGATAATAAATATTATATAAATAAAATCAGCACTCTTTCCAACTACTTTATAAATTATCGAGCACCCACTTCACCCCTCGTGTTCATACTTTAAAAAAATATGTAAAGCAGAGCATTTGGGCGGCAGCATCCTGAGCAGACAGTAGAACAGCTGGACAATCGAGTGGGCAAAACTCGGGCCCATGGAGTTTCATATGGACAAGTGTGAGGTCATCCATTTTGGAGCTGAGAGAGATCGATCTGATTATTTTCTAAATGGTGAGAAACTAAGAACTGTAGAGGAGGAAAGAGATTTGGGAATCCAAGTACACAAATCATTAAAAACAAGTGGACAGGTACAAACAGCAATCTGATGGAATGTTGGCCTTTATCTCAAGTGGGCTGGACGACAAAGGGGTGGAGATTATGTTATATTTATATAAAGCTCTGGTCAGACCCCATCTGGAGACTGCGTTCAGTTCTGGGCACCGCACCTCAGGAAGGAGATATTGGCCTTAGAGGGGGTGCAGCGCAGATTCCCCAGAATGATACCGGGTCTAAAAGGGTTAGATTATGAGGACAGGTTGCACAGACAAGGCCCGTATTCCCCCGAGTGTCGGAGATTGAGGGCTGAGCTAATCGAGGTGTTTAAAATATTAAAAGGATTCGATAGGGTGGATGGAGAGAAACTATTTCCTCTGGTGGAAGAATCCAGAACAAGGGGACACAATCTTAAAATTAGAGCTCGGCCGTTCAGGGGTGAAATCAGGAAGGACTTTTTCACACAAAGGGGAGTGGAAATCTGGAACTCTCTCCCCAAAAAGTCTGTGGATGCTGGGGGACAATTGGAGCTTTCAGTACTGAGATCAATAGATTTTTGTTGGATAAGAGTATTAAAGGATAGGGAGCAAAAGTGGGTAAATGGGATTTGAGATACAGATCGGCCAGGATCTAATTGAATGGCGGAACAGGCTGAAGGGGCTGAATGGCCTCCTCCTGTTCCTAATGTCCCTATCTCGCACCATGGATTGCACAATTTCTTTTTATTCACTTTGAAAATGGTAATCCACTTACAACCATCAGGAGGATAGAAAAACATTGTGCGCAAAAATGACGTCAGAACAAACTTTGAGCAGATTTCAACAAAAAGTAAGTCGAGTTTTCAGAGAAGTGATCAGTTTAAAGTGACAGAGCCTGACTCTTTCAGGGGTGACAATCCAGGCTGCCCAGATGATCACACTGAGGCCTGTGCTGTGTATTGATTGCAAACAGCCAGTTCTGGCAGTGATTGAATTCAGCTGTTGCCCAGGGACATGGGCTTTAAACTTTGCTGAAAAATCAGGCTTCGTCTACAACACAGAACTACGTGCAAAGCCCAAACAGCAGGCATTTATTTTTAAAATGTGAAGTCTACCATCCATTCAGAAGCTGCTGTTTAAACAAGGCATGGTGCTATATATAGTACTCAACTGCTCCCGGTAGCATTAACCCAGATTTCTGTCTGGTCTGCTAGTTTCATTTACTTTCGCTTAAAGGGATATGGCCGCCCAAGGGAGTATGTTTTGTTCAAAGTGCTTGAGTGTAAGGCTGATGTCATGATAATTTCAAAAAGATACAATAAAAGAGAAAGACTTGCATTTATATAGCACCTTTCACAACCTCAGGATGTCCCAAAGGGCTTTACAACCAATGAAGTATTTTGAAATGTAGTCACTGTTGTAATGTAGGAAACCGGGCAGCCAATTTACGCACAGCAAGATCCCACAAACAGCAATGTGATAATGTCCAGATTAGCTGTTTCATGTTGGATGTTGGTTGAGGGTTAAAATATTGGTCACGACACCAGAGAGAACTCCCCTGCTCATCTTCTAACTAGTGGCGGTGGGATCTTTAATGTCCACCTGAGAGGGCAGATGGGGCCTCGGTTTAACATCTCATCCGAAACACTCCCTCAGTACTGCACTGGAGTGTCAGCTAGGATTATGTGCTCAAGTCTCTGGAGTGGACCCACTGAGTCACAGATCAATAATCATTAATAAGAGTATTGCATTGATGTTGTTTATGAATAAAAGGATTTTTAACCGCAGTGGATGCTCACCATCTTGAATCTCCTTGGTTGCTCCGATGATGTTACCACTGTGGAGGGACCCAGTGCACACTGGAAAGGCCCCTTTGGGTCTCAATTTTGGACTCGCCTTGGAGTCAATCTGTTGTGGGGAAGTTAATGGAATCTATAATTAAGGAGAGTGACTGAGCACTTAGAGAAGTTTAAGCTGATTAGAGAGAGCCAACATGGATTTGTAAAGCATAGGTCATGTCTAACGAACCTAATTGAACTTTTTGAAGAAGTAACTAAAGTAGAGGACAAGGGGAATGTCTATGGATGTAGTTTATATGGACTTCCAGAAGGCATTCGATAAGGATCTACATAAGAGACTGTTAGCTAAAATGAAAGCTCATGGAATTGAAGGCAGATTATTGACCTGATTAGGAGATTGGTTAGGCGGTAGGAGACAGAGAGTGGGGATAATGGGTATGCACTCAAGTTGGAAGGAAGTGACTAGTGGTGTCCCCCAGGGATCTGTGCTGGGGCCTCAACTACTCACTACATTTATTAATGACTTAGATAACACAATAGAGAGCCCTATATCCAAGTTTGCCGATGACACAAAGATTGGTTGCATAGTAAGTAGTGTATATGGGAGCATAAAATTACAAAGAGACATTGATAGATTAAGTGAGTGGGCAAAACTGTGGCAGATGGATTTTGATGCAGGTAAGTGTGAGGTCATTCATTGTGGACCAAAAAAGGATCAATCCGAGTATTTTTTAAATGGTGAAAAGCTCGGAACAGTGGAGGTCCGAAGAGATTTAGGGGTCCATGTACACAGATCACTAAAATGTCGTGGCCAGGTACAAAAAATAATCAAAAGTGCTAATGGAATGTTAGCCATTATATCTAGAGGGCTGGAATATAAAGGGAAGGAAGTTTTGCTACAGCTACACAACGCCCAGGTTAGACCACATCTGGAGACTGTCTTCAGTTCTGGACACCGCACCTTAGAAAGGAGATATTGGCCTTGGAAGGAGTGCAGCCCAGATTCACCAGAATGTTACCAGGGCTCCAAGGGTTAGATTATGAGGAGAGATTCCATAAACTAGGCTTGGATTCCCTGGAATATAGAAGGTTAAGTGGTAATATGATTGAGGTCTTTAAGATAGAGAAAAGTTTTTCCCCCTGGCAGGGGAGTCTAGGACAAGGGGACATAACCTTAAAATCAGAGCCAGGTCATTCAGGAGAGAAGTTAGGAAACACTTCTTCACACAAACGGTGGTAGGAGTGTGGAGCTCGCTCCCATAAAGAGCAGTAGGTGCTCGCTCAATTAATCATTTTAAACTTGAGATTGATAGATTTTTGCTGGCCGAGGGTATGAAGTGACATGGAGCCAAGGCGGGTGGATGGAGTTGGGATACAGATCAGCCATGATGTCATTGAGTGGGGAACAGGCTTGAGGGGCTGAATGGCCTCCTCCTGTCCCTATGTTCCTATGTAACTGCCCCACCCTCTGAACATCTGTTAGCAGCTAGTAATATTTTTGTGAATAGGATGGGGCCATTCACCCATGAGCCAGGAAGGAGGGAAACATGCAGGTACATGGGAACAACACCACCTGCACGTTCCCCTCCAAGTCACACACCATCCCGACTTGGAAATATATCGCCGTTCCTTCATCGTCGCTGGGTCAAAATCCTGGAACTCCCTTCCTAACAGCACTGTGGGAGAACCTTCACCACACGGACTGCAGCGGTTCAAGAAGGCGGCTCACCACCACCTTCTCAAGGGGCAATTAGGGATGGACAATAAATGCCGGCCTCGCCAGGAGACAGTGAATGGTAGACCAGAATTTGCTGAATGAATGCAGCGAATGGTAGAGCAGTATTTTTGTACAGTCTCACCATCACACTGGAGTCTCAGCCAGTGAATCAGCCACCAGTTGTTGATAGTGAAATCCCCAACAGTAAGTTGGTGAGTTGTTTAAGCCCCCACCCACCTCCCCCTTCCACCGCCCCACCCACCTCCCCCTTCCACCGCCCCACCCACCTCCCCCTTCCACCGCCCCACCCACCTCCCCCTTCCACCGCCCCACCCACCTCCCCCTTCCACCGCCCCACCCACCTCCCCCTTCCACCGCCCCACCCACCTCCCCCTTCCACCCTCCACCCACCTCCCCCTTCCACACCCCACCCACCTCCCCCTTCCACCGCCCCACCCACCTCCCCCTTCCACCGCCCCACCCACCTCCCCCTTCCACCGCCCCACCCACCTCCCCCTTCCACCCTCCACCCACCTCCCCCTTCCACACCCCACCCACCTCCCCCTTCCACCGCCCCACCCACCTCCCCCTTCCACCCACCACCCCGCTCACGTCCACCTCCACCGCCCTACCTATCTTCCCCGTCCACCCACCCACCCACTTCCCCCTTCCACCTTATGGGGAGGGGGGAGAGAGTCAGCACCTTCAGGGGAGGGGGGAGAGAGTCAGCACCTTCAGGGGAGGGGGGGAGAGTCAGCACCTTCAGGGGAGGGGGGAGAGAGTCAGCACCTTCAGGGGAGGGGGGAGAGAGTCAGCACCTTCAGGGGAGGGGGGAGAGAGTCAGCACCTTCAGGGGAGGGGGGGAGAGAGTCAGCACCTTCAGGGGAGGGGGGGGGAGGGTCAGCACCTTCAGGGGAGGGGGGAGAGAGTCAGCTCCTTCGGGGGAGGGGGAGAGAGTCAGCACCTTCAGGGGAGGGGGGAGAGAGTCAGCACCTTCAGGAGAGGGGGGAGAGAGTCAGCACCTTCAGGGGAGGGGGGGAGAGAGTCAGCACCTTCAGGGGAGGGGGGGGGAGGGTCAGCACCTTCAGGGGAGGGGGGAGAGAGTCAGCACCTTCAGGGGAGAGGGGGAGAGAGTCAGCACCTTCAGGGGAGGGGGGGGGAGGGTCAGCACCTTCAGGGGAGGGGGGAGAGAGTCAGCACCTTCAGGGGAGGGGGGAGAGAGTCAGCACCTTCAGGGGAGGGGGGAGAGAGTCAGCACCTTCAGGGGAGGGGGGGAGAGTCAGCACCTTCAGGGGAGGGGGGAGAGAGTCAGCACCTTCAGGGGAGGGGGGGCGAGAGTCAGCACCTTCAGGGGAGGGGGGAGAGAGTCAGCACCTTCAGGGGAGGGGGGGGGGAGAGTCAGCACCTTCAGGGGAGGGGGGGCGAGAGTCAGCACCTTCAGGGGAGGGGGGAGAGAGTCAGCACCTTCAGGGGAGGGGGGAGAGAGTCAGCACCTTCAGGGGAGGGGGGAGAGAGTCAGCACCTTCAGGGGAGGGGGGGAGAGAGTCAGCACCTTCAGGGGAGGGGGAAGAGAGTCAGCACCTTCAGGGGAGGGGGGGAGAGAGTCAGCACCTTCAGGGGAGGGGGGAGAGAGTCAGCACCTTCAGGGGAGGGGGGAGAGAGTCAGCACCTTCAGGGGAGGGGGGGAGAGAGTCAGCACCTTCAGGGGAGGGGGGGAGAGAGTCAGCACCTTCAGGGGAGGGGGGGGAGAGTCAGGACCTTCAGGGGAGGGGGAGAGAGTCAGCACCTTCAGGGGAGGGGGGAGAGAGTCAGCACCTTCAGGGGAGAAGGGGAGAGAGTCAGCACCTTCAGGGGAGGGGGGAGAGAGTCAGCACCTTCAGGGGAGAAGGGGAGAGAGTCAGCACCTTCAGGGGAGGGGGGAGAGAGTCAGCACCTTCAGGGGAGGGGGGAGAGAGTCAGCACCTTCAGGGGAGGGGGGAGAGAGTCAGCACCTTCAGGGGAGGGGGGGAGAGAGTCAGCACCTTCAGGGGAGGGGGGGGGGAGAGTCAGCACCTTCAGGGGAGAAGGGGAGAGAGTCAGCACCTTCAGGGGAGAAGGGGAGAGAGTCAGCACCTTCAGGGGAGGGGGGAGAGAGTCAGCACCTTCAGGGGAGGGGGGAGAGAGTCAGCACCTTCAGGGGAGAAGGGGAGAGAGTCAGCACCTTCAGGGGAGGGGGAGAGAGTCAGCACCTTCAGGGGAGGGGGGGAGAGAGTCAGCACCTTCAGGGGAGGGGGGGAGAGAGTCAGCACCTTCAGGGGAGGGGGGGAGAGAGTCAGCACCTTCAGGGGAGGGGGGGAGAGAGTCAGCACCTTCAGGGGAGGGGGGAGAGAGTCAGCACCTTCAGGGGAGGGGGGGGGGAGAGTCAGGACCTTCGGGGGAGGGGGGAGAGAGTCAGCACCTTCGGGGGAGGGGGGAGAGAGTCAGGACCTTCAGGGGAGGGGGGGGAGAGTCAGGACCTTCGGGGGAGGGGGGAGAGAGTCAGCACCTTCAGGGGAGGGGGGAGAGATTCCGAACTTTCAGGGGAGGGGGAGGGGAACCAGGATGCAGCAGTGAGGAGAGACAGGGTTCATATGAAACTCGGAGGGACAGAGCAACAGAACAAAGAATAGTGTGGAAAGAGCAGGAATTAGATGGAGTAAAGAAGCAAAGCCGACTCGCATGGTGTTGGAATGCATGTGTGTTAATCCGAGGAATATTACAAATAAGGTTGATGAGCTGCAGGCACAAGTTGCCACATGGGGTTTTGATGTATTGGCTGTGACGGAGACCTGGCTTAAACAGGGGCAGGAATGGGAACTAAACGTTCCCGGCTGCAATATATTCAGGAGGGATGGGGAAGGAAAAATGCCAGGGGTGGGGCGGAGATGGCAGTTTTGATCAAGGATAATATCACAGCTCTACAGAGGGACGATATACCAGAGGGTTCAAAGACTGAATCTATTTGTTTCGAGTTAAGGAACAGAAAAGGAGCTGTTACATTGCTGGGGTTTACTATAGACCCAAAAATAGTGAGAAGGAGATAGAGGAGCAAATCTGTGGGCAAATTTCAGAGAAATTTAAAAATAATGGAGCAGTAAAATTAGGGGACTTCAATTACCCTAATCTAGACGGGAAAAACAGTGTAAAGGGTAAAGAATTCCTAAAATGTGTCCAGGGGAACTTTCTTAATCAATATGTTTCCAGCCCAATGAGGAAGGAAGCAGTGCTGGATCTAATTCTGGGGAATGAAGTAGGGCAATGAAATGTGTTTCAGTAGGTGAACATCTGGGTAATAGTGATCATAATATAATCAGGTTTAAAGTAGTTATGGAAGGGGACAAAAAAAAATCAATAGCCAACTGGGAGAGAGCCCATTTCAGTGATTTGAGAAGGGATCGAGCACAGGTGGACTGGAAACAAAGATTGGCCAAGAAAACAGTAAATGAGCAATGGCAGGCCTTCAAGGCGGAGATAGGCGGGGATGAGGGGGCGGACATATGAGGAGAGATTGAGTAGATTGGGAGTTCATTGGAGTTCAGAAGAATGAGAGGAGATCTTATTGAAACATATAAGATTGTGAAGGGGCTTGATCGGGTGGATGCGGTAAGGATGTTCCCAAGGATGGGTGAAACTAGAACTAGGGGGCATAATCTTAGAATAAGGGGCTGCTCTTTCAAAACTGAGATGCGGAGAAACTTCTTCACTCAGAGGGTGGTAGGTCTGTGGAATTTGCTGCCCCAGGAAGCTGTGGAAGCTACATCATTAAATAAATTTAAAACAGAAATGGATAGTTTCCTAGAAGTAAAGGGAATTAGGGGTTACGGGGAGCGGGCAGGAAATTGGACATGAATTTAGAATTGAGGTTAGGATCAGATCAGCCATGATCTTATTGAATGACGGAGCAGGCTCGAGGGGCCGATTGGCCTACTCCTGCTCCTATTTCTTATGTTCTTATGTTCTTATTAGTTCAGGTACAAACCAAGCATATTCCCATAATGAGGAAAGATAAGGCATCCAAGGTTAGAGTTCCCTGGATGACAAAGGAAATAGAGATTAAAATAAAACAGGAAAAGGAGGTTTATGACAAATGTCAGGTATGGAATACAGTCGAAAACCAGGCAGAATACAGAGTGTGCAGGTGGGAAATTGAAAAAGGATATGAGAAGGGCAAAGAGAGAGTGTGAGAAAAGATTAGTGGGTTACATAAAAGGAAACTCAAAAATCATTTATAAACATCGAAATAGTGAAAGGATAGTTCGAGGAATGGTGGAGCCGATTAGGGTCAAAGGAGGAAATCTCGTGGAGGCAGAGAGCATGAGTGAGGAACTGAATGAGGACTTTGCATCTTCACAGAAGAGGATGAGGTTAATGTCACAGTAGAGGGGGAGGGGGGAGAGATATTGGATGGGATCAAAATAGATAGAAAGGAGGTGCTAAATAATTTGGCATCACTCAAAATTAACAAGTCACCTGGTCCAGAGGGGATGTATCCCAGGTTACTGAGGGAAGCTAGGGTGGAGCTAGCAGAAGCTCTGACCACAATCTTTCAATAATCCTTGGATATGGGAGTGGGGCCAGAGGACTGGAGGATTGCAAATGTTACATCCCTGTTCAAAAAAGGGGAGAGGGATAAACCTGGAAACTACAGGTCAATCAGTCTAACGTCCGTGGTGGGAAAATTACTAGAGACCATTGTCAAGGACAAAATTAATTCTCACTTGGAGAAACACGGGTTAATAAGGAACAGCCAGCATGGATTTGTTAAAGGCAAATTATGACTGACTAACCTGATTGAGTTCTTTGATGAAGTAACAGAGAGGGTTGATGAGGGCAGTGCAGTAGATGTTGTATATATGGACTTTCAAAAGGCATTTGATAAAGTGCTGCATGACAGACTTATTCGGAAAATAAAAGCATGTGGGATTAAAGGGACGGTGGCAACTTGGGTACGTAATTGGCCACGGGACAGGAGGCAGAGAGTAGAGGTGAACGGATGTTTTTCTGACTGGGGTATGTGGGGTCCCCCAGGGGGTCAGTATTAGGACCATTGCTTTTCTTGTTATATATCAATGACCTGGACTTGGATATAAGGAGTACAATTTCGAAGTCTGCGAATTATACATACCTTGGCAACATAATAACAGACTTCAGGAGGACATAAACAGACTGGGGAAACGGGCAGACACGTGACAGATGCAATTTAATGCGGCTAGGTGTGAAGTGATGGACTTTGGGAGGAATGACATGGAGAGACTGTATAATCGAAATGGGACTATTTTGAGGGGTGCAAGAGCAGAGGGCTCTGGGGGAGCATTGTCACAAATCTTTGAAGGTGGCAGGGCAAGTGAATAAGGCGGTTGAGGTAACATATGGGATGCTTGGCTTTGTAAATAGGGGCATTGAATATAAAAACAAGGAAGTCATGTTAAACCTTTACAAATCACTGGTTCGGCCTCAGCTGGAGAATTGTGTTCAATTCAGGGCACCATAATTTAGGAAGGATGTCAAGGCCTTGGAGAGGGTGCAGAGGAGATTTACCAGGATGATACCAGGGATGAGGGACTTCAGTTATGTGGAGACATTGGAAAGCTCGGATTGTTCTCCTTAGAGTAGTGAAGGTTAAGGAGAGATTTAATAGAGTGTTCAAAATCATGAGGGGTTTTGATAGAGCAAGTAGAGAGAAACTATTTCCTCCGGCAAGTGGGCCAGTAACCAGAGGTCGTTGATTTAAAATAATTGGCAAAAGAACTAATGGGGAAACGAGGAGAAATATTTTCACAGAGGGTTGTAATGATCTGGAACGCATTCCCTGAAAGGGCGAAGGAATCAGATTTCACAGGAATCTTCACAAGGCAATGGGACATTTACTTGAAGAGGACTCATTTTCAGGGTTATGGGGAAAAAGCTGGAGTGTGGGACTGATTGGACAGCTCTTTCAAAGAGCGGCACAGGCACGAGGGGCTCCTTCTGTATGATTCTATAACCCGAAACAGTCAGCATGGGGTTAATCAGAGAGAGTCAGCACAGGGTTAATCAGAGAGAGTCAGCATGGGGTTAATCAGAGAGAATCAGCACAGGGTTAATCAGAGAGATTCAGCACGGCGTTAATCAGAGCGAGTCAGCATGGGGTTAATCAGAGAGAATCAGCACGGGGTTAATCAGAGAGAGTCAGCACGGGGTTAAATTAGAGAGAGTCAGCACGGGGTTAATCAGAGAGCGTCAGCACGGGGTTAATTAGAGAGTGTCAGCACGGGGTTAAATTAGAGAGAGAAAGCACGGGGTTAATCAGAGAGAGTCAGCATTGGGTTAATCAGAGAGAGTCAGCATGGAGTTAATCAGAGAGAGTCAGCACGGGTTAATCAGAGAGAGTCAGCACGGGGTTAATCAGAGAGAGCCAGCACGGGGTTAATCGGAGAGAGTCAGCACGGGGTTAATCAGAGATAGTTAACACGGGGTTAATCAGAGAGAGTCAGCATGGAGTTACTCAGAGAGAGTCAGCACGGGGTTAATCAGAGAGAGTCAGCACAGGGTTAATCAGAGAGAGTCAGCACGGGGTTAATCAGAGAGAGTCAGCACAGGGTTAATCAGAGAGAGTCAGCATTGGGTTAATCAGAGAGAGTCAGCATGGAGTTAATCAGAGAGAGTCAGCACGGGGTTAATCAGAGAGAGCCAGCTCGGGGTGAATCAGAGAGAGTCAGCACGGGGTTAATCAGAGAGAGCCAGCTCGGGGTTAATCAGAGAGAGCCAGCTCGGGGTTAATCAGAGAGAGCCAGCTCGGGGTTAATCAGAGAGAGTCAGCACGGGGTTAATCAGAGAGAGCCAGCTCGGGGTGAATCAGAGAGAGCCAGCTCGGGGTTAATCAGAGAGAGCCAGCTCGGGGTTAATCAGAGAGAGCCAGCTCGGGGTTAATCAGAGAGAGCCAGCTCGGGGTTAATCAGAGAGAGCCAGCTCGGGGTTACTCAGGGAGTTTTAGCATGAGGTTAATCAGAGAGAGTCAGTTAACACAGAGTTAATCAGAGAGAGTCAGCAAGGTGTAAATCTGAGACAGTTAGCACGGAATGAATCGGAGAGAGTCAGCATGGGGTTAATCGGAACAAGTCAGCACAGGGCTAATCACAGAGCATCACCACGGGGTTAATTAGGGAGGTTTAATCAGAGAGTGTCAGCAAGGGGTTAATCAGGAAGAATCAGCACAGGGTTAATCAGGGAGAGACAGCACGGGGTTAATCAGCGGTAGTCAGCATGGGGGTTAAACAGACAGAGTCAGTAAGGGGTTAATAAGGGAGAGTCAGCATGGGTTAATCAGAGAGAGTCAGCTCGGGGTTAATTAGGGATAGAGCTATCATGGGGTTAATCACAGAGAGTCAGCATGGGGTTAATCAGAAAGTGCGAGGAGTTTATGGAATCCTTTGTCACTAAGATTGAGACCATCCGTTCAGCTGCCTCTGCCTCTTCCCTCCCTTACCCTCGCCCACCAATTCAAATTACCCCGAAGGTTCCCCCCTGCCCCATCCTGAACTCCCATCTTCCTCTAGTTTCTCTCCTATCTCCCCTCGTGCCCTCTCCGAGCTCACCTTGATCATGACATCCACCTCCTGCTCCCTCGACCCTATTCCCACCAAATTGCTGACCACCCAACTTCCCTTCCTGACCCCCATGTTAGATGATATTGTTAACGATTCCCTCTCCTCAGGTACTTCAAATCAGCCGTCATCACCTCCCTCCTCAAAAAACCCACCCTTGACCCCTCTGTCCTTGCAAACTACCGCCCCATCTCCAACCTCCTTTTCCTCTCCCAAATCCTTGAACGTTTTGTTGTCTCCCAAATCCGTGTCCATCTTTCCCACAACTCTATGTTTGAATCCCTCCAATCAGGGTTCTGCCCCTGTCACAGCACTGAAACGGCCCTTATCAAAGTCACAAATGACGTCCTCTGTGACTGTGACCGTGGTAAACTCTCCCTCCTCATCCTTCTCCACCTGTCCGCAGCCTTTGACACGGTTGACCACACCATCCTCCTCCATTGCCTCTCCTCCGTCGTCCAGCTGGGAGGGACTGCCCTCTCCTGGGTCCATTCTTATCTATCCAGTCATAGCCAGAGAATCTCCTGTAATGGCTGCTCTTCCCACTCCCGCACCGTTACCTCTGGAGTCCCCCGAGGATCTATCCTTGGCCCCTCCTATTTCTCATCTACATGCTGCCCCTCGGCGACATCATCCGAAAACACGACTTCAGATTCCACATGTACACTGACGACACCCAGCTCTACCTCACCCCCACCTCCCTCGACCCCTCCACTGTCTCTCATTTGTCACATTGCTTGTCCAACACCCATCGTTGGATGTGCAATAATTTTCTCCAAATAAATATTGGGAAGACCGAAGTCATTGTCTGTGGTCTCTGGCACAATCTCCGTTCCCTCGCCACCGACTCCATCCCTCTCCCTGACCACTGTCTGAGGCTGAACCAGACCGTTCACAACCTTGGCGTCCTACTTGACCCTAAGATGAGCTTCTGACCCCATATCCGCTCCATCACCAAGACCGCCTACTTCCACCTCCCTAACATCGCCCGTCTCCGCCCGTCACAGCTCATCTGCTGCTGAAACACTCATCCATGCCTTTGTTACCTCCAGACTGGACTATTCCAATATTCTCCTGGCCGGCTTCCCATCTTCCACCTCCATAAACTTCAGCTCATCCAAAACTCTGCTGCCCGTATCCTAACTCTCACCAGGTCCCGTTCACCCATCACCCCTGTGCTCACTGACGGACATTGACTTCCGGTCCGGCAGTGCCTCGATTTTAAAATTCTCATCCTTGTTTTCAAATCCCTCCATGGCCCTCGCCCCTCCCTATCTCTGTAACCTCCTCCAGCCCTACAACCCTCCGAGATCACTGCACTCCTCCGATTCTGGCTGCTTGCGCATCCCTGATTTTAATCGCTCCACCATTGGTGGCCGTGCCTTCAGCTGCCTCGGCCCTAAGCTCTGGAATTCCCTCCCTAAACCTCTCTGCCTCTCTCCCTCTCTCCTCCTTTAAGACGCTCCTTAAAACCTACCTCTTTGACCAAGCTTTTGGTCACCTGTCCTAATATCTCCTTATGTGGCTCGGTGTCAAATTTTGTTTGATAATCGCTCCTGTGAAGCACCTTGGGACGTTTTACTATGTTTAAAGGGGCTATATAAATGCATGTTGTTGTTGTTGTGTTTAATCAGAGAGAGATAACATGGGGCTAATCAGAGAGAGTTAACACGGGGTTAATGAGAGAGCTTGTTATTGCTCCATCCCCACTCTGGGTGTTGCTGTTGTACCAACACAAACATCCAACCTGAAATGGGAACTTCCAGTGCCAGGATTTTGTAAAAACCCGGGAGTGGGGACTGGTGAGTCGAGGGGGATATGGATCAGGATTTGCTGCTCCTGATGGTCCTCCAGTGAGCCCGGCTGGAGAATGCCATTGTGTGGGACTCTGGTAAAGGACAGAACTGAGTGTGGTGGTGATGCCCTCCATGTTGAATAGCTCACTGCCACTCACTGTCCACCTGGAGAGTGGCCAGTCGGACAAAATATGGGGGGTGTGGGGTTGCCGGTGCCCACTCATGGAGCCTGGGCCAGGGCCTTACATAGAATGTACAGCACAGGAACAGGCCATTCGGCCCAACTGGTCTATTCTGGTGTTTACGCTCAAGACGAGCCTCTTCCACCCTGCTTCATCTCAGCCTATCAGCATGGCCTTCTATTCCTTTCTCCCTAATGCGTTTATCGAGCTCCCGGAGAGGGAAGGACTGAGAGAAAAAACACTGGAGTCAAATCTTTAGCGGAAGGTCTTTTATTGGAGAGTTAATTTACAGCGGGGGAATGGGTCACAGGTAGAGATAAGAGATCCAATAAACAAGATTAAAGAGTAGAAAGGCGGTGGGGAAGAAGACCCGGGAGTAGGAATCCAGCTTGGAGATGTGGATGCGGATTTGGCCTTTGCGCCAGGTGCCGGTTTGACAATCCTCGATGCAGCAGAAAAACGACTGACAGTCCTTCCCCTCCAGGCAGTCGTCGGGCAGCTGGTCCTCCAGCTCCTGCCACTGTGCCAGGTTATTCATGGTGATGGTGGTGAAGCAAGGCTCCATGTCTGGCACACGGGGGTCCTGCACAAACCAAATGGGAGAGCTGATCAACCGGTGGAGGGGGGAGAGCGCAGAGCCGAGGCCAGGCTACAGGCTCCGAATGGTTTCGCTGAAATCCCCTCAACCAGACCCTCCAGCCACCCCCCCACCTCCAGCGGCTCTCTCTCACTCTCTTCCAATCATTGAATTCCACGACCCAGTGCTGTCCTCTGGCATTGTAAGGTGACCGTTGTTCAGGATTAGATGGTGAAGAACGCTAGGCTATTTGACCATGGGTGCATTCTATCCTCATCCCATGTGCAGACATCCCCTTCCACAGTAGGAGTCACCGGAAACAGGAGTGGGTAGTCGGGCTGATTCTCCCCTCTCCCTGAGACCAGTTGGACCACTCACACCCTGCCTTGGCTGAGATAGTCCTACATGGCGATCAAACTGGGAAAGCTCCTGATGTGTGTGTTTCACTGCTGGGCTGTAGTCACCTCCATGGCCCAGTGGTCAAAGACCAGACCACCCCAGAGCCTGGAGCTGCAGCTTTTATTGCTGCGAAATGAAGATTGTTGATGAAGAGCATTCACAAGATGCCCCATTACTGTGTTTATCAGCTGTTTCAAAATTTTTTAGTTCCTGACAAATGGATGCAGAGAATCCGACAAACCAGGGCCGAAATACACCATCGTTGTGTCTATTTTATACCTGTAAAACAAGGACGATGATGACCAATCTAACGATGGGAGGGTCTGGGCCCAATCTAACGACGGGAGGGTCTGGGCCCAATCTAATGACGGGTGGGTCTGGGCCCAATCTAATGATGGGTGGGTCTGGGCCCAATCTAACGATGGGAGGGTCTGGGCCCAATCTAACGATGGGAGGGTCTGGGCCCAATCTAACGATGGGAAGGTCTGGGCCCAATCTAACAATGGGAGGGTCTGGGCCCAATCTAACGATGGGAGGGTCTGAGCCCAATCTAACGATGGGAGGGTCTGGGCCCAATCTAATGATGGGAGGGTCTGGGCCCAATCTAATGATGGGAGGGTCTGGGCCCAATCTAACGATGGGAGGGTCTGGGCCCAATCTAATGATGGGAGGGTCTGGGCCCAATCTAATGATGGGAGGGTCTGGGCCCAATCTAATGATGGGAGGGTCTGGGCCCAATCTAATGATGGGAGGGTCTGGGCCCAATCTAATGATGGGAGGGTCTGGGCCCAATCTAATGATGGGAGGGTCTGGGCCCAATCTAACGATGGGAGGGTCTGGGCCCAATCTAATGATGGGAGGGTCTGGGCCCAATCTAATGATGGGAGGGTCTGGGCCCAATCTAACGATGCGTGGGTCTGGGCCCAATCTAACGATGGGAGGGTATGGGCCCAATCTAACGATGGGAGGGTCTGGGCCCAATCTAACGATGGGAGGGTCTGGGCCCAATCTAACGATGGGAGGGTCTGGGCCCAATCTAATGATGGGAGGGTCTGGGCCCAATCTAACGATGGGAGGGTCTGGGCCCAATCTAACGATGGGAGGGTCTGGGTCCAATCTAACGATGGGAGGGTCTGGGCCCAATCTAACGATGGGAGGGTCTGGGCCCAATCTAACGATGGGAGGGTCTGGGCCCAATCTAACGATGGGAGGGTCTGGGCCCAATCTAACGATGGGAAGGTCTGGGCCCAATCTAATGATGGGAGGGTCTGGGCCCAATCTAACGATGGTAAGGTCTGGGCCCAATCTAATGATGGGAGAGTCTGGGCCCAATCTAATGATGGGAGGGTCTGGGCCCAATCTAATGATGGGAGGTTCTGGGCCCAATCTAACGATGGGAGGGTCTGGGCCCAATCTAACGATGGGAGGGTCTGGGCCCAATCTAACGATGGGAGGGTCTGGGCCCAATCTAACGATGGGAGGGTCTGGGCCCAATCTAACGATGGGAGGGTCTGGGCCCAATCTAACGATGGGAGGGTCTGGGTCCAATCTAATGATGGGTGGGTCTGTGCCCAATCTAATGATGGGAAGGTCTGGGCCCAATCTAATGATGGGAGGGTCTGGGTCCAATCTAATGATGGGAGGGTCTGGGCCCAATCTAACGATGGGAGGGTCTGGGCCCAATCTAATGATGGGAGGGTCTGGGTCCAATCTAATGATGGGAGGGTCTGGGCCCAATCTAATGATGGGAGGGTCTGGGCCCAATCTAACGATGGGAGGGTCTGGGCCCAATCTAACGATGGGAGGGTCTGGGCCCAATCTAACGATGGGAGGGTCTGGGCCCAATCTAACGATGGGAAGGTTTGGGCCCAATCTAATGATGGGAGGGTCTGGGCCCAATCTAACGATGGGAGGGTCTGGGCCCAATCTAACGATGGGAGGGTCTGGGCCCAATCTAACGATGGGAGGGTCTGGGCCCAATCTAACGATGGGAGGGTCTGGGCCCAATCTAACGATGGGAAGGTTTGGGCCCAATCTAACGATGGAAGGTCTGGGCCCAATCTAAGGATGGGAGGGTCTGGGCCCAATCTAACGATGGGAGGGTCTGGGCCCAATCTAATGATGGGTGGGTCTGGGCCCAATCTAATGATGGGAAGGTTTGGGCCCAATTTGCCCATGCGTTTGAGCTGCTGCTAAATCCGTCAGGCTTGTTTTTCAGGCATCCCTTGTGGCCACCTACAACAGGCATTGGGTCCTTTCATGTTTCAATGATGTCGGTCCAAATGAAAGGCAAAATACTGCAGATGCTGGAAATCTGGAATAAAAACAGAAAATGCTGGAGAAGCTCAGCAAGTGAGGCAGCGTCTGTGGAGAGAGAAACAGAGTTAATGTTTCAGGCCGGTGACCTTTCACCTTTAGGAAAGGAGTGTGCTGCCTGTGGAGGCTCGACAGCAGCTCATCCAAATAATGAGAATGAGGCCCGAGGACCAATTTTGGGGCGGACCCAGGCCTCCCGTTTGGGGCCGAAAATTGACCATGACCAATTTCTACCCTATCCTAAGTTACAACGGGAGATTCTCCACTCTCAGTGCACAGGTAACACACTGGGAAGGATTTGCAAAATAACAACATTTAAATGTTGAGATTCTAAAGCAAGGTGTATTCACACAATAGCACTGAAGTGAAAGACAGCCAATATACTATGAGCTGGAGCAATGAAGCTTGTTTCCCCCACAACCAAGACCAATAAGTAATTTGTTAGCCTGTCTTGGTAACCAATAAACAACTCACCTCCATCGTGTTGAGATTGTGCAGGTGTCAGGCGGTCAGCAGGAGTTGTCTAGCATAGGCACATGGAGATAAATGGGGACAAAGACAGGACACTGGGGAGAACTCCCCTGCTCTTCTTTGAATAGTGCCATGGGATCTTTTACGTCCACCTGAGAGGGCAGATGGGGCCTTGGTTTAACATCTCATCTGAAAGACGGCATCTCCGACAGTGCAGCACTCCCTCAGTACTGCCCTGGGAGTGTGAGCCTGGATTTTGTGCTCAAGTGTCTGGAGTGGGGTTTGAACCCATGACCTTCTGACTCAGAGGCGAGAGAGAGTGCTGCCAAGGAGCATAAAATCCACATGCTCTGACCCTAGTCATGGGTCTGCAATGCGGTATCTTATCGAAGACCTTTTGAAAATTCAAATACATTACATGTACTACATTACCCTTGTCTACTCATTTATTTTTCAAAGAATTCAATAAGGTTGGTCAAGCATAACCTTCCCTTCTGAAATCCGTGCTGACTATTCCTAATTATAGTTTTGGTTTCTAGAAGTTTCTCCATTACATCTTTGAGTAAGGATTCCACTATCTTTCTTACCACTGATATTAAGCTAACTGGTCTGTCGTTCCCTGGACTTGTTCTATCTCCCTTTTAAATATAGGAATCACATTAACTGTCCACCAATCCTCTGGCACCATTCCCTTTACTAATGAATGTTTCTATATGTGTAATAGAGTCTCTGCTATCTCCTCCCTAACTTCTTTTAATATTCGTGGATACAATCCATCCGGACCAGGGGTTTTATCCTCTCTAAGTTTGATTAGTTTATCAATTATCTCCCCCCTTTCTATCTTAAATATCTTTATATTTTTTGATCTCTTCTTCTAATGTCCTGCCCACCCTGTTAGTCTCCCCGGTAAATACTGAGGCAGAATAATTATTCAATATTTCTGCCATTTCACTGTCATTACCTGTGAGTTTATCTTGTGCATCCCTTACTGGCCCAATCCCTATCCTGATTTTTCTTTAGTTATTTATGTCTGTAGAATATTTTACTATTTCTTTTTCTATTCTTTGATAATTTAATTTTGTAGTTTCTCTTTGATTTCCTAATGTTTTTTTGACTTCTTTCCTAATCTCTCCCTATTCCCGTTTGTCATCCTCTCCTTTATTGTCTGTCTATTTAGACTATGTCTTTTTCTTTAGTTTCAATTTTACTACTTGTTCTTTATCTCAATCCATATGGATTCTTTTTCTAGCTTAAGGCTAAAAATTGATAAAGAGGAGGTGCTAGAAAGGCTAGCTGTACTCAAAGTAGATGAGTCACCTAGTCCGGTGACTGGGTACTGGTCATAATCTTCCAATCATCCTTAGACACAGGGGTGGTGCCAGAGGACTGGAGAATTGCAAATGTTACACCCTTGTTCAAAAAAGGGTGTAAGGATAAACCCAGCAACTATAGGCCAGTCAGTTTAACCTCGGTGGTGGGGAAACTTTTAGAAACGATAATCCGGGACAGAATTAACAGTCACTTGGACAAGTGTGGATTGATCAGGGAAAGCCAGCATGGATTTATTAAACGCAAATCGTGTTTAACTAACTTGATAGAGTTTTTTGATGAGGTAACAGAGAGGGTCGATGAGGGCAATGCAGTTGATGTGGTGTGTATGGACTTTCAAAAGGCATTTGATAAAGTGCCACATAATAGGCTTGTCAGCAAAATTAAAGCCCATGGAATAAAAGGGGCAGTGGCAGCATGGATATAAAATTGGCTAAGTGACAGGAAACAGAGAGTAGTGGTGAACGGTTGTTTTTCGGACTGGAGGGAGGTGTACAGTGGTGTTCCCCAGGGGTCAGTGCTGGGACCACTGCTTTTCTTGATATATATTAATGACTTGGACTTGGGTGTACAGGGCACAATTTCAAATGACACAAAAATCTTGGAAGTGTAGTGAACAGTGAGGAGGATAGTGATAGACTTCAAGAGGATATAGACAGGCTGGTGAAATGGGCGGATACGTGGCAGATGAAATTTAACGCAGAGAAGTGTGAAGTGATACATTTTGGTAGGAAGAATAAAGAGAAGCAATATAAACTAAATGGGACAATTGTAAGGGGGGTTCAGGAAAAGACAGACCTGGTAGTGTACTTACACAAATCTTTGAAGGTGGCAGGACAAGTTGAGAAGGCTGTTAAAAAATCCTATGGAATCCTGGGCTTTATAAATAGAGCAATAGAATACAAGAGCAAGGACGTTATGCTAAACCTTTATAAATCATTGGTTAGGGCACAACTGGAGTATTGTGTTCAGTTCTGGGCACCACACTTTAGGAAAGATGTCCAGGCCTTAGAGAAAGTGCAGAGGAGATTTACTAGAATGGTCCCAGTGATGTGAGGCTTCAGCTATGTGGAGAGACTGGAGAAGCTGAGGTTGTTCTCCTTAGAGTAGAGAAGGTTAAGAAGAGGTTTGATGGAGATGTTCAAAATCATGAACTGTTTTGACAGAGTAAATAAGGAGAAACTGTTTCCAGTGGCAGGAGGGTCGCTAACCAGAGGACACGGATTTAAGGTGATTGGCAAAAGAACCAGAGGGGAGATGAGGAGTAATTTTTTACGCAGCGAGTTGTGATGATCTGGAATTCACTGCCTGAAAGGGCGGTGGAAGCAGATTCAATAATAACTTTCAAAAGGGAATTGGATAAATACTTGAAGGGAAAAATTTGCAGGGCTATGGGGAAAGAGCAGGGGAATGGGACTAATTGTCAGTTCTTTCAAAGAGCCTGCACAGGCACGATGGGCTGAATGGCCTCCTTCTGTGCTGTATCATTCTATGATTCTACGATATTATTGAATCACCTATGATTACAACCTTTCTTTTTCAATTTTGCTCCTCCCCCCCTTGGACTGCCTCCTGCTCCATGATGCCATGGTCAGCATTCTGGCTGGCCACCCCGCAGTCTTCATCCTTATCCTCACAGGTAGAAAATACATTGTATCTATTGGACAGGACCAGTGTCTGCGGGACCTCCTTCTCTAACTCCCCTTACCCTGCTGACTGACAGTCACACTCTCCCCTTCCTGGCCCTGTGCTTTCCTCTGACTGAAAATTATCCAGATATTCCTCCCCCTCCCTTATGTGTTTGAGTGTCTCCAACTCGCACTCCAGCTCGAGGACTCTGAGCCGCAGTGACTCAAGGCAGAGACATTTGCTGGGGATGTGGCAATCTGTGGACAGTAAAACTCCCACATTCTGCAGTCCCATCACACTGACTGTGCTGCTACTTTTAATCTATATTTTTAAAAATGTTTATTTATTAGTTAGCAATAATTTATTTTTAGAACTAATAGAAACACTTGGGGTCTAGATTATATTTAGTAGATGGATGTTAACTTAATTTCAAATTAATTAGTAATTAATTACAGTGAATATTTATTTACTTACTTATTTAACTATTTATTTAAAGTTAATAGATTGGTTTATACTTAAAAATAGATTGTGTATATGAAATTTAACACTTAATTTAGTGTCCTCAGGCACAGCCCATCCAATTCCCCCAATTCTCCACCCCCACAAGGAGTTGAAAATGACCCCAATTGTGTTTTGGGTGCTGCGATTGGCCAATGTGGGGGAGGGAAGTCTTGCCTTCATTTGCAAACCATTCAGACCTTGAATGAGGCTCGAAGGTTTAAGTTGCACCAACCCCCTGAGCCCCCAGTAGTTGCACCAACCCCCTGAGCCCCCAGTAGTTGCACCAACCCCCTGAGCCCCCAGTAGTTGCACCAACCCCCTGAGCCCCCAGTAGTTGCACCAACCCCCTGAGCCCCCAGTAGTTGCACCAACCCCCTGAGCCTCCAGTAGCTGCACCAACCCCCTGAGCCCCCAGTAGTTGCACCAACCCCCTGAGCCCCCAGTAACGCTCCGTCGAAAATACCGGGGTAACCGGCACAATTTCAGCATTGAATATGTTGCCCCCCCACCTCCCTCACCAGTGGGTCGGTACAGTTGCCAATCTCCCTATCACTCTGACCATTCTGAAAGGTTACAGAGCCAATTTTACCAGTACTTGCTGCCAACTTCATATCGTGAGGAATCAAACAGGAATCAATGGATGGAAAATCACTGCACTAGCCCTGGTGTGTGTGTGTGTGTGTGTGTGTGTACATGTGTGTGTGTGTACATGTGTGTGTGTGTACATGTGTGTGTATACATGTGTGTGTGTACATGTTTGTGTGTGTACATGTTTGTGTGTACGTGTGTGTGTGTGTACATGTTTGTGTATGTACATATGTGTGTGTGTGTGTGCATGTACACACTTGGAAAATTGGCTCTTACAGGTCAAAGAAGCTTCCAGACTCAACCTGACCAAATCCAACCCAGCCACTCACAATTGGTTTATGTTCTTCAAATACAAATCTATCAACCCACTTGCCCATGAACATTATTTGGGAGCAGTGAACTGTTTGAGAATGGTGAAGGGATCAGCTGGCTCCTCACTACAGACGTACCGATTTGAGTTTGCGTTTTGCGGGGTTGGGTCTCTTGGTGCCTACAATGTAGTTGAGGGTGGCATACTCTATGAGTGCTGCAAAGACAAAGATGAAACAGACAGAGACGAAGAGGTCCATGGCGGTGATGTAGGAGACCTTGGGCAAGGCTTTCCGTGAAATGGTACTGAGCGTCGTCATGGTCAGCACGGTGGTGATTCCTGCAAAAATAGAACAAGAATTAAATGTAAACTTTTAAAGAGCTGACCTCTTCAGGAAACTGTGTTTTCAACACACTGCCCCTCACTGGTTCACCCAGTGACTCTATGGGAACAGACAGGGGATCAGAGCCACACAGACCAAAACCGTCCCAGCCTGGATCTCCGCTTGGTGCTGTTGGTTGATTTTAGCTGGGGTGGGTGGTCCAGCTGATACTATTGCCCCCAATACCACTCCTCAGTGCAACCCAGTGACCCCTAACAGAAAGTCCCCTCACTCTCCCCACAATAGCCTTTCTCTGTCTGGAACCAAGTTATGCAGCATCGGAAATCACCATGATTACTGTCGATTTTAGTTTAACCTGTGAGATTTCACCCGTGAGGTGCTTGTATAATCCCACTGCAGAATATGGTGGTGTCGTGGTTTTATTACTGGATTGTTAATCCAGAGACCAGGATTGATAACCCTGAGAATGTGTAGTTCAAATCCCACCATGGTAGTTTGAGAATTTGAATTTGAAATCAAGGGCTGGGATCAGTAAAAGTGACCATGAAGCTGTCGGATTGTCGTTAAAAACCCAACTGGTTCACTAATGTCTCTTTAGGGAAGGAATCCTGCCGTCCTTACCCAGTCTGGGCCTATATGTGACTCCAGTCCCACTCCAACATAGTTGACTCTCTGAAGTGCCCTAGCAATAAATGCCAGCCTTGCCAGCGAGGCCCACATCCCGAGAATGACTTAAAAAAAATGGGGTACTGGGTGGCGCAGTGCTTGAGCTACTAGCCTTTCATCTCTGGGACATGGCCTCAAATCACGATTCAAGTCTCTCCTGTTAGCTGCCTGTGAGCGTCCTGTGTGAAATGAGTTTGAGCAGCCTAGTAGCTAGAGAAGCTAGTGGGACATGGGCCGACAGAACTAAACTGTCTCCAATTCAGCACCAATTGGCAGTGTCAGCCAGACTGGCTGCTCGATGGTGTGAGAGGTGGAGAAAGTTTCTCACTGGTGCAATTGGAATGGAAATAAGAAGGTTTTCTCGCGGTGTTAGAGCAACGGTTTCCAAACCTCTGTGTGTAGAGGACTCCTTGACAATCAAAACGCACTTTAGAGAACCCCCTGCATTGGTATGCTCCCGGGAACTCCTCCTCCCCGTCCTAATCTCTGAAATGCAGCTTCAAAGAGAAACAATGACTCTGAATTTCCTCGCTAGCATCAGCAGTCATTATTACACCGTTATTGCTCTAAAAAAGAGTGAGGAAACTCTAGTTTGGAGCATTACACCACTTATCTGCCATCAGTGCATCAGGCTGGGTGTCAGCTGTGACTCAGTGATATCTGAGTCAGAAGGTTGTGGGTTCGAGGCCCACTCCAGACACTTGAGCCCATAATCCAGGCTGACACTCCAGTACAGTACTGAGGGAGTGCTGCACTGTCGGAGGTACTGTCTTTTGGAGGAGATCCCATGGAATTATTACAAAGAAGAGCAGGGACTTCTCCCCAGTGTCCTGGGACAATATTTATCCCTCAACCAACACCACTAAAAACAGATTCTCTGGTTATTATCACATTGCCGTGTCCCCTACGTTAAAGTAGTGATCTGGACTTGGGTATAGGGAGTACAATTTGCAGAGGATACAAAACTTGGCAACGTAGTGAATAGTGATCAGGATAATACCAGACTTCAGGAGGACATAGTCAGACTGGGGAAACGGGCAGACACACGGCAGATGCAATTTAATGCGGGTAAGTGTGAAGTGATGGACTTTGGGAGGAACAACATGGAGAGACAGTATAATCGAAATGGGACTATTTTGAGGGGGTGCAAGAGCAGAGGGATCTGGGGGAGCATTGTCACAAATCTTTGAAGGTGGCAGGACATTTAAGAAAGCATATGGATTACTTGGCTTTGTAAATAGGGATATTGAATATAAAATACTAAACCTTTACAAATCACTGGTTAGGCCTCAGCTGGAGTATTGTGTTCAATTCTGGGAAGGATGTGAAGGCCTTGGAGAGGGTACAGAGGCGGTTTAGCAGGATGATACGAGGGATGAGGGACTTCAATTATGTGGAGAGATTGGAGAAGCTCGGGTTGTTCTCCTTACAGCAGAGACGGTTAAGGGGAGACAAGATAGAGGTATCCAAAATTACTATGATACTATGAGGGTTTTGATGGAGCAAGTGGGGAGAAACTGCTTCGTCTGGTAAGTGGGCCAGTAACCAGAGGTCATAGATTTAAAATAATTGGCAAAACAACTAGTGGGGAAATGAGGAGAAATTTTTTCACACAGAGTGTTGTTAAGATCTGGAACGCACTCCCTGACAGGGTGGAATCAGATTCCATTGGAACTTTCAAAGGGTAATTGGACATGTGCATGAAGAGGACTCATTTGCTGGGTTATGGGGAAAATGCTGGGATGTGGGACTAAATTCAAAGAGCCGACACAGGCATGACGGGCCGAATGGCCTCCTTCCATGCTGATGATTCTATGATTACACTTCAAAAAGTATTTAATTAGCTGTGAAGTGCATGGGGAGGTCCTGAGGTCGTGAGAGGCGCTATAGAAATGCAAATCTTTCTTTATCGTTCTATTGGCCTTGCTCATTGGTACTGTCCAATGGAGAGTTACGTCCTTGCTTTTTATTTTTAGACGGGAGTTTCCTTGTCTTTTTGCAGCTATGGCGATCGGTCTGTCCAAGTCCCAGTTTCACAGTAAGAACAGACTCTCAAACCTCTCGGGTGACTCGGGGAGGGCCTGCCCCTGGTTTATATCAGTCTAACCTGCCTAGAGTGCAGTAGGGGCGTAAAAGTAGGAAATTCCCAGCCACAGCTCCACCAGGTATGAATGAGGCCTGCGGGGCATCGAAGCAGCCAAACAGATCGTGGAAACTCATATCTAAAAGAAAAGAAACAATTTGAATTTATATATGCGTGCTGTGGGGGTGGGGGAGACACTGTGGGTGGGGACACTGTGGGCGGGGTCTCAGGGGAGGGGACACTGTGGGTAGGGTCTCAGGGGAGGGGACACTGTGGGTAGGGTCTCAGGGGAGGGGACACTGTGGGTAGGGTCTCAGGGGAGGGGACACACTGTGGGTGGGGACACTGTGGGCGGGGTCTCATGGGAGGGGACACTGTGGGCGGGGTCTCAGGGGAGGGGACACTGTGGGCGGGATCTCGGGGGGGCCTGTGGGTGGGGTCTCAGGGGTTGGGGGACTGGAACACTGTGGTGAATTCCCAGTACACCAGGCTCATATGGCAAAGCACATTTCTAAAACCTCCCTCATAGCAATCATTAGATTCCTTTTAACTTTCAAATAGTCAGTCATTAAAATGGTCTTTCGGTGCCCCAGGGAGATTCCCTGAAGTTGTGTGTAATTCTATCAGCTACTATTCCAACATAAATTAAGATGTGGAGATGCCGGTGATGGACTGGGGTTGACAATTGTAAACAATTTTACAACACCAAGTTATAGTCCAACAATTTTATTTTAACATAAATTAAATGGAAGGTCGGTGAAGTTTGCGTTAAAGAGTCATCTGATCTTCTGCAGGTTTTAAACTGTTTACATACCAGTGTGTCAAGGCAGAGTAAGCCAGCAGAGGGAGGATCAGTCTACACTCTCTCAGAAACAAGAATTTAACTTTCCTCTTTACACAGAGAGTGGTGAGAATGTGGAACTCGCTGCCACATGGAGAGTTTGAAGCAGAGAGCATTGCTGTATTTAAGGGGAGGTTTGGTACATACATTTATAAAATTCATTCTCAGGATGTGGGCGTCGCTGGCGAGGCCGGCATTTATTGCCCATCCCTAACTGCCCTTGAGAAGGTGGTGGTGAGCCACCTTCTTGAACCACTGCAGTCCGTGTGGTGAAGGTTCTCCCACAGTGCTGTTAGGAAGGGAGTTCCAGGATTTTGACCCAGCGACGATGAAGGAACGGCGATATATTTCCAAGTCGGGATGGTGTGTGACTTGGAGGGGAACGTGCAGGTGGTGTTGTTCCCATGTGCCTGCTGCTCTTGTCCTTCTAGGTGGTAGAGGTCGCAGGTTTGGGAGGTGCTGTGGAAGAAGCCTTGGCGAGTTGCTGCAGTGCATCCTGTGGATGGTGCACACTGCAGCCACAGTGCGCCAGTGGTGAGGGGAGTGAATGTTTAGGGTGGTGGATGGGGTGTCAATCAAGCGGGCTGCTTTGTCCTGGATGGAGTCGAGCATCTTGAGTGTTGTTGGAGCTGCACTCATCCAGGCAAGTGGAGAGTATTCCATCACACTCCTGACTTGTGCCTTGTTGATGGTGGAAAGGCTTTGGGGAGTCAGGAAGTGAGTCACTCGCCTCAGAATCCCCAGCCTCTGACCTGCTCTTGTAGCCACAGTATTTATATGGCTGGTCCAGTTAAGTTTCTGGTCAATGGTGACCCCTAGGATGTTGATGGTGGGGGATTTGGCGATGGCAAGGGGAGGTGGTTAGACTCTCTCTTGTTGGAGATGGTTATTACCTGGCATTTGTATGGAGTGAGTGTTACTTGCCACTTATGAGCCCAAGCCTGGATGTTGTCCAGGTCTTGCTGCATGCGGGCTTGGACTGCTTCATTATCTGAGGAATTACGAATGGAACTGAACACTGTGCAATCATCAGCGAACATCCCTGGTACTTTAACACCACTTAATCCAGTCCAGCAATGGGACTTTATTCAATTTTTGTTTGATAACACTCCTGTGAAGCACCTTGGGACGTTTTACAAAAGACAAAGGAAAAACTCTAAACTCCACTAAACTGAGACGGAAAGTTAAAAGACTTGTCGCTGATTGAGAATTTAATTTTAGCCAAACAGAATGTCATGGAGTGAGATACTGACAGTCTATCCCCACTTGATATTGGCTCGATTCTCAGTTTATTTCTACATATTGTACAATTTTGAAAAAAATTCAAGTAGAGTGACATGAATTTGAATGTATAAATATATAGGATTCAAACAGACCCTTGTTGTGGGCTTCAGGTATAAATAACAGTGAAGGGGTGAGTGGAGTCCAGCCGAAACTTTGACAGGTGAAGTGACTATGATGGTGCATTTGAGTAATATACTCGCTGCACTGTAGGGTTATTCATCGTGGGCGGAGCTGGGACACAATTTATTCAATTATTTACTTCATGCTCTGTTCTGAAGTTCAGACCCGTAAATCAGTCTCACTGCCTGCAAACTGGAAAGTACCTTTACATGTGTAAGCTCTGGTAATGTGATGAGCCCGGGGTTTAACCATCATACCCATCCCCTATCACAGACCCTCACTCACACACTGGTCTCTGGTAATGTGATGAGCCCGGGGTTTAACCATCATACCCATCCCCTATCACAGACTCTCGCTCACACACTGGTCTCTGGTAATGTGATGAGCCCGGGGTTTAACCATCATACCCATCCCCTATCACAGACTCTCGCTCACACACTGGTCTCTGGTAATGTGATGAGCCCGGGGTTTAACCATCATACCCATCCCCTATCACAGACCCTCACTCACACACTGGTCTCTGGTAATGTGGTGAGCCCGGGGTTTAACCATCATACCCATCCCCTATCACAGACCCTCACTCACACACTGGTCTCTGGTAATGTGATGAGCCCGGGGTTTAACCATCATACCCATCCCCTATCACAGACTCTCGCTCACACACTGGTCTCTGGTAATGTGATGAGCCCGGGGTTTAACCATCATACCCATCCCCTATCACAGACCCTCACTCACACACTGGTCTCTGGTAATGTGATGAGCCCGGGGTTTAACCATCATACCCATCCCCTATCACAGACTCTCACTCACACACTGGTCTCTGGTAATGTGATGAGCCCGGGGTTTAACCATCATACCCATCCCCTATCACAGACCCTCACTCACACACTGGTCTCTGGTAATGTGATGAGCCCGGGGTTTAACCATCATACCCATCCCCTATCACAGACTCTCACTCACACACTGGTCTCTGGTAATGTGGTGAGCCCGGGGTTTAACCATCATACCCATCCCCTATCATAGACTCTCACTCACACACTGGTCTCTGGTAATGTGATGAGCCCGGGGTTTAACCATCATACCCATCCCCTATCACAGACTCTCACTCACACACTGGTCTCTGGTAATGTGGTGAGCCCGGGGTTTAACCATCATACCCATCCCCTATCATAGACTCTCACTCACACACTGGTCTCTGGTAATGTGATGAGCCCGGGGTTTAACCATCATACCCATCCCCTATCACAGACCCTCACTCACACACTGGTCTCTGGTAATGTGATGAGCCCGGGGTTTAACCATCATACCCATCCCCTATCACAGACTCTCACTCACACACTGGTCTCTGGTAATGTGGTGAGCCCGGGGTTTAACCATCATACCCATCCCCTATCATAGACTCTCACTCACACACTGGTCTCTGGTAATGTGATGAGCCCGGGGTTTAACCATCATACCCATCCCCTATCACAGACTCTCACTCACACACTGGTCTCTGGTAATGTGATGAGCCCGGGGTTTAACCATCATACCCATCCCCTATCACAGACTCTCACTCACACACTGGTCTCTGGTAATGTGATGAGCCCGGGGTTTAACCATCATACCCATCCCCTATCACAGACTCTCACTCACACACTGGTCTCTAGTAATGTGATGAGCCCGGGGTTTAACCATCATACCCATCCCCTATCATAGACTCTCACCTCACACACTGGTCTCTGGTAATGTGATGAGCCCGGGGTTTAACCATCATACCCATCCCCTATCACAGACTCTCGCTCACACACTGGTCTCTGGTAATGTGATGAGCCCGGGGTTTAACCATCATACCCATCCCCTATCATAGACTCTCACCTCACACACTGGTCTTTGGAAAGCTGTAGATTAAAAACTCTATCAGATTGTGCTTGAGGTTTTAAATCATGGAACGGGTCCAATCGTGCTATCAGACAAGCAGGAGCAAAGGCCGTCCAGCAGCTTACCCTTTTTTATATACAACAAGCACCTCACGTTCCTTCCTTGGAGATATAATAACAAAAGTTGCAACACTTTGCTAACCTGTCTGCAACTAAACCTGGGTCTATGTCCCTGACACGATCTAAATGTGAGGTTTCATTGGACCCTCACAATCTCCAGCTCTTATCTTCAGGGCCTCAGAGGAACTGCTCAACTTTGAGTAAGGTTACCTTTGAAAGAAAGAACTTGCATTTAAATAGCGCCTTTCGTGACCTCAGGATGTCCCAATGAAGTACTTTTGAAGTGTAGTCACTGTTGTAATGTAGGAAACGCAGGAGCCAATTTGCACACAGCAAGATCCCACAAACAGCAATGTGATAATGACCAGATAATCTGTTTTAGTGATGCTGGTTGAGGGTTAAATATTGGCCCCAGGACACCGAGGAGAACTCCCCTGCTCTTCCAATAGTGCTGTGGGATCTTTTACATCTGAGAGGGCAGATGGGACCTCGGTTTAATGCCTCATTCGAAATTCGGCACCCTCGAACAGTGCAGCACTCCCCCAGTACTGCACCGGGAGTGTCAGCCGAGATTATGGGCTCAATTCTCTGGAGTGGGACTTGAACCCACAACCTTCTGACTCAGAGGCAAGACAGAGGGAACAACACCACCTGCACGTTCCCCTCCAAGTCACACACCATCCCGACTTGGAAATATATCGCCGTTCCTTCATCGTCGCTGGGTCAAAATCCTGGAGCTCCCTTCCTAACAGCACTGTGGGAGAACCTTCACCACATGGACTGCAGCGGTTCAAGAAGGCGGCTCACCACCACCTTCTCAAGGGCAATTCAGGATGGGCAATAAATGCCGGCCTCGCCAGCGACGCCCACATCCCATGAACGAATAAAAAAAAATTCAGCCAAGGCTGACACTGTAGAACACAAATGCCTAATTCTGCTCTTCTGTCAACCCTCCCCAATGCCCTGGACGTCCTCTCAATAATACGGTCCCCAAAATTGTATCCAGTGCTCCAGTTGGGGTCAGACTAGTGCTCTGTTCTCTGTTTTCTGTTCCTCTGGCTATACAGCCCAAGTTCTTATTTGGTTTCTTTACTGCAGCCACACACGGCCTCTGGCGGCTCCCTCAGCCTATTCGCCAGAAGCCCAAATCCCTCTCCAGTGTTGTATCCTGCAGCTTATACTGCCACTCTTTATTATCTTTTCACAATCTTATTTGTCCACATTAAACCACATCTGCCACTCATCAGCCCAGCTCCCCAGTCTATCCAGGTCCTTCTGTATTAGATCAGACTGTTCCCAGTTGTTTCCAGTCCCTCCTGGTTTGATATCATCTGCAAACTTGGAGAGTTTTGTTTCTGTCCTCACTTGCAACTCAGTTGGAAACAATACATTGTAAACAGCAGTGGCCCGAGCACTGATCCCTGAGCTGCTCCATTAAACTCCCCTCCAAGTCACACACCATCCCGACTTGGAAATATATCGCCGTTCCTTCATCGTCGCTGGGTCAAAATCCTGGAACTCCCTTCCTAACAGCCCTGTGGGAGAACCTTCACCACACGGACTGCAGCGGTTCAAGAAGGCGGCTCACCACCACCTTCTCAAGGGCAATTAGGGATGGGCAATAAATGCCGGCCTCGCCAGCGATGCCCACATCCCCAGAACAATAAAACCTCTATCCTTGCTGATTGAACTCCAGACAGAACTACGCTGCTCAGGCAATGTACGAACCACTTCAGAAGCTTTCCAATGGTGTGCCTTCCAACCTGTTGGACCAATCTACCACGTGACACTCCATCAAAGTCACTGTTGAATTTAATTCATTCCTAATTACGAGAATGGATGTCAACACCAAAGCTCCAGGAGCACTGAACACCAATGTGGGCTGATTGCAAATCTAAACACAATTCAGAGCCCAGAAGTCTACTGACTCCACATATGTCATATTCTCAAGAAAGGTTCTTTTAAGTGCTGACTGACATTGGCTCATCCTCAGCATTACCAATCCTTTACAATTCTTATTTCCTTCTTAATGTCTTATTCTTACCAAGTGTGGTTCGAGCAGGAGTCGAATCTCTCTTAATCCAAAATGAGACCCACGACAGGACAACAGTCAGTATACACGGGATGTAGGTCTGTATAGCAAAATATCCCATTCTTCTGCTTAAATCAAAGTAAACAGTCATCACAGTGTAGTGTCCTGTTTAAAAAACATGAACAATGAGGGTCAGTCCATACACAGTCTTATTCTAATCTCCACATTAAAATGACCAGAACATCCCATATCATTTCAGTTCTCACTTGGACCCGTAATGTCCGTAATTAGAATAATGTAAAAGAGTAGATTTTAATTTTTAAAATATTTAAGTTATATGTAATGTAACAAGGTGATTGAGGGCCGGTGTGAGGGCCTGAAACCACAGCAAGGGGAACACCCCGATAAGGACCTCACCTTGGAGCGAATGGTTACTGGAGTGGATGGACACCTCACCCAGCCGCGAGGAGGCGAGGAGGAGGGGAAGAGGGAGGAGGGGAGGAGAGAGGGAGAGGAGGGAGTTGGTGTCTCGGTCCTGCTGAATGGAATGTACTGTGTAGTTTTGTTTTGTGTTCTGTAAACTAGAAAAATTGTTTTCAGTGTGGATTGTTCGAGGACCTCTGGTTGCAGGACACTGGACACTCCAAGATGGTGATGCCGAGTAACATGTGGGATCGGTGTCTGTAATAGAGAAAGAAATACACCCACCCATAATGGAGGACATGTTTATAGAACTGGTGAGGACTCTCCCTGTACACCATCAGAGCCCCCCGAGGGGCTCTCTCAGTACACCATCATAGCCCCCGAGGGACTCTCCCTGTATACCATCATAGCCCCCGAGGGACTCTCCCTGTACACCATCATAGCCTCCGAGCAGCTCTCCCAGTACACGACCATGACCTCCGAGGGGCTCTCCCTCTACACCATCATAGCCCCCGAGGGGCTCTCCCAGTACACCATCATAGCCCCCGAGAGGCTCTCCCAGTACACCATCATAGCACCTGAGGGACTCTCCCAGTACACCATCATAGCCCCCCGAGAGGCTCTCCCAGTACACCATCATAGCCCCCGAGAGGCTCTCCCAGTACACCATCATAGCACCTGAGGGACTCTCCCAGTACACCATCATAGCCCCCGAGGGTCTCTGTCAGTACACCATCATAGCACCTGAGGGACTCTCCCAGTACATCATCATAGCCCCCGAGAAGCTCTCTCAGTACACCATCATAGCCCCCGAGGGACTCTCCCTGTATACCATCATAGCCCCCGAGGGGCTCTCCCAGTACACCATCATAGCCTCCGAGCAGCTCTCCCAGTACACGACCATGACCTCCGAGGGGCTCTCCCTCTACACCATCATAGCCCCCGAGGGGCTCTCCCAGTACACCATCATAGCCCCCGAGGGGCTCTCCCAGTACACCATCATAGCCCCCGAGGGGCTCTCCCTCTACACCATCACGGCCCCCGAGGGGCTCTCCCAGTACACCATCATAGCCCCCGAGGGGCTCTCTCAGTACACCATCATAGCCCCCGAGGGGCTCTCCCTGTACACCATCATAGCCCCCGAGGGGCTCTCTCAGTACACCATCATAGTCCCCGAGGGGCTCTCTCAGTACACCATCATAGCCCCCGAGGGGCTCTCCCTCTACACCATCATAGCCCCCGAGAGGCTCTCCCAGTACACCATCATGGCCCCCAAGGGGCTCTCCCAGTACACCATCATGGCCCCCGAGGGGCTCTCCCAGTACACCATCATAGCCCCCGAGGGGCTCTCCCAGTACACCATCATAGCCCCCGAGGGGCTCTCCCAGTACACCATCATAGCCCCCGAGGGGCTCTCCCTCTACACCATCATAGCCCCCGAGGGGCTCTCCCAGTACACCATCATAGCCCCCGAGGGGCTCTCCCTCTACACCATCACGGCCCCCGAGGGGCTCTCCCAGTACACCATCATAGCCCCCGAGGGGCTCTCTCAGTACACCATCATAGCCCCCGAGGGGCTCTCCCTGTACACCATCATAGCCCCCGAGGGGCTCTCTCAGTACACCATCATAGCCCCCGAGGGGCTCTCTCAGTACACCATCATAGCCCCCGAGGGGCTCTTCCTCTACACCATCATAGCCCCCGAGGGGCTCTCTCAGTACACCATCATAGCCCCCGAGGGGCTCTTCCTCTACACCATCATAGCCCCCGAGGGGCTCTCCCAGTACACCATCATAGCCCCCGAGGGGCTCTCCCTCTACACCATCATAGCCCCCGAGGGGCTCTCCCAGTACACCATCATAGCCCCCGAGGGGCTCTCCCTCTACACCATCATGGCCCCCGAGGGGCTCTCCCAGTACACCATCATAGCCCCCGAGGGGCTCTCCCAGTACACCATCATGGTCCCCGAGGGTCTCTCCCAGTACACCATCATGGTCCCCGAGGGTCTCTCTCAGTACACCATCATGGTCCCCGAGGGTCTCTCCCAGTACACCATCATGTCATTTGGATTATATGGGGCCTCAGCCACCTTCCAAAGCCTTGGGGCCCAAATATTGAGGCATCATACCCGGTATAATCATCTAAAGTACGGACAGGGGTTCCCATTTACGGAAAGTAGAGGCTGTATTAGACAGCCTGAGGATATTAGGGCTCACAGCAAACCCAGAGAAGTGTCTCATTGGGTTGTCAGAGGTTAAACACCTCGGGTCCACTGTAGGGGGAGGGTGTTGAACCCTCAGGTGGGCAAAGTTGAATCGATAATAACCCAGCCCCCGACCGGTGAATGAGAAGTGAGTCGGGGCCTAATTGGGTGTCACGGTTATTATCGACGATTTATTCCTGACTTTGCTCCACGAACCCCCAGCCCCCCGCCCACCCCCGTTATCGACCAGACCAAAGCGAATGTACCCGGAGCGGTGGACCCCTGGGGTGGAGGCAGCTCTCGGGGATCTGAGCCCAGCCCCGTGTACTGGTCCTGTGCTCATGGTCCCAGGCTTTAGCCTGAAGTTTGTTCTGTGGGCCGATGCCTCAGAGGTGGGTTTGGGAGCTGCACTTTCTCAAATAATTGAGGGAGAGGAAGATACCATGCTCTACCAGAGCAGAAACCTGTTGCCCACGGAGCAACGATACGCTCGGGTAGAGAAGGAGTGCCTGTCAATTAAACGGGTGACAGAAACTTTAAGATACTGCCTGCTGTGGTACCAGTTTGTCTTGGTGCCCAATCACGTGCCCCTCTGGATGCCTGTTTTACCCGGTGGTTTGAGTCGCTCCAGCCCGACTGTTTTGAGGTGGAACACAGGGCAGGTGTGGCTCATGGGAATGCTGATTGCCTCTCCTGACGTATTGCCTCATGGCGCAGGTCCCTGAAGCCAATGGGTCTATACTGGAGTGGGAGGGGGATTGTAGCAAGGTGATTGAGGGCTGGTCTGTCAGCCTCAGGCTGATACCACAGTAAGGGTATTGTCCCTTTAAGATCTTCATCTTTAAGAGGTAATTGCTAATAGGGTGGGTGGAGACATCCCTCAGCCAGGTGTGCATAAAGGGCAAGGTTCAAGAGAAGTAGGAGACAGGAAGAATTGTCTCGTTCCTGCTGAATTGAATGTACTGTGTAGTTTTATTTTTGTGTTCTGTAAACTATAAAAAGTGTTTTAAGTGCGGATTGTTCTAGGACGTCTGGTTGTAGGACAATGGAGGCTCCGAGACGGGAGTGGCGAGCAACAGTTGTTCAAATCGATCAAGATGGCCGACCTGCTCCTCGTATCTCGGAACCACGCTCCATCGTTTCTAACTCATTCTTTCCCATGATGTGAGGACTACAGAACTCATCATCTCCCCCCGACTCCGACAATCTACAGGTTTCAAAACCAAAGCCTGGTGTCACTCAATCATTTTCCTGATTTACCTGGCTTTCTCCTCTCATATTGAGGGTCTCCTACACCATGGGGTCTTGGCCCCTCAGCTTGGTTTCCTATCAATTAAACATTTTACTTTCAACCTTTCACTTGACCTCCATGAAACCAGAATCCGGACATGGATTGTTTCAGTTCTGTAGCAACACTGGCCGTTCTAAACCGGGCCACAGTAACGCTGTAAAGGAAAGGGTTAATCATTGAAAGTTGCAAATCTGAAACTTAGACAGAGCCCCCTATTTAAACTGGGGGCAGTTTTCAGCAGCTGTCTTTTGGTGTCAATTTAAAACTCACCTGAGTACAGACCACCTAAACAGGTGTACAGTAAACTGTATACAGGTGTACAGTGATGTGTGTACAGAGAACCTGACAGGTGTACAGTGACCTGGGTACAGGGAATCATAGAATCATAGAAAATAGGAGCAAGAGTAGGCCATTCGGCCCTTCGGGCCTGCTCCGCCATTCAAAATGATCATGGCTGATCATCTAACTCAGTACCCTGTTCCCGCTTTTTCCCCATATCCCTTGATCCCTTTAGCATTAAGAAATATATCTATCTCCTTCTTGAATACATCTAATGACTTGGCCTCCACTGCCTTCTGTGGTAGAGAATTCCACAGGTTCACCACCCTCTGAGGGAAGAAATTTCTCCTCATCTCAGTTCTAAATGGCAGACCCCCTATCCTGAGACTGTGACCCCTGGTTCTGGACTCCCCAGCCATCGGGAACATCCTCTTCGCATCTAGTCTGTCTAGTCCTGTTAGAATTTTATATGTTTCGATGAGATCACCCCTCGTTCTTCTAAACTCTAGTGAATATAGGCCTAGTCGACCCAATCTCTCCTCATACGTCAGTCCTGCCATCCCAGGAATCAGTCTGGTAAACCTTCGTTGCACTCCCTCCATGGCAAGGACATCCTTCCTCAGATAAGGAGACCAAAACTGCACACAATACTCCAGGTGTGGTCTCACCAAGGCCCTGTATAAATGCAGTAAGACATCCCTGCTCCTGTACTCAAATCCTCTTGCAATGAAGGCCAACATACCATTCGCCTTCCTAACTGCTTGCTGCACCTGAATGCTCGCTTTCAGAGACTGGTGTACAAGGACACCCAGGTCTCGTTGCACCTCCCCTTTTCCCAATCTATCACCGTTCAGATAATAATCTGCCTTTCTGTTTTTACAACCAAAGTGGATAACCTCACATTTATCCACGTTATACTGCATCTGCCATGTTCTTGCCCACTCAACCAACTTGTCTAAATCACATTGGAGCCTCTTTGCATCCTCCTCACACTCACATTCCACCCCAGCTTTGTGTCATCCGTAAACTTGGAAATGTTACATTTAGTTCCCTCATCCAAATCAATGATATATATTGTGAATAGCTGGGGCCCAAGCACTGATCCCTGCGGTACCCCACTAGTCACTGCCTGCCACCCCGAAAAAGACCCGTTTATTCCTACTCTCTGTTTCCTGTCTGTTAACCAATTTTCAATCCATGCCAGTATATTCCCCCAATCTCATGTGCTTTAATTTTGCACACTGACCTCTTGTGTGGGACCTTATCAAAAACCTTTTGAAAATCCAAGTACACCACATCCACTGGTTCTCCCCTATCTATTCTACTAGATACCTCCTGACAGGTGTACAGTGACCTGTGTACAGAGTACCTGACAGGTGTACAGTGACCTGTGTACAGAGTACCTGACAGGTGTACAGTGACCTGTGTACAGAGTACCTGACTGGTGTACAGTGACCTGTGTACAGAGTACCTGACTGGTGTACAGTGACCTGTGTACAGAGTACCTGACTGGTGTATATTTACACACAATCACCATCATGGTTCATTTCTCTTTCCATGACGAACTCTCTTTGAAGGTTCCGAATTGTTTTCCTGATTTGAAATAGACAGGCTGATAAATACAAGGATATCACAATGAATTTAAATAACTAATGAATTCAAAGGAATATCAAGCATATACAAATTGTACTAATCATATAAGATGTTTGTATTTGAATTGAATGCCTTGGCTCCTCCCTCAGCAACTGCCCAAAAATCTGAAGTAATTGTTGCAATGACTGTATGAAGTTGAGCGGGCCCACAATCAGTGTGAGTGAAATTAGTTTTTATTCATTTATTCACTGTGGCTAAATATTAAAAACACCATCGAGCTAAATCTTAAAAAGATCTTGCATTTATATAGCGCCTTCCACGACCTCAAAGCGCATCTCACCCAATGAAGTACTTTTGAAGTCTAGTCACTGTTGTAATATAGGAAACACAGCAACCAATTTGCTCACAGCAAGCTCCCACAAACAGCGATGTGATAATGACCAGATAACCTGTTTTTAGTGAGGTTGATTGAGGGATGAATGTTGCCCAGGACACCGAGGAGAACTCCCCTGCTCTTCTTCAAATAGTGCCCCTGGGATGTATTACATCACCTAAGAGGGCAGATAGGGCTTTGCTTTAACGTCTCTTGTGAAAGAAGACACCTCCGTCAGTGCAGCAATCCCCCACTACTGACCCTCCAACAGTGCAGCGCTCCCTCAGTACTGACCCTCCGACAGTGCAGCACTCCCTCAGTACTGACCCTCCGACAGTGCAGCACTCCCTCAGTACTGACCCTCCGACAGTGCAGCGCTCCCTCAGTACTGACCCTCCAACAGTGCAGCATTCCCTCAGTACTGACCCTCCGACAGTGCAGCACTCCCTCAGTACTGACCCTCCGACAGTGCAGCGCTCCCTCAGTACTGACCCTCCGACAGTGCAGCGCTCCCTCAGTACTGACCCTCCGACAGTGCAGCGCTCCCTCAGCACCGACCATCCGACAGTGCAGCGCTCCCTCAGTACTGACCCTCCGACAGTGCAGCACTCCCTCAGCACCGACCCTCCGACAGTGCAGCACTCCCTCAGTACTGACCCTCTGACAGTGCAGCGCTCCCTCAGTACTGACCCTCCGGCAGTGCAGCGCTCCCTCAGTACTGACCCTCCGACAGTGCAGCACTCCCTCAGCACCGACCCTCCGACAGTGCAGCGCTCCCTCAGTACTGACCTTCCGACAGTGCAGCATTCCCTCAGTACTGACCCTCTGACAGTGCAGCTCTCCCTCAGTACTGACCCTCCGACAGTGCAGCGCTCCCTCAGTACTGACACTCCGACAGTGCAGCACTCCCTCAGCACCGACCCTCCGACAGTGCAGCGCTCCCTCAGTAATGACACTCCGACAGTGCAGCATTCCCTCAGTACTGACCTTCCAACAATGCAGCACTCCCATTGCTGCAGGAGTTCCTCAGGGCAGTGTCCTCGGCCCAACCATCTTCAGCTGCTTCATCAATGACCTTCCCTCCATCATAAGGTCAGAAATGTTCGCTGATGACTGCACAGTGTTCAGTTCCATTCGCAACCCCTCAGATAATGAAGCAGTCCGAGCCCGCATGCAGCAAGACCTGGACAACATCCAGGTTTGGGCTGATAAGTGGCAAGTAACATTCACGCCAGACAAGTGCCAGGCAATGACCATCTCCAACAAGAGAGAGTCTAACCAACTCCCCTTGACATTCAACGGCATTACCATCGCCGAATCCCCCACCATCAACATCCTGGGGGTCACCATTGACCAGAAACTTAACTGGACCAGCCACATAAATACTGTGGCTACAAAAGCAGGTCAGAGGCTGGGTATTCTGCGGCGAGTGACTCACTTCCTGACTCCCCAAAGCCTTTCCACCATCTACAAGGCACAAGTCAGGAGTGTGATGGAATACTCTCCACTTGCCTGGATGAGTGCAGCTCAACAACACTTAAGAAGCTCGACACCATCCAGGACAAAGCAGCCCGCTTGATTGACACCCCATCCACCACCCTAAACATTCACTCCCTTCACCACCGGCGCACAGTGGCTGCAGTGTGCACCATCCACAGGATGCACTGCAGCAACTCGCCAAGGCTTCTTCGACAGCACCTCCCAAACCAGCCACCTCTACCACCTAGAAGGACAAGGGCAGCAGGCACATGGGAACAACACCACCTGCACGTTCCCCTCCAAGTCACACACCATCCCGACTTGAAAATATATCGCCGTTCGTTCATCATCGCTGGGACAATATCCTGGAACTCCCTTCCTAACAGCACTGTGGGAGAACCTTCACCACACGGACTGCAGCGGTTCAAGAAGGCGGCTCACCACCACCTTCTCAAGGGCAATTAGGGATGGGCAATAAATGCCGGCCTCGCCAGCGACGCCCACATCCCATGAACGAATAACAAAAATAAAGTACTGACCCTCCGACAATGCAACACTCCCTCAGTACTGACCCTCCGACAGTGCAGCACTCCCTCAGTACTGACCCTCCGACAGTGCGTCACTCCCTCAGTACTGACCCTCCGACAGTGCAACACTCCCTCAGTACTGACCCATCGACAGTGCAACACTCCCTCAGTACTGACCCTCCGACAGTGCAGCGCTCCCTGAGTACTGACCCTCCGACAGTGCAGCGCTCCCTCAGTACTGACCCTCCGACAGTGCAGCGCTCCCTCAGTACTGACCCTCTGACAGTGCAGCACTCCCTCAGTACTGACCCTCTGACAGTGCAGCAGTCCCTTTTGGAAGAGCAACAAAACAGAAATACTTCATCTTTGGTGAAAACAAGGTGTAATATAAATGCAAGTTCTTTCTTTCTTTAACCTGACACTATTAGAATCACGTCTGGGCGGAGCTCTCAGTGTGACTGGAATCTCATCCAGGACAGTTATGGAACAAAAAGCAGTTTCAGTATTCGTACCATTCGATGTTTTATTTGGGTTTTTAAATTTATTCTTGGATCTGTTTGGCACTACTGATGCATCAGTTATCTATTGGCCTCAGTTAACCATCTCGTGTGGGTCTGGAGTCACATCTAGGCCCAGACCGGCTAAGGACGGCAGGTTTCCTTCCCTCAAGGACATTAGTGCACCAATTGGGTTTTTTCATCCATCCGGCCGTTTTCTTGGCCATTTTTTCTAGTGTCAGCCACAAATCACCAGATTTATTGAATTCACATTCACAACTTGCCCTGTTGGGATTTGAACTCCAAACTAGCTGGCTCGTTAGTCTCGTAGTGTACACGACTGCTTTCAATAATGGTGATGTTGTTGCCAATTAATTTAACGGGGAGGAGGCTGAGGATGGGGAGAAAAACAGCCAGTCCCCTTCAAACATCAGCACCGCAACCCGCAGAGCCCTCACCTACCCGGAAAATGGAGAGGGAGTGGGCGGAGTGAGGTCAGAGGCAAGGGACCTGTTGCAGTAAATCCCGGTGCAACAGAGGCGTGTGAAGTGGTGGTGAGTCAGCCGTAGAGACAGCCCGGGTATCGAGAGCCAAACAGGACTGGGAGAGGCTGAGACAGGTGACCTTGTCCATGGATACCAGGGCAGGCATAGAGTGCTGGACTAACCCCACAGTCCGAACGCCCAGGGTCAGTTCATTCAGAGGACACGATCAAAAGTAATCAGTTTGATCCTGATGCAACACAATGACATCCACACCTCGTCCATGACAAGATAGCTTTACCTGTTCAAGGAAAGGACACAGGGTGTCACATCCTTGGCACAATGCCTGGAAGCAGAACGAGCATCCCGGGATCCTGGCTGCATTCGTTGGCACCGATGACACGGGCGAGGATAGCCGCCTGGCAAGGGCCTGATGTCAATGTCACCACAGTGAACGGACTGGGCTGGTGAAGCAAAGTCACTTGTCTGACGGGTGAAAATGGGCCAAATCTGGGATTGATCTCCTTAGTTCAGAGGAGGTTAAGGGGAGATTTAATAGAGGTGTTCAAAATTACAAAAGATTTTGATAGAGTAAATAAGGTTGATTCCGGGTATGGAAGGGTTGTCTTATGAGGAAAGATTGAACAGGTTGGGTCTATACTCATTGGAGTTTAAAAGAATGAGAGGAGAGAAACATACAAGATTCTGAGGGGACTCGATAGGGTAGATGCTGAGAGGATGTTTCCCCTCATGGGGGAATCTAAAACTAGGGGGGGTAGTCTCAGAATAAGGGGTCGCCCGTTTAAGACAGAAATGAGGAGGAATTTCTTCTCCTAAAGGGTCGTGAATCTTTGGAATTCTTTACCCCAAAAAGCTGTGGAGGCTGAGTCATTGAATACATTCAAGGCTGAGTTAGACAAATTTTTGATCAGCAAGGGAGTCAAAGGATATGGGGAAAAGGCGGGAAACTGGAGTTGAGGTAAAAATCAGATCAGCCATGATCTCATTAAATGGCGGAGCAGGCTCGAGGGGCCGAATGGCCAACTCCTGCTCCTATCTCTTATGATCTCTTATGGTCTTATGGTCAGTGGCAGGAGGGTCGGTAACCAGAGGACACAGATTTAAGATAATTGGCAAAAGAACCAGAGTGGAGATGAGGAGATTTTTTTTCTTTTTGCTGTGAGTTGTGATGATCTGGAATGCACTGCCTGAAAGGGTGGTGGAGGCAGACTCAATGGGTAACTTTCAAAAGGGAATTGGATAAATACTTGAAGGGAAAACAATTATAGGGCTATGGGGCAAGAACAGGGGAGTGGGACTAATTGGATAACTCTTTCAAAGAGCCGGCACAGGCACTATGGGCTGAACGGCCTCCTTCCATGCTGTGCGATTCTATGAAAGGCCACACAGTGCGTGAGACGGACGAGCAGGAAGTGAGAGGCATGGAGGAAGAATGTCAGTCGGGTAGGATCCCACCCGTCATGTGGAGCAGCATGAACTGGAGAGTTGGTGCAGGTACTTCACCTGAGCAAGGTATCAGAAATGGTTTTTAACCCACGTCAGTGGCACTGTGATGAGCTAAATCCCAAGGCTATGGGACAGAAATTGGCATCAGTCCCATTTCAAGTTATAACCTTTCCACCTCAGAACTTCTTCACTCATGAGGTGTCCCAAACCCAGCTAATTCTTCGACTGGGATATCTACAAGCAGAGGGAGCATAGCTTATAGAATCAGTATGATAGCATTCTAGCCCCATCTCTGGCCTTACAACAACAACAACTTGCATTTATATAGCGCCTTTAACATAGTAAAATGTGCCATTACATAGAATCTACAGTACAGAAACAGGCCATTTGTCCCAACTGGTCTATGCTGGTGTTTATGTTCCATACGAGCCTCCTCTCACTCTGATTACCTCTTCCCACCATATCCCTCCATTCACTTCTACCCCATGTGTGCATCAAACCTCCCGTTAAATACAGCAATGCTCTCTGCTTCAATCACTCCTTGTGGCAGTGAGTTCCACATTCTCACCACTCAGTGTAAAGAAATTCCTCTTTAATTCTTTATATGATCTGTTATTGGCGACCTTGTGTTTTTGCCTCCTTGTTCTGGATTCCCTCACAAGTGGAAACAATTTCTCCACATCCACCCGAGCGAAACCTTTCAAAATCTTAAAGGTCTTTAACTGTTCTCCTCTTAGTCTTTTCTCCAGAGAAAAGAGCCCAGCCTGCTCAGTCTTTCCTGATAGTTCCATCCCCAGAATTCTGGGAACATACGTGTGAAACTTTTCTGCACTTTCTCCAATGCTTTACTCTCCTATTTGTAGACAAGAACTGCAAACAGTACTCCAAGTCTGGTCTAAAGGAGGCTCTATATAAATTGAACATTACCTTCCTGTATCCTATTACTCTAGAAATGAACCCTCGTACTTGGCACTCTTTATGACCTTATCAAATTCTGTTGCTACTTTAGTGAATGATGTATCTGTATTCCCAGATTTCTTTGCTCCTCTATCCCGTTCAGGTTCTCGTCTTCCAAGGAATAAGTGGCCTCCTTATTCCTCCTACCAAATTGAACCACCTCACACTGCACTGTAATTTCATTTACCATTTATCCACTCACTATACAAGCCTGTTTATGTCTTCCTGTATTTTGGTGCAGAGCTCCTCGATATTAGCTATGTGTCCTAACTTAGTGCCATCTGTAAATTTGGACACCGTACCTCCAAGTTTCTGAATCCAAATCATTTATGTCTAGGGTGAACAACAGTGGTCCCAGAGTGGATCGCGAGCAGCGCCCCCTTTGAGCCGGGGGTTGCAGAATATACCTTATAACCCACAGTGAGGCTGCCTACAGCTCCCCAGACCAACTTGGAAGGTCAGATTTATCCCTGCAAACCATGCATTTGAGTTAAGCTCAGTATCTCGCAAAGGACACGTTCCTCACTCGCTGAGTGCCAGTTCAAACAAGGCAAGTCCTAAACGCTGAACCTAATCTCCAAATGGGGCAAATCCTAAACACTGAACCTAATCTCCAAATGGGGCAAATCCTAAACGCTGAATCTAATCTCCAAATGGGGCAAGTCCTAAACACTGACCCCAATCTTTAAACAAGGCAAATCCTAAACACTGACCCCAATCTTTAAACAAGGCAAATCCTAAACACTGACCCCAATCTTTAAACAAGGCAAATCCTAAACACTGACCCCAATCCCCAAACAAGGCAAATCCTAAACACTGACCCCAATCTTCAAACAAGGCAAATCCTAAACACTGACCCCAATCTTTAAACAAGGCAAATCCTAAACACTGACCCCAATCTTCAAACAAGGCAAATCCTAAACACTGACCCCAATCTTTAAACAAGGCAAATCCTAAACACTGACCCCAATCTTCAAACAAGGCAAATCCTAAACACTGACCCCAATCTTTAAACAAGGCAAATCCTAAACACTGACCCCAATCTTTAAACAAGGCAAATCCTAAACACTGACCCCAATCTTCAAACAAGGCAAATCCTAAACACTGACCCCAATCTTCAAACAAGGCAAATCCTAAACACTGACCCCAATCTTTAAACAAGGCAAATCCTAAACACTGACCTCAATCTTCAAACAAGGCAAATCCTAAACACTGACCCCAATCTTCAAACAAGGCAAATCCTAAACACTGACCCCAATCTTCAAACAAGGCAAATCCTAAACACTGACCCCAATCTTCAAACAAGGCAAATCCTAAACACTGACCCCAATCTTTAAACAAGGCAAATCCTAAACACTGACCCCAATCTCCGAACGCTCCGCACCTGCTGTGGTTTTGAGAACTTCTGACGTGTTCCTGAGGCCGACAAAATCAAACTGGTAAAGTCTCCAGGATCGCTGATTCGCCACTTCGATCGAATACTTCCTCCACCTGTACGTTATCTCATCTCTCGGATATCCATCTGCAGGCACAACACCGCAGGATCATTGGTTACAGTCAATGAACTGACCATACCACAGTCACAGGAACAAAAAGGTCGAACTCTATCAGTGTAATGTACAAACACACAGCCCAAGGGAAGAGCTTCTGTCCTCACTTTTCACTAAATATTTGTACAGTTCAAGACCTTGCATTTCTATAGCACCTTTCAGAACCTCGAGACGTCCCAAAGCGCTTCACAGTCACTGATCCAACAATCAGCAATAGGATAATGACCAGATAATCTGTTTTAGTGATGTTGGTTGAGGGATCAATATTTACCAGGACATGGGGAGATCTCCCCTGCTCTTCTTTGAATAGTGCCATGGGATATTTTACATCCACCTGAGAGGGCAGACGGGGCATCAGGTTAACGTCTCATCCCTCAGTACTGCACTGGGAGCATCAGCGGGGATTATGTGCTCAAGTCTCTGGAGTGGGATTTGATTCCACGCCTTTCAGATTCAGAGGCGAGAGAGATACCATTGAGCCATAGCTGAAAATGGCCTAGCTGAGGAAAGCTAGTGTTGAGAGTGGAAAATTTATATTTCTGAACCCGTGTTTCAACAAAAAACACTCCCAGGGCAGGTACAGCATGGGTTAGATACAGATTAGAGCTCCCTCTACACTGTCCCATCAAACACTCCCAGGGCAGGTACAGCACGGGTTAGATACAGAGTAAAGCTCCCTCTACACTGTCCCATCAAACACTCCCAGGGCAGGTACAGGGTTAGATACAGATTAGAGCTCCCTTAGCCTCAGCCTCTGCAGAGTGTGACCCACTAATGCAGCGTGGTAGTTTTCCAATTCCCACACCAACCGCCCTGTGTCCTTACTGACAGAGGTTGTCAATGATGGACAATTTAATGCAACTTCTTGCTGTGGCCTGGTGCCCTCTGTGTACTCGGATCTGAATTCACATTGTGCAGTGTTGTCCAAAAGAGTTCGCTGACTCGTTACAGGTGTCGCTATGGCGACACTGTTTTAGTCACATGAATTAATTTTAGTGGAAAATGCCTCACACATACTCAGACAATACAGGTACATGTACTTCACATGTGTATATTTACTGAAAAAACATCTCCAATCATTCAGTAACCATGGAAATAAAGCACTCACACTGCTCAAAATACACTCACACACTCTGCTTTCCATCTCACATTTTACAAACAAACACAAGAAAAAGTTTAAAGTTCCCAAGCACAGGCTGTGCGAATATGAGTATTGAGGTTCGAGGCTCGACGACTGCATCTATTACTTGTGTTTGTTTAATGATCAGAAATGCAATTAGCCACATCTGGATTCCTAATTAGCCACATGTGGTTCCTGTCTAATGTAATGGGCAGGACTGGCCGATCAGACAAAGGAAGATTTGATCGTTCATGTCCACGATGGATTTGAACCCTGTGTAGTCCACGATGGATTTGAACCCTGTGTAGTCCACATTAGATTTGAACCCTGTGTAGTCCACGATGGATTTGAACCCTGTGTAGTCCACCTTGGATTTGAACCCTGTGTAGTCCACATTAGATTTGAACCCTGTGTAGTCCACCTTGGATTTGAACCCTGTGTAGTCCACATTAGATTTGAACCCTGTGTAGTCCACGATGGATTTGAACCCTGTGTAGTCCACATTAGATTTGAACCCTGTGTAGTCCACCTTGGATTTGAACCCTGTGTAGTCCACGATGGATTTGAACCCTGTGTAGTCCACGATCGATTTGAACCCTGTGTAGTCCACGGTGGATTTGAACCCTGTGTAGTCCACGATCGATTTGAACCCTGTGTAGTCCACGATGGATTTGAACCCTGTGTAGTCCACGATCGATTTGAACCCTGTGTAGTCCACGATCGATTTGAACCCTGTGTAGTCCACGATCGATTTGAACCCTGTGTAGTCCACGATCGATTTGAACCCTGTGTAGTCCACGATGGATTTGAACCCTGTGTAGTCCACGATGGATTTGAACCCTGTGTAGTCCACGATGGATTTGAACCCTGTGTAGTCCACATTGGATTTGAACCCTATGTAGTCCAGGTTGGATTTGAACCCTGTTTAGTCCACATTGGATTTGAACCCTGTGTAGTCCACGATGGATTTGAACCCTGTGTAGTCCACGGTGGATTTGAACCCTGTGTCGTCCACATTGGATTTGAACCCTGTGTAGTCCACATTGGATTTGAACCCTGTGTAGTCCACGGTGGATTTGAACCCTGTGTCGTCCACATTGGATTTGAACCCTGTGTAGTCCACATTGGATTTGAATCCTGTGTAGTCCACATTGGATTTGAACCCTGTGTAGTCCACATTGGATTTGAATCCTGTGTAGTCCACCTTGGATTTGAACCCTGTGTAGTCCACGGTGGATTTGAACCCTGTGTAGTCCACATTGGATTTGAACCCTGTGTAGCCCACCTTGGATTTGAACCCTGTGTAGTTCACGGTGGATTTGAACCCTGTGTCGTCCACGATGGATTTGAACCCTGTGTAGTCCACGATAGATTTGAACCCTGTGTAGTCCACGATGGATTTGAACCCTATGTAGTCCACAATGGATTTGAACCCTGCGTAGTCCACATTGGATTTGAACCCTGTGTAGTCCACCTTGGATTTGAACCCTCTGTAGTCCACGGTGGATTTGAACCCTGTGTCGTCCACATTGGATTTGAACCCTGTGTAGCCCACCTTGGATTTGAACCCTGTGTAGTTCACGGTGGATTTGAACCCTGTGTCGTCCACGATGGATTTGAACCCTGTGTAGTCCACGATGGATTTGAACCCTGTGTAGTCCACGTTGGATTTGAACCCTGTGTCGTCCACGATGGATTTGAACCCTGTGTAGTCCACGATAGATTTGAACCCTGTGTAGTCCACGATGGATTTGAACCCTATGTAGTCCACAATGGATTTGAACCCTGCGTAGTCCACATTGGATTTGAACCCTGTGTAGTCCACCTTGGATTTGAACCCTCTGTAGTCCACGGTGGATTTGAACCCTGTGTCGTCCACATTGGATTTGAACCCTGTGTAGTCCATATTGGATTTTAACCCTGTGTAGTCCACCTTGGATTTGAACCCTGTGTAGTCCACGATGGATTTGAACCCTGTGTAGTCCACGTTGGATTTGAACCCTGTGTAGTCCACGTTGGATTTGAACCCAGTGTAGTCCACGTTGGATTTGAACCCTGTTTAGTCCACATTGGATTTGAACTCTGTGTAGTCCACGTTGGATTTGAACCCTGTGTAGTCCATATTGGATTTTAACCCTGTGTAGTACACCTTGGATTTGAACCCTGTGTAGTCCACGATGGATTTGAACCCTGTGTAGTCCACGTTGGATTTGAACCCTGTGTAGTCCACGTTGGATTTGAACCCTGTGTAGTCCACGATGGATTTGAACCCTGTGTAGTCCACGTTGGATTTGAACCCAGTGTAGTCCACGTTGGATTTGAACCCTGTTTAGTCCACATTGGATTTGAACTCTGTGTAGTCCACGTTGGATTTGAACCCTGTGTAGTCCACGTTGGATTTGAACCCTGTGTAGTCCATGATGGATTTGAATCCTGTGTAGTCCACCTTGGATTTGAACCCTGTGTAGTCCACGTTGGATTTGAACCCTGTGTAGTCCACGATGAATTTGAACCCTATGTAGTCCACGTTGGATTTGAACCCTGTTTAGTCCACACTGGATTTGAACCCTGTGTAGTCCACGTTGGATTTGAACCCTGTGTAGTCCACGATGGATTTGAATCCTGTGTAGTCCACATTGGATTTGAACCCTGTGTAGTCCACGATGGATTTGAACCCTATGTAGTCCACGTTGGATTTGAACCCTGTTTAGTCCACATTGGATTTGAACCCTGTGTAGTCCACGTTGGATTTGAACCCTGTTTAGTCCACGTTGGATTTGAACCCTGTGTAGTCCACGATGGATTTGAACCCTGTGTAGTCCACGTTGGATTTGAACCCTGTGTAGTCCACGATGGATTTGAACCCTGTGTAGTCCACGATGGATTTGAACCCTGTTTAGTCCACATTGGATTTGAACCCTGTGTAGTCCACGATGGATTTGAACCCTGTGTAGTCCACGTTGGATTTGAACCCTGTGTAGTCCACGTTGGATTTGAACCTTGTGGAGTCCACATTGGATTTGAACCCTATGTAGTCCACGTTGGATTTGAACCCTGTGTAGTCCACGATGTATTTGAACCCTGTGGAGTCCACATTGGATTTGAACCCTGTGTCGTGCACATTGGATTTGAACCCTGTGTAGTCCACGTTGGATTTGAACCCTGTGTAGTCCACAATGGATTTGAACCCTGTGTAGTCCACATTGGATTTGAACCCTTGGTAGTCCACGATGGATTTGAACCCTGTGTAGTCCACATTAGATTTGAACCCTGTGTAGTCCACATTGGATTTGAACCCTGTGTAGTCCATATTGGATTTGAACCCTGTTTAGTCCACCTTGGATTTGAACCCTGTGTAGTCCACGTTGGATTTGAACCCTGTGTAGTCCATGATGGATTTGAACCCTGTGTAGTCCACATTGGATTTGAACCCTGTGTCGTCCACGATGGATTTGAACCCTGTGTAGTCCATGATGGATTTGAACCCTGTGTAGTCCACATTGGATTTGAACCCTGTGTCGTCCACGATGGATTTGAACCCTGTGTAGTCCACGATGGATTTGAACCCTGTGTAGTCCACATTGGATTTGAACCCTGTGTCGTCCACGATGGATTTGAACCCTGTGTAGTCCATGATGGATTTGAACCCTGTGTAGTCCACCTTGGATTTGAACCCTGTGTAGTCCACCTTGGATTTGAACCCTGTTTAGTCCACCTTGGATTTGAACCCTGTGTAGTCCACGATGGATTTGAACCCAGTATCGTCCACATTGGATTTGAACCCTGTGTAGTCCATGATGGATTTGAACCCTGTGTCGTCCACGATGGATTTGAACCCAGTGTAGTCCACATTGGATTTGAACCCTGTGTTTTTGCAGTGCCCTGGGATCCAATCAATGGCTGACTTTACAAAGCAATGGTCCGATTAGTCAGGGGGAGTGAAAGGAGCTACTGGATGATGGAATCTCAGCTGGTACAAGGACATTAATGAGCTGATTTGGATTCAGGTCTTGCCCCATTAACCAGCTCTCCTAATTGGATTGGGAGTGGCGCTGTGATTTATAATTTGCTTTGACTTGTTTTTGCAAGGGTCGTTCCTCTGTTGTACAATCTTCTTGTTTCAGAACAGTTCTTGTTGTCGATTTTATGACCTCCTGCTGGCGAACAGTTCCACATTTAACAGCAGTCTCCTCCCATAGAATCATAGAATCTTCCAGCACAGGAGGCTGCCATTCGGCCCGTCGTGCCAGTGCCGGCTCTTTGAAAGAGATGTCCCATTAGTCCCACACCCCACCATTTTCCTCATAACCCTGCAAATGAGGCCTCTTCATGTACATGTCCAATTACCCTTTGAAAGGTCTGATGGAATCTACTTCCATTACCCTTTCAGGGAGTGCGTTCCAGATCATAACAACCCTCTGTGTGAAAACTTTCTCCTCATTTCCCCTCTAGTTCTTTTGCCAATTATTTTAAATCAACGACCTTTGGTTACCGACCCACTTGCCAGTGGCAACAGTTTCTCTCTACTTGTTCTATCAAAACCCCTCATAACTTTGAACACCTCTATTAAGTCTCCCCTCTGCTCTAAGGAGAACAATCCCAACTTCTCCAATGCCTCCACATAACCGAAGTCCCTCATCCCTGGAATCATCCTGGTAAACCTCCTCTGTACCCTCACCAAGACTTTGACTTTCTTCTTAAAATGTGTTGCCCAGAATTGGACACAAAACTCATTGCTCACGTAATGATTCTTGAACCTAGACATTGAATTCCACTGTGAGTTCCTCCCACACTCTTCTCATTTAAGGGTTAGTGGCTATCGATCAGGAGTTGGGACCTTGGCTGATATCAGCCCGGAGCTGGAGCCAGCCTTTGCCTCAGTGTAGCATTCCCACCTCAGGCTCAGAAAGTGTAGTGGTTCGAACCCCACTCCAGACAGTTCCAGTGAGAGGAGACCAGAGTACTGGCTCTGAATTATGGGTTAACAACCTACTTTTAACTTCACAACTCTATATGTCCTTCATCTCCATATTAAGGTTTCCTTCCTTCCTCAACTAGTGCCACTAAATATAAATCAACTGGTCATTTGTCACATTTCTATTTGGAGCAACTTGCTCTGTGCAACCTGGTTGTCGTGTTAGCCTATATAACAGTCACTTTACTTCAAGGTAATTTATTGCGTGTGAAGTACTTTGAGATGTTCCTGACAGTTGTAATAAGGTGTAATATAAATAGAAGTCTTTCACATATGAGTTACATCTGCAATTTTATTCACCTATCTGTGTGAGCACTGTTTTTTATTATTGCCTTATTAAATAACCCCCAGTTTGAAGTTGCCTTTCCCTGTATGTCCTTCAGTACCAGATAAAGACATGATAATCAAGGTATCTTGTTGCTCACCCCTGTGCTCGCTGATCTACATTGGCTCCCGGTCCAGCAATGCCTCGATTTTAAAATTCTCATCCTGGTTTTCAAATCCCTCCATGGCCTCACCCCTCCCTATCTCTGTAACCTCCTCCAGCCCTACAACCCTCCGTGATCTCTGCGCTCCTCCAATTCTGGCCTCTTGTCCATCCCCGATTTTAATCGCTCCACCATTGCTGGCCGTGCCTTCAGTTGCCTCGGCCCTAAGCTCTGGAATTTCCTCCTTAAACCTCTCCACCTCTCTCTCCTCCTTTAAGTCTCTCCTTAAAACCTACCTCTTTGACCGAGCTTTTTGTCACCTGTCCTAATATCTCCTTATGTGGCTTGGTGTAAAATTTTGTCTGATTTATGCTTCTGTGAAGCGCCTTGGGACATTTTACGATGTTAAAGTCGCTATATAAATGCAAATTGTTAGTGTTGTATAAACTGGTCTTGGGCAGTGGGGCAAAATGGACGAATCGGACGCTCATTTCACATCCTGCCTGATTTACTTTTCTATTGACTGCAATGGAAAAAAAAATCAGGCAGGAGTAAAAAGTGCAGTAAATAGTGAAGTAAACAGTGCATAAACAGTGCAGTAAATAGTGCATAAACAGTGCAGTAAATAGTGCATAAACAGTGCAGTAAATAGTGCATAAACAGTGCAGTAAATAGTGCATAAACAGTGCAGTAAATAGTGAAGTAAATAGTGAAGTAAACAGTGCAGTAAACAGTGCAGTAAATAGTGCATAAACAGTGCAGTAAATAGTGAAGTAAACAGTGCATAAACAGTGCAGTAAATAGTGAAGTAAACAGTGCAGTAAACAGTGCATAAATAGTGCTGTAAACAGTGCATAAATAGTGCTGTAAACAGTGCATAAATAGTGCAGTAAATGCAGTAAACAGTGCAGTAAACAGTGCATAAATAGTGCTGTAAACAGTGCATAAATAGTGCACAAATAGTGCTGTAAACAGTGCATAAATAGCGCTGTAAACAGTGCATAAATAGTGCTGTAAACAGTGCATAAATAGTGCATAAATAGTGCAGTAAACAGTGCATAAATAGTGCTGTAAACAGTGCATAAATAGTGCTGTAAACAGTGCATAAATAGTGCAGTAAATGCAGTAAACAGTGCAGTAAACAGTGCATAAATAGTGCAATAAATAGTGCAGTGAACAGTGCAGTAAATAGTGAAGTAAACAGTGCAGTAAACAGTGCATAAATAGTGCTGTAAACAGTGCATAAATAGTGCTGTAAACAGTGCATAAATAGTGCTGTAAACAGTGCATAAATAGTGCTGTAAACAGTGTATAAATAGTGCTGTAAACAGTGCATAAATAGTGCAGTAAATGCAGTAAACAGTGCAGTAAACAGTGCATAAATAGTGCAATAAATAGTGCAGTGAACAGTGCAGTAAATAGTGAAGTAAATAGTGAAGTAAACAGTGCAGTAAACAGTACAGAAATAGTGCATAAATAGTGCTGTAAACAGTGCATGAACAGTGCATAAATAGTGCTGTAAACAGTGCATGACCAGTGCATAAATAGTGCTGTAAACAGTGCATAAATAGTGCAGTAAACAGTGCATAAATAGTGCAATAAATAGTGCAGTGAACAGTGCAGTAAATAGTGAAGTAAACAGTGCAGTAAACAGTGCATAAATAGTGCTGTAAACAGTGCATAAATAGTGCATAAATAGTGCTGTAAACAGTGCATAAATAGTGCTGTAAACAGTGCATAAATAGTGCAGTAAATGCAGTAAACAGTGCAGTAAACAGTGCATAAATAGTGCAATAAATAGTGCAGTGAACAGTGCAGTAAATAGTGAAGTAAATAGTGAAGTAAACGGTGCAGTAAACAGTGCATAAATAGTGCATAAATAGTGCTGTAAACAGTGCATAAATAGTGCATAAATAGTGCTGTAAACAGTGCATAAATAGTGCATAAATAGTGCTGTAAACAGTGCTGTAAACAGTGCATAAATAGTGCTGTAAACAGTGCATAAATAGAGCTGTAAACAGTGCATAAATAGTGCAGTAAACAGTGCATAAATAGTGCAGTAAACAGTGCATTAAACAGTGCAGTAAATGCAGTAAACAGTGCATGAACAGTGCTGTAAACAGTGCATAAATAGTGCAGTAAACAGTGCATAAATAGTGCTGTAAACAGTGCATGAACAGTGCTGTAAACAGTGCATAAATAGTGCATAAATAGTGCTGTAAACAGTGCATAAATAGTGCTGTAAACAGTGCATAAATAGTGCATAAATAGTGCTGTAAACAGTGCATAAATAGTGCTGTAAACAGTGCATGAACAGTGCATAAATATTGCTGTAAACAGTGCATAAACAGTGCATAAATAGTGCTGTAAACAGTGCATAAATAGTGCTGTAAACAGTGCATAAATAGTGCTGTAAACAGTGCATAAATAGTGCTGTAAACAGTGCATAAATAGTGCTGTAAACAGTGCATAAATAGTGCATAAATAGTGCTGTAAACAGTGCATAAATAGTGCTGTAAATAGTGCATAAATAGTGCTGTAAACAGTGCATAAATAGTGCATAAATAGTGCTGTAAACAGTGCATAAATAGTGCATAAATAGTGCTGTAAACAGTGCATAAATAGTGCTGTAAACAGTGCATAAATAGTGCATAAATAGTGCTGTAAACAGTGCATAAATAGTGCATAAATAGTGCTGTAAACAGTGCATAAATAGTGCATAAATAGTGCTGTAAACAGTGCATAAATAGTGCTGTAAACAGTGCATGAATAGTGCATAAATAGTGCTGTAAACAGTGCATAAATAGTGCATAAATAGTGCTGTAAACAGTGCATGAATAGTGCATAAATAGTGCTGTACACAGTGCATAAATAGTGCATAAATAGTGCTGTAAACAGTGCATAAATAGTGCTGTAAACAGTGCATAAATAGTGCATAAATAGAGCTGTAAACAGTGCATAAATAGTGCTGTAAACAGTGCATAAATAGTGCTGTAAACAGTGCATGAATAGTGCATAAATAGTGCTGTAAACAGTGCATAAATAGTGCTGTAAACAGTGCATGAATAGTGCATAAATAGTGCTGTAAACAGTGCATAAATAGTGCATAAATAGTGCTGTAAACAGTGCATGAATAGTGCATAAATAGTGCTGTAAACAGTGCATAAATAGTGCATAAATAGTGCTGTAAACAGTGCATAAATAGTGCATAAATAGTGCTGTAAACAGTGCATAAACAGTGCATGAATAGTGCTGTAAACAGTGCATAAACAGTGCATAAATAGTGCTGTAAACAGTGCATGAATAGTGCTGTAAACAGTGCATAAACAGTGCATGAATAGTGCTGTAAACAGTGCATAAATAGTGCATAAATAGTGCTGTAAACAGTGCATAAATAGTGCTGTAAATAGTGCATAAATAGTGCTGTAAACAGTGCATAAATAGTGCATAAATAGTGCTGTAAACAGTGCATAAATAGTGCATAAATAGTGCTGTAAACAGTGCATAAATAGTGCTGTAAACAGTGCATAAATAGTGCATAAATAGTGCTGTAAACAGTGCATAAATAGTGCATAAATAGTGCTGTAAACAGTGCATAAATAGTGCATAAATAGTGCTGTAAACAGTGCATAAATAGTGCTGTAAACAGTGCATGAATAGTGCATAAATAGTGCTGTAAACAGTGCATAAATAGTGCATAAATAGTGCTGTAAACAGTGCATGAATAGTGCATAAATAGTGCTGTACACAGTGCATAAATAGTGCATAAATAGTGCTGTAAACAGTGCATAAATAGTGCTGTAAACAGTGCATAAATAGTGCATAAATAGAGCTGTAAACAGTGCATAAATAGTGCTGTAAACAGTGCATAAATAGTGCTGTAAACAGTGCATGAATAGTGCATAAATAGTGCTGTAAACAGTGCATAAATAGTGCTGTAAACAGTGCATGAATAGTGCATAAATAGTGCTGTAAACAGTGCATAAATAGTGCATAAATAGTGCTGTAAACAGTGCATGAATAGTGCATAAATAGTGCTGTAAACAGTGCATAAATAGTGCATAAATAGTGCTGTAAACAGTGCATAAATAGTGCATAAATAGTGCTGTAAACAGTGCATAAACAGTGCATGAATAGTGCTGTAAACAGTGCATAAACAGTGCATAAATAGTGCTGTAAACAGTGCATGAATAGTGCTGTAAACAGTGCATGAATAGTGCTGCCAATTCCCTATTGTCTCAGGCCAATTTCACCCCAAACAATCTTCCCTAACCTTGAGCCTCTTTTTCACGGAGTAAAACATCCTCCAGACCTGCTCCCGGGTCCTGGCGTTGTTTGACCCACAGCTGACCTTGTTGATTATAAACTGTTAGGGTTCGGTGCTAGTTCGGTGATTGTCTCCCAGCCCTCCCAAACCCAAAGCAGCTCATTGCATTTTTGTAAAATGGTATCGGCCAGGATCTGTGTGTCTCAATCAGTGAAATGAGGTTTCCTCAACACCAAGATCATAAGAACATAAGAAATAGGAGCAGGAGTGGGCCATCCGGCCCCTCGAGCCTGCTCCTCCATTCAACAAGATCATGGCTGATCTTCTACCTCAACGCCATTTTCCTGCACTATCCCCATATCCCTTGATGCCTTTAATATCTAGAAATCTATCGATCTCTGTTTTGAATGTACTCAATGACTGAGCCTCCACAGCCCTCTGGGGTAGAGAATTCCAAAGATTCACCACCCTCTGAGTGAAGAAATTTCTCCTCATCTCAGTCCTAAATGGCCTACCCCTTATTCTGAGACTGTGACCCCTGGTTCTAGACTCCCCAGCCAGGGGAAACATCCTCCCTGCATCTACCCTGTCGAGCCCTGTAAGAATTTTGTATGTTTCAATTAGATCACCTCTCATTCTTCTAAACTCTACAGAATACAGGCCTAGTGTACTCAATCTCTCCTCATACGACAATCCCGCCATCCCAGGAATCAGTCTGGTGAACCTTCATTGCTCTCCCTCTATGACAAGTATATCCTTTCTTAGGTAAGGAGACCAAAATTGTATACAATACTCCAGGTGTGGTCTCACCAAGGCCCTATATTGCAGTAAGACATCCTTGCTCCTGTACTCAAATCCTCTTGTAATAAAGGCCAACATACCATTTGCCTTCCTAATTGCTTGCTGCACCTGCCTGTCAGCTTTCAGTGATTCATGTACAAGGACACCCAGGTCCCTTTGAACATTTCCCAATCTCTCACCATTTAAAAAATACTCTGCATTTCTGTTTTTCCTACCAAAGTGGATAACTTCACATTTTTCCACAGTATATTCCATCTGCCATGTTCTTGCCTACTCACTTAGCCTGTCTATATCCCCTTGAAGCCTCTTTGCATCCTCCTCACAACTCACATTCCCACCTAGTTTTGTGTCATCAGCAAACTTGGAAATATTACATTTGGTCCCCTCATCCAAATCATTGATATAGATTGTGAATAGCTGGGGCCCAAGCACCGATCCCTGCGGTACCCCACTAGTCACAGTCTGTCAACCTGAAAAAGACCCGTTTTCTGTCTGTTAACCAATTCTCAATCCATGCCAGTATATTACCCCCAATTCCATGTGCTCTAACTTTGTCCACCAACCTCCTGTGTGGGACCTTATCGAAAACCTTCTGAAAATCCAAATACACCACATCCACTGGTTCCTCCTTATCTATTCTACTAGTTACATCCTAAAAGAACGCCAATAGGTTTGTCAAACATGATTTCCCTTTCATAAATCCATGTTGACTCTGCCAAATCCTATTATTATTTTCTAAGTGTCGTGTTATCACATCCTTTATAATAGATTCTAGCATTTTCCCCACTACTGATGTCAGGCTAACAGGTCTGTAGTTCCCTGTTTTCTCTCTCCCTCCTTTCTTAAATAGTGGGGTTACATTTGCTACTCTCCAATCTGCAGGAACCATTCCAGAATCTATAGAATTTTGGAAGATGACAACCAATGCATCCACTATCTCTATAGCCTCCTCTTTCAAAACCCTGGGATGTAGATCATCAGGTCCTTGGGAATTATCGACTTTCAGTCCCATTAATTTCTCCAGCACTATTTTTTTTACTAATACGAATTTCCTTCATAAGACCATAAGACCATAAGAGATAGGAACAGGAGGAGGCCTTTCGGCCCCTCGAGCCTGCTCCGCCATTTAATGAGATCATAGTTAATTTGGTTATTACCTCAACTCCACTTTCCTGCCTTTTCCCCATATCCTTTGACTCCCTTGCTGATCAAAAATTTGTCTAACTCAGCCTTGAATGTATTCAATGACTCAGCCTCCACAGCTTTTTGGGGTAAAGAATTCCAAAGATTCACGACCCTCTGGGAGAAGAAATTCCTCCTCATTTCCATCTTAAACGGGCGACCCCTTATTCTGAGACTATGTTCCCTAGTTTTAGATTCCCCCATGAGGGGTAACATCCTCTCAGCATCCACCCTATCGAGTCCCCTCAGAATCTTGTATGTTTCAATAAGATCTCCTCTCATTCTTCTAAACTCCAATGAGTATAGACCCAACCTGTTCAATCTTTCCTCATAAGACAACGCTTCCATACCCGGAATCAACCTCGTGAACCTTCTCTGAACTGCCTACACTGCAAGTATGTCCTTCCTTAAATAACGGCACCAGAACTGTACGCAGTACTCCAGATGTGGTCTCACCAGCAGCCTGTACATTTGTAGCATGACTTCCCTGCTTTGATATTCCATCCCCCGAGAAAAAAAGGCCAATATTCCATTTGCCTTCCCAATTACCTGCTGCACCTGCTGCACCTTTTTGTGTTTCATGTATGAGGAGATCCAGATCCTTCTGAACTGCAGCATTTTGTACTATTTCTCCATTCAAATAATGTTTTGCTTTTTTATTTTTCCTCCCAAAGTGGATGACTTCACATTTTCCCACATCATATTCCATCTGCCAAATTTTTGCCCATTCGTTTAACCTGTCAATATCCCTTTGCAGACACTTTGTGTCCTCATCGTAACTTGCTTTTCCACCTATCTTTGTATCATCAGCAAATTTGGCCACAAGACTCTCTGTTCCTTCATCCAAGTCATTGATATATATTGTAAATAGTTGAGGCCCCAGCACTGAGCCCTGCGGCACCCCACTAGTTACAGATTGCCATTTTGAAAATGACCCTTTTATCCCGACTCTTTGTTTTCTGTTAGCCAATCCTCTATCCATGCCAGTATATTACCCCCAACACAATGAGCTCTTATCTTGCGCAGTAATCTTTTATGTGGCACCTTATATGGCCTTTTGGAAATCCAAATATACTCCATTGGTTCCCCTTTATCCACCCCGCCCGTTACTTCCTGAAAGAACTCTAATAAATTTGTCAGACACGATTTCCCCTTCATAAAACCATGTTGACTCTCCTTGATTGTATTATGAGTCTCCAAATGTCCTGCTACTACTTCCGTAATAATGGATTCTGGCATTTTCCCAATGACAGCTGTTAGGCTAACTGGTCTATAGTTACCTGCTTTCTGTCTCACTCCCTTTTTGAATAGGAATGTTACATTTGCGGTTTTCCAATCCGCTGGGACCTTTCCAGAATCTAGTGAATTCTGGAAGATTACAACCAATGCATCCACTATCTCTGTAGCCACTTCCTTTAAGACCCTCGGATGACCCTCCCCTTTGCCCCTTGATTTTCTACTATTATTGGTATGTTATTAGTGTCTTCTACTGTGTAGACAGATACAAAATATCTGTTCAATTCCTCTGTCATTTCCTTGTTTTCCATTATTATTTCCCCAGTCTCATCCTCTAAGGGACCAATGTTTACTTTAGCTACCCTCTTCCTTTTTATATATTTGTAGAAACTTTTACTGTCAATTTTTATATTTCTTGCTAGTTTACTCTCATAATTTATTTTCTCCTTCTTTATTATTCTTTTAGTCATCCTTTGCTGGTTTTTAAAGTTTTCCCAATCTTCGGGCTTACCAGTAATCTTTGCCATGTTGTATGCTTTTTCTTTTAACCTGATACCATCCTTGACTTCCTTAGTTAGCCATGGTTGGTTCACCCTTTTTGTGGAGACTTTCCTCCTCACAGGGATATATTTTTGTTGTGAGTCATAAAATATCTTTTTAAATGTTTGCCACTGCTTATCCACCATCATACCATCTAATCTGTTTACCCAGTCCACTTTAGACAATTCCACCCTCATTCCTTTATAATTGCCCTTATTTAAGTTTAATACAGTAGTTTCAGACCCAAGATCCTCGCTCTCAAACTGGATGTGAAATTCAATCATGTTATGATCACTGCTTCCCAAGGGATCCCTTAATTTGAGATCATTACCCATTACCAGATCCAAAATGGCCTGTTCCCTGGTTGGTTCCCCAACGTATTGGTCTAAGAAACAGTCCCTAATACACTCTATGAACTCCTCCTCAGGGCTATTTTTGCCAATTTGATTTATCCAATCTATGTGAAAGTTAAAATCGCCCATGATTATTGCATTACCTTTTTTACAAGCCCCCCTTATTTCCTGATTAATATTTTGCCCTACAGTGTAGCTACTGTTAGGGGGCCTATACACTACTCCCACCTGTGATTTCTTTCCCTTGCTATTTCTTACCTCCACCCAAATTGATTCGACATCTTGATCTTCTGAGCCAAGATCATTTCTCACCATTGTACCAATTTCATCCTTTATTAACAGAGCTACCCCACCACCTTCACCTTTTGTCCTATCCTTCCGAAATGTTAAATAACCCTGAATATTTAGCTCCCAACCTTGGTCACCTTGCAATCACATCTCTGTAATGGCCACGAGATCATACCCATTTGTTTCTATTTGTACCGTCAATTCATCTATCTTATTACGAATGCTGCGCGCATTCAGATAAAGAAACTTTAATTTTGTCTTTTTACCATTCTTTCCTACCCCGGCCCCATTTGCTTGTGCACTCTTATGTTTATACGCTCTGTCCCTTCCTGACACACTCTGTTTATAATTACCCCCATCATTTTCCTGTACTACTTCCTTGTCTTTTCTCTTTATCAATCTAAACTTCGCCCCACCTGAGCCCTCCCCGCCTCTATTTAGTTTGAAGCCTTCTCTACCGCCCTAGTTATTCAATTCGCTAGAACTCTGGTCCCAGCACGGTTCAGGTGAAGCCCGTCCCAACGGAACAGCTCCCTCTTTCCCCAGTACTGGTGCCAGTGCCCCATGAATCGAAACCCACTTCTCCAACACCAATCTTTGAGCCATGCATTCATCTCTCTGATCTGATTTACCCTGTGCCAATTTGCTCGTGGCTCACGTAATAATCCGGAGATTATCACCTTTGTGATTCTGCTTTTTAATTTAGTCCCTAGCTGCTCAAACTCCCTCAGCTGAACCTCTTTCTTAATCCTACCTATGTCATTGGTACCTACGTGGACCACGACAACTGGATGCTCCCCCTCCCACTCCAAGTTTCTCTCCAGCCCTGAGGAGATGTCCTTAACCCTGGCACTGGTTAGGCAACACAGCCTTCGGGACTCACGCTCTTGGCTGCAGAGAACAGTTCCTCATTCTTGCCAGACCCTTGGTTCTCTAGTATTTCTGGAAGGTTTTTTTGTGTCTTCTTCCATGAAGATAGACACAAAGTATTTGTTTAATTTCTCTGCCATTTCCTTATTCCCCATTATAAATTCCCCCGTCTCTGTCTGTAAGGGACCCACATTTGCCTTTGCCAGTCTTCCTTTTTACATACCTAGGACAGGTGAATGGGGCCTCTCATAATTTACAGCAAGTAACAGGTAACTTTCCTGGCTGACTAGGGTGAGGGTAGCACACTTACAGGCTCATTAACTTCTGTTCACACTGGCCACGTGCAGCCGGCAGGGGAAGTGTTCCTGCCTGAGTCGGAAGGTCATGGTTTCGAGCCCCACTCCAGTCATCTCCGGTAAGTGGAGACGAGAGTTCCGTTCTCTGAACACAGAGTTGGCATCCAGCGGGGTACTCCCATCCGATGGGAGTGGAGTGGTGATTCATCCCCCATCACATCAAGCCGGCCCCCTGGGAGGAGGTTGCAAGTCAGGCTGGTGACCTGCCCAGGTAAACAGGGTCTTTGCTGCGGGTAAACCCAGAGCACCATCTACTGGATGTAAAACGGATGGATTGCCTCATGTTCCGATGGCCACATAGTAGGAAAGAATCACGTGCATCCACCATTTTGATTTTGGCTCCTTAAATTCTACATAACTCATCATAAAAGTTAACCTTTAATTTGCAAAAAAAGAGACAATACAATCCTGCAAGCCCAACTGTTATCGGCAGGGAGGCCTACAGGTGATTGAGTGTTGTGGCTTTGGATGAATTATCTTTGACACTTACAGCTGGAGAAGGCGAGAGGACAGGACTGTTCATCCATGGGGAAGTTCTGTAGATAGAGCTGACACTCTGCCTCGATTGTGAGTCTGCAAAAAGGCAAGAGGAGCATTCCATCAATCGCACCATTAGATAATGGAGAATGCTCAGTGATCTCCCCCCGCCCTCCCAATGTCTACAAGTAGTACCCCAGCAAAGGCCTCCTCTAACCAGCTCCACGATGCAAGTCCCTTCAAGTCGCCATGTGCAGGCCACTCTAACATCTTTAGAAGATAATACAGTCCATACGTTTGAAGTGATCAGATGTCTGGCCATAATCTTCCAATCCTCCTTAGATATGGGGGTGGTGCCAGAGGACTGGAGAATTGCAAATGTTACACCCTTGTTCAAAAAACCCAGCAACTACAGGCCAGTCAGTTTAACCTCGATGGTGGGGAAACTTTTAGAAATGATAATCCGAGACAGAATTAACAGTCACTTGGACAAGAGTGGATTAATAAAGGAAAGCCAGTCTGGATTTGTTAAAGGCAAATCGTGTTTCACTATCTTGATTGAGTTTTTTGATGAGGTAACAGAGAGAGTAGATGAGGGCAATGCAGTTGATGTGGTGTATATGGACTTTCAAAAGGTGTTTGATAAAATGCCGCATCATTGGCTTGTCAGCAAAGTTGAAGTCCATGGAATAAAAGGGGCAGTGGCAGCATGGATACAAAATTGGCTAAGGGACAGGAAACAGAGAGTAGTGGTGAACGGTTGTTTTTCGGACTGGAGGGAGGTGTACAGTGGTGTTCCCCAGGGGTCGGTACTGGGACCTCTGCTTTCCTTGATACATATTAACGACTTGGACTTGATGGCACAATTTCAAAATTTGCAGATGACACAAAACTTGGAAGGGTAGTGAACAGTGAGGAGGATAGTGATAGACTTCAAGAGGATATAGACAGGCTGGTGGAATGGGCGGACACGTGGCAGATGAAATTTAACACAGCGAAGTGCGAAGTGATACATTTTGGCAGGAAGAACGAGGAGAGGCAATAGAAACTAAATTTGACAATTCTATAGCGGGTGCAGGAACAGAGAGACCTGGGGGGATATGTGCACAAATCTTTGAAGATGGCAGGACAAGTTGAGAAAGTGGTTTAAAAAGCATACGGGATCCTGGACTTTATAAGTAGAGGTATAGGGTAAAAAAGCAAGGAAGTCATGATGATCCTTTATAAAACACTGCTTTGGCCACAACTGGAGTGTTTGGTCCAATTCTGGGCACCGCACTTTAGGAAGGATGTGAAGGCCTTAGAGAGGATGCAGAAAAGATTTACTAGAATGGTTCCAGGGATGAGGGACTTCAGTTACGTGGATAGACTGGAGAAGCTGGGGTTGTTCTCCTTACAGCAGAGAAGGTTGAGAGGAGATTTGATAGAAGTGTTCAAAATCATTAAGGGTTCAGATAAAGTAAATAAAGAGAAACTGTTCTCATTGGCGGAAGGTTGTGTGCCAGAGGACTGGAGAACCGCTAATGTAGTACCATTATTCAAGAAGGGGAGTAGGGAAAAACCGGGGAACTACAGGCCAGTGAGCCTAACATCAGTGGTAGGAAAATTATTGGAAAAAATTCTGAAGGACAAAATTAGTATCCACTTGGAGAAGCAAGGATTAATCAGGGATAGTCAACATGGCTTTGTCAAGGGAAGATCATGTCTGACTAATTTGATTGAATTTTTTGAGGGGGTGACTAGGCGTGTGGATGAGGGTAACGCAGTGGATGTGGTATACATGGATTTCAGTAAGGCCTTCGATAAAGTCCCCCACAGGAGACTGGTCGAGAAGGTACGAGCCCATGGAATCCAGGGTGCCTTGGCACTTTGGATACAAAACTGGCTTAGTGGCAGAAGGCAGAGGGTGATGGCCGAAGGTTGTTTTTGTGACTGGAAGCCTGTGGCCAGTGGGGTACCACAGGGATCGGTGCTGGGTCCCTTGCTGTTTGTGGTCTACATTAATGACTTGGATATGAATGTAAAAGGTATGATCAGTAAGTTCGCTGATGATACAAAGATTGGTAGGGTGGTAAATAGCGAGGAGGATAGCCTCAGTCTGCAGGACGATATAGATGGGTTGGTCAGATGGGCGGAACAGTGGCAAATGGAATTTAACCCGGAAAAGTGCGAGGTGATGCACTTTGGAGGGACTAACAAGGCAAGGGAATACACAATGAATGGGAGGACCCAAGGCAAGACAGAGGGTCAGAGGGATCTTGGTGTGCAAGTTCACAGATCCCTGAAGGCGGCGGAACAGGTAGATAAGGTGGTAAAGAAGGCATATGGGATACTTGCCTTTATTAGCCGAGGCATAGAATATAAGAGCAAGGAGGTTATGATGGAGCTGCATAAAACACTGGTTAGGCCACAGCTGGAGTACTGTGTGCAGTTCTGGTCGCCACACTACAGGAAGGATGTGATCGCTTTGGAGAGAGTGCAGAGGAGATTCACCAGGATGTTACCAGGGCTGGAGAGCTTCAGCTATGAAGAGAGACTGGTAAGATTTGGTTTGTTTTCCTTGGAGCAGAGGAGGCTGAGGGGGGACATGATTGAGGTGTACAAAATTATGAGGGGCACAGATAGGATGGATACTAAGGAGCTTTTTCCCTTCGTTGAGGGTTCTATAACAAGGGGACATAGATTCAAGGTAAAAGGCGGGAGGTTTAGAGGGGATTTGAGAAAGAACTTTTTCACCCAGAGGGTGGTTGGAGTCTGGAACTCACTGCCTGAAAGGGTTGTGGAGGCAGGAACCCTCACAACATTCAAGAAGCATTTGGATGAGCACTTGAAATGCCATAGCATACAAGGCTACGGACCAAATGCTGGAATATGGGATTAGAGTAGACAGGGCTGATGGCCGGCGCGGACACGATGGGCCGAAGGGCCTCTATCCGTGCTATATAACTCTCTGACTCTATGACTCCAAGGGTTAAGAACCAGAGGACACAGATTTAAGGTGATTGGCAAAAGAACCAAAGGTGTGATGAGGAAAAGTTTTTTTTACCCAGCGAGTGGTTATGATCTGGAATGCACTGCCCGAGGGGGTGGTGGAGGCAGATTCAATCATGGCCTTCAAAAGGAATTGGATAAATACTTGAAGGGGAAATATTTGAAGGGGTACGGGGAAAGATTGCTCTGGCAAGGGCCCAATGGGCCGAATAGCCTCCTTCTGTGATGTAACCATTCTGGGATTTGATGTACAGCAGGTTCGGATCAGGCAAACCAGTTCAATCTCAACCTCCACTTTCATTGAATATATCTGTCCTCATTGGGTGAGGTTTGTAAATTCTCAGCGAAAGTACATTGGGAATTTTAACTCCATGACACCTGACAAATTTGTGCTTTTTGATTAACGTTAGTCCCATATCACTCAACCCCACCTACCCACCTTCTCCCCATATCACTCAACCCCACCTACCCACCTTCTCCCCATATCACTCAACACCACCTACCCAGCATCTCCCCATATCACTCAACCCCACCTACCCACCTTCTCCCCATATCACTCAACCCCAACTACCCACCTTCTCCCCATATCACTTAACCCCACCTACCCACCTTCTCCCCATATCACTCAACCCCACCTACCCACCTTCTCCCCATATCACTCAACCCCACCTACCCACCTTCTCCCCATATCACTCAACCCCAACTACCCACCTTCTCCCCATATCACTTAACCCCACCTACCCAGCATCTCCCCATATCACTCAACCCCACCAACCCACCTTCTCCCCAAATCACTCAACCCCACCTACCCACCTTCTCCCCATATCACTCAACCCCACCTACCCACCTTCTCCCCATATCACTCAACACCACCTACCCAGCATCTCCCCATATCACTCAATCCCACCTACCCACCTTCTCCCCAATCACTCAACCCCACCTACCCACCTTCTCCCCATATCACTCAATCCCACCTACCCACCTTCTCCCCAATCACTCAACCCCACCTACCCACCTTCTCCCCATATCACTCAACACCACCAACCCACCTCATCCCCATATCTCTCAACCCCACCTACCCACCTTCTCCCCATATCACTCAACACCATCTACCCACCTTCTCCCCTATCACTCAACCCCACCTACCCACCTTCTCCAAAAATCACACAACCCAACCTACCCAACTTCTCCCCTTATCACTCAACCCCACCGACCCACCATCTCACCATATCACTCAACCCACCTACCCACCTTCTCCACATATCACTCAACCCCACCTACCCACCTTCTCCACATATCACTCAACCCCACCTACCCACCTTCTCCACATATCACTCAACCCCACCTACCCACCTTCTCCCCATATCACCCAACCCAACTACCCACATTCTCCCCATATCACTCAAACCCACCCACCCACCCACCTTCTCCCCATATCACTCAACCCCACCTACCCACCTTCTCCCCATTACACTCAACCCCACCTACCCACCTTCTCCCCATATCACTCAACCCCACCAACCCACCTTCTCCCCATTTCACTCAACCCCACCTACCCACCTTCTGCTCATATCACTCAACCCCACCTACCCACCTTCTCACCATTACACTCAACCCCACCTACCCACCTTCTCCCCATATCACTCAACCCCACCTACCCACCTTCTCCCCATATCACTCAACCCCACCTACCCACCTTCTCACCATATCACTCAACCCCACCTCCCCACCTTCTCCCCATATCACTCGACCCCACCTACCCACCTTCTCCCCATATCACTCAACCCCACCTACCCACCTTCTCACCATATCACTCAACCCCACCTACCCACCTTCTCCCCATATCACTAAACACCATCTACCCACCTGCTCCCCATATCACTCAACCTCAACCGACCCATCTTCTCACCATATCACTCAACCCCATCTACCCACCTTCTCCCCATATCAATCAACCCCACCTACCCACCTTCTCCCCATATCACTCAACCCCACCTACCTACCTTCTCCGCATATCACTCAACCCCATCTACCCACCTTCTCCCCATATCAATCAACCCCACCTACCCACCTTCTCCCCATATCACTCAACCCCACCTACCTACCTTCTCCGCATATCACTCAACCCCACCTACCCACCTTCTCCCCATATTTGTCAACTCCACCTTCCCACCTTTTAACCATATCACTCAACCCCACCTACCCACCTTCTCCCCAAATCACTCAACCCCACCTACCCATCTTCTCCCCATATCACTCAACACCACCTACCCACCTTCTCCCCATATTTCTGAACCCCACCGACTCACCTTCTCACCATATCACTCAACCCCACCTTCTCACCATGTCACTCAACCCCACCTACCCACCTTCTCACCATATCACTCAACCCCACCTACCCACCTTCTCACCATATCACTCAACCCCACCTACCCACCTTCTCCCCATATCACTCAACCCCATTTACCCACCTTCTCCCCATATCACTCAACTCCACCTATCCACCTTCTCCCCATATCACTCAACCCCACCTACCCACCTTCTCCCCATATCACTCAACCCCACCTACCCACCTTCTCACCATGTCACTCAACCCCACCGACCCACCTTCTCACCATATCACTCAACCCCACTTACCCACCTTCTCCCCATGTCACTCAACCCCACCTACCCACCTTCTAACCATATCACTCAACCCCACCTTCTCAACATGTCACTCAACCCCACCTACCCACCTACTCCCCATATCACTCAACCCCACCAACCCACCTTCTCCACATATCAGTCCACCACACCTACCCACCTTCTCCCCATATCACTCCACCACACCTACCCACCTTCTCCCCATATCACTCAACCCCACCTACCCACCTTCTCCCCATATCACTCAACCCCACCGACCCACCTTCTCCCATTATCACTCAACCACACCTACCCACCTTCTCCCCATATCACTCAACCCCACCTACCCACCTTCTCCCCATATCACTCAACCCCATTTACCCACCTTCTCCCCATATCACTCAACTCCACCTATCCACCTTCTCCCCATATCACTCAACCCCACCGACCCACCTTCTCCCCATATCACTCAACCCTACCGACCCACCTTCTCCCCATATCACTCAACCCCACCGACCCACCTTCTCCCCATATCACTCCACCACACCTACCCACCTTCTCCCCATATCACTCAACCCCACCGACCCACCTTCTCCCCATATCAGTCAACCCCACCTACCCACCTTCTCCCCATATCACTCAACCCCACCTACCCACCTTCTCCCCATATCAGTCAACCCCACCGACCCACCTTCTCACCATATCACTCAACCCCACCTACCCAGCTTCTCACCATATCACTCAACCCCACCTACCCACCTTCTCCCCATATCACTCAACCCCACCTACCCACCTTCTCCCCAAATCACTCAACCCCACCTACCCACCTTCTCCCCATGTCACTCAACCCCACCTACCCACCTTCTCCCCATGTCACTCAACCCCACCTACCCACCTTCTCCCCAAATCACTCAACCCCACCGACCCAGCTTCTCACCATATCACTCAACCCCATCTACCCACCTTCTCCAAATATTTCTCAACCCCACCGACTCACCTTCTCCCCAAATCACTCAACCCCACCTACCCACCTTCTCCCCATATCACTCAACCCCACCTACCCACCTTCTCCCCAAATCACTCAACCCCACCTACCCACCTTCTCCCCATGTCACTCAACCACACCTACCCACCTTCTCCCCATATCACTTAACCCCATCTACCCACCTTCTCCCCATATCACTCAACACCACCTACCCACCTTCTCCCCATATCACTCAACCCCAACTACCCACCTTCTCCCCATATCACTCAACCCCACCTACCCACCTTTTCCCCATATCACTCAACCCCAACTACCCACCTTCTCCCCATATCACTCAACCCCACCTACCCACCTTTTCCCCATGTCACTCAACCCCACCTACCCACCTTTTCCCCATATCACTCAACTCCACCTACCCACCTTCTCACCATATCACTCAACCCCACCTACCCACCTTCTCATCATATCACTCAACTCCACCTACCCACCTTCTCCCCATGTCACTCAACCCCACCTACCCACCTTCTCCACATATCACTCAACCCCACCTACCCACCTTCTCCACATATCACTCAACACCATCTACCCACCTTCTCCCCATATCACTCAACCCCACCTACCCACCTTCTCACCATATCGCTCAACCCCACCTACCCAACTTCTCACCATATCACTCAACCCCACCGACCCAACTTCTCCCCATATCACTCAACCCCACTAACCCACCTTCTCCCCATATCACTCAACCCCACCTACCCACCTTCTCACCATATCACTCAACCCCACCTACCCACCTTCTCACCATGTCGCTCAACCCCACCTACCCAACTTCTCACCATATCACTCAACCCCACCTACCCACCATCTCATCAAATCACTCAACTCCACCTACCCACCTTCTCACCATATCACTCAACCCCACCTACCCACCTTCTCCCCATATCACTCAACCCCACCTACCTACCTTCTCCGCATATCACTCAACCCCACCTACCCACCTTTTCCCCACATCACTCAACCCCACCTACCCACCTTTTCCCCATATGACTCAACCCCACCTACCCAACTTCTCCCCATATCACTCAACCCCACCTACCCACCTTTTCCCTATATCACTCAACCCCACCTACCCAGCTTCTCCCCATATCACTCAACCCCACCGACCCACCTTCTCCCCATATCACTCAACCCCACCTACCCACCTTCTCCCCATATCACTCAACCCCACCTACCCACCTTCTCACCATATCACTCAACCCCATCTACCCACCTTCTCCCCATATCACTCAACCCCACCTACCTACCTTCTCCCCATATCACTCAACCCCACCTACCTACCTGATCCGCATATTACTCAACCCCACCTACCCAACTTCTCCCCATATCACTCAACCCCACCTACCCACCTTCTCCCCATATCACTCAACCCCACCTACCCACCTTCTCACCATATCACTCAACCCCACCTACCCAACTTCTCCCCAGATCACTCAACCCCACCTACCCACCTTCTCCCCATATCACTCAACCCCACCTACCCACCTCCTCACCATATCACTCAACCCCATCTACCCACCTTCTCCCCATATCACTCAACCCCACCGACCTACCTTCTCCGCATATTACTCAACCCCACCTACCCAACTTCTCCCCATATCACTCAACCCCACCTACCCACCTTCTCCCCATATCACTCAACCCCACCTCCCCACCTTCTCACCATATCACTCAACCCCACCTACCCAACTTCTCCCCATATCACTCAACCCCACCTACCCACCTTCTCACCATATCACTCAACCCCACCTACCCACCTTCTCACCATATCACTCAAGCCTACCTACCCACCTTCTCCCCATATCACTCAACCCCACCTACCCACCTTCTCACCTTAACACTCAACTCCAACTACCCACCTTCTCCCCATATCACTCAACCCCACCTACCCACCTTATCCCCATATCACTCATTCCCACCTACCCACCTTCTCCCCATGTCACTCAACCACACCTACCCCCTTCTCACCATATCACTCAACCCCACCTACCCACCTTCTCACCATGTCACTCAACCCCACCTACCCACCTTATCCCCATATCACTCATTCCCACCTACCCACCTTCTCACCATATCACTCAACCCCACCTACCCACCTTATCCCCATATCACTCATTCCCACCTACCCACCTTCTCACCATATCACTCAACCCCACCTACCCACCTTATCCCCATATCACTCATTCCCACCTACCCACCTTCTCACCATATCACTCAACGACACCAACCACCTTCTCCCCATGTCACTCAACCCCACCTACCCACCTTCTCACCATATCACTCAACCCCACCTACCCACCTTCTCATCATATCACTCAACTCCACCTACCCACCTTCTCCACATATCACTCAACACCATCTACCCACCTTCTCCCCATATCACTCAACCCCACCTACCCACCTTCTCCACATATCACTCAACACCATCTACCCACCTTCTCCCCATATCACTCAACCCCACCTACCCACCTTCTCACCATATCACTCAACCCCACCTACCCAACTTCTCCACATATCACTCAACACCTTCTACCCACCTTCTCCCCATATCACTCAACCCCACTAACCCACCTTCTCCCCATATCACTCAACCCCACCTACCCACCTTCTCACCATATCACTCAACCCCACCTACCCACCTTCTCCCCATATCACTCAACCCCACCTACCCACCTTCTCACCATATCGCTCAACCCCACCTACCCAACTTCTCCCCATATCACTCAACCCCACCTACCCACCTTCTCACCATATCACTCAACCCCACCTACCCACCTTCTCACCATATCGCTCAACCCCACCTACCCACCTTCTCATCATATCACTCAACTCCACCTACCCACCTTCTCACCATATCACTCAACCCCACCTACCCACCTTCTCCCCATATCACTCAACCCCACCTACCTACCTTCTCCGCATATCACTCAACCCCACCTACCCACCTTTTCCCCATATCACTCAACCCCACCTACCCACCTTTTCCCCATATGACTCAACCCCACCTACCCAACTTCTCCCCATATCACTCAACCCCACCTACCCACCTTTTCCCCATATCACTCAACCCCACCTACCCAGCTTCTCCCCATATCACTCAACCCCACCTACCCACCTTCTCCCCATATCACTCAACCCCACCTACCCACCTTCTCCCCATATCACTCAACCCCACCTACCCAAGTTCTCCCCATATCACTCAACCCCACCTACCCACCTTCTCACCATATCACTCAACCCCATCTACCCACCTTCTCCCCATATCACTCAACCCCACCTACCTACCTTCTCCCCATATCACTCAACCCCACCTACCTACCTGATCCGCATATTACTCAACCCCACCTACCCAACTTCTCCCCATATCACTCAACCCCACCTACCCACCTTCTCCCCATATCACTCAACCCCACCTACCCACCTTCTCACCATATCACTCAACCCCACCTACCCAACTTCTCCCCATATCACTCAACCCTACCTACCCACCTTCTCCCCATATCACTCAACCCCACCTACCCACCTCCTCACCATATCACTCAACCCCATCTACCCACCTTCTCCCCATATCACTCAACCCCACCTACCTACCTTCTCCGCATATTACTCAACCCCACCTACCCAACTTCTCCCCATATCACTCAACCCCACCTACCCACCTTCTCCCCATATCACTCAACCCCACCTACCCACCTTCTCACCATATCACTCAACCCCACCTACCCAACTTCTCCCCATATCACTCAACCCCACCTTCCCACCTACTCCCCATATCACTCAACCCCACCTACCCACCTTCTCACCATATCACTCAACCCCACCTACCCACCTTCTCACCATATCACTCAAGCCTACCTACCCACCTTCTCCCCATATCACTCAACCCCACCTACCCACCTTCTCACCTTAACACTCAACCCCAACTACCCACCTTCGCCCCACATCAGTCAATCCCACCGACCCACCTTCTCCCCATTTCACTCAACCCCACCTACCCACCTTATCCCCATATCACTCAACCCCACCTACCCACCTTCTCACCATATCACTCAACCCCACCGACCCACCTTATCCCCATATCACTCAACCCCACCTACCCACCTTATCCCCATATCACTCAACCCCACCTACCCACCTTATCCCGATATCACTGAACCCCACCTACCCACCTTCTCAAAATATCACTCAACCCCACGTACCCACCTTCTCACCATATCACTCAACCCCATCGACCCACCTTCTCCCCATATCACTCAACCCCACCTACCCACCTTCTCCCCATATCACTCAACCCCACCGACCCACCTTCTCCCCATATCACTCAAACCCACCAACCCACCTTCTCCTCATATCACTCAACCCCACCTACCCATCTTCTCACCTTATCACTCAACCCCATCTACCCACCTTCTCACCATATTAATCAACCCCACCTACCCACCTTCTCCCCATATCACTCAACCCCACCAACCCACCTTCTCCCCATATCACTCAACCCCACCTACCCATCTTCTCACCTTATCACTCAACCACACCGACACACCTTCTCACCATATCAATCAACCCCACCAACCCACCTTCTCACCATATCACTCAACCCCATCTACCCACCTTCTCCCCATATTTCTCAACCCCACCAACCCACCTTCTCCCCATATCACTCAACCCCACCTCCCCAACTTCTCCCCATATCACTCAACCCCACCTACCCACCTTCTCACCATATCACTCAACACCATCTACCCACCTTCCCCCCATATCACTCAACCCCACCTACCCACCTTCTCACCATATCACTCAACCCCACCTACCCACCTTCTCCCCATATCACTCAACACCATCTACCCACCTTCTCCCCATATCACTCAACCCCACCTACCCACCTTCTCACCATATCACTCAACCCCAACTACCGACCTTCTCCCCATATCACTCAACCCCACCTACCCACCTTCTCACCATATCACTCAACCCCATCTACCCACCTTCTCCCCATATCACTCAACCCCACCTACCTACCTTCTCCGCATATCACTCAACCCCACCTACCCACCTTCTCCCCATATCACTCAACCCCATTTACCCACCTTCTCCCCATATCACTCAACCCCACCTATCCACCTTCTCCCCATATCACTCAACCCCACCTACCCACCTTCTCACCATATCACTCAACCCCATCTACCCACCTTCTCCCCATATTTCTCAACCCCATCTACCCACCTTCTCCCCATATCACTCAACCCCACCTACCCACCTTCTCACCATATCACTCAACGCCACATACCCACCTTCTCCCCATATCACTCAACCCCACCTACCCACCTTCTCACCATATCACTCAACCCCATCTACCCACCTTCTCCCCATATTTCTCAACCCCATCTACCCACCTTCTCCCCATATCACTCAACCCCACCTACCCACCTTCTCACCATATCACTCAACCCCATCTACCCACCTTCTCCCCATAATTCTCAACCCCATCTACCCACCTTCTCCCCATATCACTCAACCCCACCTACCCACCTTCTCCCCATATCACTCAACCCCACCTACCCATCTTCTCACCATATCACTCAACGCCACATACCCACCTTCTCACCATGTCACTTAACCCCACCTACCCACCTTCTCCCCATATCACTCAACACCATCTACCCACCTTCTCCCCATATAACTCAACCCCACCTACCCACCTTCTCACCTTAACACTCAACCCCACCTACCCACCTTCGCCCCACATCAGTCAATCCCACCGACCCACCTTCTCCCCATATCACTCAACCCCACCTACCTCCCTTATCCCCATATCACTCAACCCCATCTACCCACCTTCTCCCCATATTTCTCAACCCCATCTACCCACCTTCTCCCCATATCACTCAACCCCACCGACCCACCTTCTCACCATATCACTCAACGCCATCGACCCACCTTCTCCGCATATTACTCAACCCCACCTACCCAACTTCTCCCCATATCACTCAACCCCACCTACCCACCTTCTCCCCATATCACTCAACCCCACCTACCCACCTTCTCACCATATCACTCAAGCCTACCTACCCACCTTCTCCCCATATCACTCAACCCCACCTACCCAACTTCTCACCATATCACTCAACCCCATCTACCCACCTTCTCCCCATATCACTCAACCCCACTTACCTACCTTCTCCGCATATTACTCAAACCCACCTACCCACCTTCTCACCATATCACTCAACCCCACCAACCCACCTTCTCACCATATCACTCAAGCCTACCTACCCACCTTCTCCCCATATCACTCAACCCCACCTACCCACCTTATCCCCATATCACTCAACCCCACCTACCCACCTTCTCACCATATCACTCAAGCCTACCTACCCACCTTCTCCCCATATCACTCAACCCCACCTACCCACCTTCTCACCATATCACTCAAGCCTACCTACCCACCTTCTCCCCATATCACTCAACCCCACCTACCCACCTTCTCACCATATCACTCAACCCCATCTACCCACCTTCTCCCCATATCACTCAACCCCACCTACCCACCTTCTCCCCATATCACTCAAACCCACCTACCCACCTTCTCACCATATCACTCAACCCCACCAACCCACCTTCTCACCATATCACTCAAGCCTACCTACCCACCTTCTCCCCATATCACTCAACCCCACCTACCCACCTTATCCCCATATCACTCAACCCCACCTACCCACCTTATCCCCATATCACTGAACCCCACCAACCCACCTTCTCAACATATCACTCAACCCCACGTACCCACCTTCTCACCATATCACTCAACCCCATCGACCCACCTTCTCCCCATATCACTCAACCCCACCTACCCACCTTCTCCCCATATCACTCAACCCCACCGACCCACCTTCTCCCCATATCACTCAAACCCACCAACCCACCTTCTCCTCATATCACTCAACCCCACCTACCCATCTTCTCACCTTATCACTCAACCCCACCTACCCACCTTCTCACCATATTAATCAACCCCACCTACCCACCTTCTCCCCATATCACTCAACCCCACCAACCCACCTTCTCCCCATATCACTCAACCCCACCTACCCATCTTCTCACCTTATCACTCAACCACACCTACACACCTTCTCACCATATCAATCAACCCCACCAACCCACATTCTCACCATATCACTCAACCCCATCTACCCACCTTCTCCCCATATTTCTCAACCCCACCAACCCACCTTCTCCCCATATCACTCAACCCCACCTCCCCAACTTCTCCCCATATCACTCAACCCCACCTACCCAACTTCTCACCATATCACTCAACACCATCGACCCACCTTCTCCCCATATCACTCAACCCCACCTACCCACCTTCTCACCATATCACTCAACCCCACCTACCCACCTTCTCCCCATATCACTCATCCCCATCTACCCACCTTCTCCCCATATTTCTCAACCCCACCAACCCACCTTCTCCCCAAATCACTCAACCCCACCTCCCCAACTTCTCCCCATATCACTCAACCCCACCTACCCACCTTCTCACCATATCACTCAACACCATCTACCCACCTTCCCCCCATATCACTCAACCCCACCTACCCACCTTCTCACCATATCACTCAACCCCACCTACCCACCTTCTCCCCATATCACTCAACACCATCTACCCAACTTCTCCCCATATCACTCAACCCCACCTACCCACCTTCTCACCATATCACTCAACCCCATCTACCCACCTTCTCCCCATATCACTCAAACCCACCTACCCACCTTCTCCCCATATCACTCAACCCCACCTACCCACCTTCTCCCCATATCACTCAACCCCATTTACCCACCTTCTCCCCATATCACTCAACCCCACCTACCCACCTTCTCACCATATCACTTAACGCCACATACCCACCTTCTCCCCATATCACTCAACCCCACCTACCCATCTTCTCACCATATCACTCAACGCCACATACCCACCTTCTCACCATTTCACTTAACCCCACCTACCCACCTTCTCCCCATATCAACCAACACCATCTACCCACCTTCTCCCCATATAACTCAACCCCACCTACTCACCTTCGCCCCACATCAGTCAATCCCACCGACCCACCTTCTCCCCATATCACTCAACCCCACCTACCCAGCTTCGCCCCATATCACTCAACCCCACCTACCCAGCTTCTCCCCATATCACTCAACCCCACCTGCCTCCCTGATCACAATATCACTCAACCCCACCTACCCACCTTCTCACCATATCACTCAACCCCACCGACCCACCTTATCCCCATATCACTCAACCCCACCTACCCACCTTATCCCCATATCACTCAACCCCACCTACCCACCTTATCCCCATATCACTGAACCCCACCTACCCACCTTCTCACCATATCACTCAACCCCATCGACCCACTTTCTCCCCATATCACTCAACCCCACCTACCCACCTTCTCCCCATATCACTCAACCCCACCTACCCACCTTCTCCCCATATCACTCAACCCCACCTACCCACCTTCTCCCCATATCACTCAACCCCACCTACCCACCTTATCCCCATATCACTGAACCCCACCTACCCACCTTCTCACCATATCAATCAACCGCACCTACCCACCTTCTCACCATATCAATCAACCCCACCTACCCACCTTCTCCCCATATCACTCAACCCCACCTACCCACCTTATCCCCATATCACTGAACCCCACCTACCCACCTTCTCACCATATTAATCAACCCCACCTACCCACCTTCTCCCCATATCACTCAACCCCACCAACCCACCTTCTCCCCATATCACTCAACCCCACCTACCCATCTTCTCACCTTATCACTCAACCACACCGACACACCTTCTCACCATATCAATCAACCCCACCAACCCACCTTCTCACCATATCACTCAACCCCATCTACCCACCTTCTCCCCATATTTCTCAACCCCACCAACCCACCTTCTCCCCATATCACTCAACCCCACCTCCCCAACTTCTCCCCATATCACTCAACCCCACCTACCCACCTTCTCACCATATCACTCAACACCATCTACCCACCTTCCCCCCATATCACTCAACCCCACCTACCCACCTTCTCACCATATCACTCAACCCCACCTACCCACCTTCTCCCCATATCACTCAACACCATCTACCCACCTTCTCCCCATATCACTCAACCCCACCTACCCACCTTCTCACCATATCACTCAACCCCAACTACCGACCTTCTCCCCATATCACTCAACCCCACCTACCCACCTTCTCACCATATCACTCAACCCCATCTACCCACCTTCTCCCCATATCACTCAACCCCACCTACCTACCTTCTCCGCATATCACTCAACCCCACCTACCCACCTTCTCCCCATATCACTCAACCCCATTTACCCACCTTCTCCCCATATCACTCAACCCCACCTATCCACCTTCTCCCCATATCACTCAACCCCACCTACCCACCTTCTCACCATATCACTCAACCCCATCTACCCACCTTCTCCCCATATTTCTCAACCCCATCTACCCACCTTCTCCCCATATCACTCAACCCCACCTACCCACCTTCTCACCATATCACTCAACGCCACATACCCACCTTCTCCCCATATCACTCAACCCCACCTACCCACCTTCTCACCATATCACTCAACCCCATCTACCCACCTTCTCCCCATATTTCTCAACCCCATCTACCCACCTTCTCCCCATATCACTCAACCCCACCTACCCACCTTCTCACCATATCACTCAACCCCATCTACCCACCTTCTCCCCATAATTCTCAACCCCATCTACCCACCTTCTCCCCATATCACTCAACCCCACCTACCCACCTTCTCCCCATATCACTCAACCCCACCTACCCATCTTCTCACCATATCACTCAACGCCACATACCCACCTTCTCACCATGTCACTTAACCCCACCTACCCACCTTCTCCCCATATCACTCAACACCATCTACCCACCTTCTCCCCATATAACTCAACCCCACCTACCCACCTTCTCACCTTAACACTCAACCCCACCTACCCACCTTCGCCCCACATCAGTCAATCCCACCGACCCACCTTCTCCCCATATCACTCAACCCCACCTACCTCCCTTATCCCCATATCACTCAACCCCATCTACCCACCTTCTCCCCATATTTCTCAACCCCATCTACCCACCTTCTCCCCATATCACTCAACCCCACCGACCCACCTTCTCACCATATCACTCAACGCCATCGACCCACCTTCTCCGCATATTACTCAACCCCACCTACCCAACTTCTCCCCATATCACTCAACCCCACCTACCCACCTTCTCCCCATATCACTCAACCCCACCTACCCACCTTCTCACCATATCACTCAAGCCTACCTACCCACCTTCTCCCCATATCACTCAACCCCACCTACCCACCTTCTCACCATATCACTCAACCCCATCTACCCACCTTCTCCCCATATCACTCAACCCCACTTACCTACCTTCTCCGCATATTACTCAACCCCACCTACCCAACTTCTCCCCATATCACTCAACCCCACCTACCCACCTTCTCCCCATATCACTCAAACCCACCTACCCACCTTCTCACCATATCACTCAACCCCACCAACCCACCTTCTCACCATATCACTCAAGCCTACCTACCCACCTTCTCCCCATATCACTCAACCCCACCTACCCACCTTATCCCCATATCACTCAACCCCACCTACCCACCTTATCCCCATATCACTGAACCCCACCTACCCACCTTCTCAACATATCACTCAACCCCACGTACCCACCTTCTCACCATATCACTCAACCCCATCGACCCACCTTCTCCCCATATCACTCAACCCCACCTACCCACCTTCTCCCCATATCACTCAACCCCACCGACCCACCTTCTCCCCATATCACTCAAACCCACCAACCCACCTTCTCCTCATATCACTCAACCCCACCTACCCATCTTCTCACCTTATCACTCAACCCCACCTACCCACCTTCTCACCATATTAATCAACCCCACCTACCCACCTTCTCCCCATATCACTCAACCCCACCAACCCACCTTCTCCCCATATCACTCAACCCCACCTACCCATCTTCTCACCTTATCACTCAACCACACCTACACACCTTCTCACCATATCAATCAACCCCACCAACCCACCTTCTCACCATATCACTCAACCCCATCTACCCACCTTCTCCCCATATTTCTCAACCCCACCAACCCACCTTCTCCCCATATCACTCAACCCCACCTCCCCAACTTCTCCCCATATCACTCAACCCCACCTACCCAACTTCTCACCATATCACTCAACACCATCGACCCACCTTCTCCCCATATCACTCAACCCCACCTACCCACCTTCTCACCATATCACTCAACCCCACCTACCCACCTTCTCCCCATATCACTCATCCCCATCTACCCACCTTCTCCCCATATTTCTCAACCCCACCAACCCACCTTCTCCCCAAATCACTCAACCCCACCTCCCCAACTTCTCCCCATATCACTCAACCCCACCTACCCACCTTCTCACCATATCACTCAACACCATCTACCCACCTTCCCCCCATATCACTCAACCCCACCTACCCACCTTCTCACCATATCACTCAACCCCACCTACCCACCTTCTCCCCATATCACTCAACACCATCTACCCAACTTCTCCCCATATCACTCAACCCCACCTACCCACCTTCTCACCATATCACTCAACCCCAACTACCCACCTTCTCCCCATATCACTCAACCCCACCTACCCACCTTCTCACCATATCACTCAACCCCATCTACCCACCTTCTCCCCATATCACTCAAACCCACCTACCCACCTTCTCCCCATATCACTCAACCCCACCTACCCACCTTCTCCCCATATCACTCAACCCCATTTACCCACCTTCTCCCCATATCACTCAACCCCACCTACCCACCTTCTCACCATATCACTTAACGCCACATACCCACCTTCTCCCCATATCACTCAACCCCACCTACCCATCTTCTCACCATATCACTCAACGCCACATACCCACCTTCTCACCATTTCACTTAACCCCACCTACCCACCTTCTCCCCATATCAACCAACACCATCTACCCACCTTCTCCCCATATAACTCAACCCCACCTACTCACCTTCGCCCCACATCAGTCAATCCCACCGACCCACCTTCTCCCCATATCACTCAACCCCACCTACCCAGCTTCGCCCCATATCACTCAACCCCACCTACCCAGCTTCTCCCCATATCACTCAACCCCACCTGCCTCCCTGATCACAATATCACTCAACCCCACCTACCCACCTTCTCACCATATCACTCAACCCCACCGACCCACCTTATCCCCATATCACTCAACCCCACCTACCCACCTTATCCCCATATCACTCAACCCCACCTACCCACCTTATCCCCATATCACTGAACCCCACCTACCCACCTTCTCACCATATCACTCAACCCCATCGACCCACTTTCTCCCCATATCACTCAACCCCACCTACCCACCTTCTCCCCATATCACTCAACCCCACCTACCCACCTTCTCCCCATATCACTCAACCCCACCTACCCACCTTCTCCCCATATCACTCAACCCCACCTACCCACCTTATCCCCATATCACTGAACCCCACCTACCCACCTTCTCACCATATCAATCAACCCCACCTACCCACCTTCTCACCATATCAATCAACCCCACCTACCCACCTTCTCCCCATATCACTCAACCCCACCTACCCACCTTATCCCCATATCACTGAACCCCACCTACCCACCTTCTCACCATATCAATCAACCCCACCTACACACCTTCTCACCATATCAATCAACCCCATCTACCCACCTTCTCCCCATATTTCGCAACCCCACCTACCCACCTTCTCACCATATCACTCAACACCATCTACCCACCTTCTCCCCATATCACTCAACCCCACCTACCCACCTTCTCACCATATCACTCAACCCCACCTACCCACCTTCTCCCCATATCACTCAACCCCATCTACCCACCTTCTCCCCTTATCACTCAACCCCACCTACCCACCTTCTCACCATATCACTCAACCCCATCTACCCACCTTCTCCCCATATCACTCAACCCCACCTACCCACCTTCTCACCATATCACTCAACCCCACCTAACCACCTTCTCCCCATATCACTCAACCCCACCTACCTAACTTCTCCGCATATCACTCAACCCCACCTACCCACCTTCTCCCCATATCACTCAACCCCATTTACCCACCTTCTCCCCATATCACTCAACCCCACCTACCCACCTTCTCACCATATCACTCAACCCCATCTACCCACCTTCTCCCCATATTTCTCAACCCCACCTACCCACCTTCTCCCCATATCACTCAACACCACCTACCCACCTTCTCACCATATCACTCAACACCACCTACCCACCTTCTCACCATATCACTCAACCCCATCTACCCACCTTCTCCCCATATAACTCAACACCACCTACCCACCTTCTCACCATATCACTCAACCCCATCTACCCACCTTCTCCCCATATTTCTCAACCCCACCTACCCAACTTCTCACCATATCAATCAACCCCACCTACCCACCTTCTCCCCATATCACTCAACACCACCTACCCACCTTCTCACCATATCACTCAACACCACCTACCCACCTTCTCACCATATCACTCAACCCCATCTACCCACCTTCTCCCCATATAACTCAACACCACCTACCCACCTTCTCACCATATCACTCAACCCCATCTACCCACCTTCTCCCCATATTTCTCAACCCCACCTACCCACCTTCTCCCCATATCACTCAACACCACCTACCCACCTTCTCACCATATCACTCAACACCACCTACCCACCTTCTCACCATATCACTCAACCCCATCTACCCACCTTCTCCCCATATAACTCAACACCACCTACCCACCTTCTCACCATATCACTCAACCCCATCTACCCACCTTCTCCCCATATTTCTCAACCCCACCTACCCAACTTCTCACCATATCAATCAACCCCACCTACCCACCTTCTCACCATATCACTCAACACCACCTACCCACCTTCTCACCATATCACTCAACGCCACATACCCACCTTCTCCCCATATCACTCAACCCCATCTACCCACCTTCTCCCCATATCACTCAACACCACCTACCCACCTTCTCACCATATCACTCAACGCCACATACCCACCTTCTCCCCATATCACTCAACCCCACCTACCCACCTTCTCACCATATCACTCAATGCCACATACCCACCTTCTCCCCATATCACTCAACCCCACCTACCCACCTTCTCCCCATATCACTCAACGCCACATACCCACCTTCTCCCCATATCACTCAACCCCATCTACCCACCTTCTCCCCTTATCACTCAACCCCACCTACCCACCTTCTCCCCATATCACTCAACCCCATCTCCCCACCTTCTCCCCATATCACTCAACCCCACCTATCCACCTTCTCACCATATCACTCAACCCCACCTACCCACCTTCTCCCCATGTCACTCAACCCCACCTACCCACCTTCTCACCATATCACTCAACGCCACCTACCCACCTTCTCCCCATGTCACTCAACCCCACCTACCCATCTTCTCACCATGTCACTCAACCCCAACTACCCATCTTCTCCCCATATCACTCAACCCCACCTACCCACCTTCTCCCCATGTCACTCAACCCCACCTACCCACCTTCTCACCATATCACTCAACCCCACCTATCCACCTTCTCCCCATATCACTCAACCCCAACTACCCATCTTCTCCCCATATCACTCAACCCCACCTACCCACCTTCTCACCATATCACTCGACGCCACATACCCACCTTCTCCCCATATCACTCAACGCCACATACCCACCTTCTCCCCATATCACTCAACCCCATCTACCCACCTTCTCCCCATATTTCTCAACCCCATCTACCCACCTTCTCCCCATATCACTCAACCCCACCTACCCACCTTCTCACCATATCACTCAACGCCACATACCCAACTTCTCCCCATATCACTCAACCCCACCTACCCACCTTCTCCCCATATCACTCAACCCCACCTACCCACCTTCTCACCATGTCACTCAACCCCACCTACCCATCTTCTCCCCATATCACTCAACCCCACCTACCCACCTTCTCACCATGTCACTCAACCCCACCTACCCATCTTCTCCCCATATCACTCAACCCCACCTACCCACCTTCTCCCCATATCACTCAACCCCACCTACCCACCTTCTCACCATATCACTCAACCCCACCTACCCACCTTCTCCCCATATCACTCAACCCCATCTACCCACCTTCTCCCCATATCACTCAACCCCACCTACCCACCTTCTCACCATATCACTCAACCCCACCTAACCACCTTCTCCCCATATCACTCAACCCCACCTACCTAACTTCTCCGCATATCACTCAACCCCACCTACCCACCTTCTCCCCATATCACTCAACCCCATTTACCCACCTTCTCCCCATATCACTCAACCCCACCTATCCACCTTCTCCCCATATCACTCAACACCACCTACCCACCTTCTCCCCATATTTCTCAACCCCACCTACCCACCTTCTCCCCATATCACTCAACCCCACCTACCCACCTTCTCACCATATCACTCAACGCCACATACCCACCTTCTCCCCATATCACTCAACCCCACCTACCCACCTTCTCACCATATCACTCAATGCCACATACCCACCTTCTCCCCATATCACTCAACCCCACCTACCCACCTTCTCCCCATATCACTCAACGCCACATACCCACCTTCTCCCCATATCACTCAACCCCATCTACCCACCTTCTCCCCTTATCACTCAACCCCACCTACCCACCTTCTCCCCATATCACTCAACCCCATCTCCACACCTTCTCCCCTTATCACTCAACCCCACCTACCCACCTTCTCCCCATATCACTCAACCCCACCTACCCACCTTCTCCCCATGTCACTCAACCCCACCTACCCACCTTCTCCCCATATCATTCAACCCCACCTACCCACCTTCTCACCATGTCACTGAACCCCACCTACCCACCTTCTCCCCATATCACTCAACCCCACCTACCCACCTTATCCCCATATCACTCAACCCCATTTACCCACCTTCTCCCCATATCACTCAACCCCACCTATCCACCTTCTCCCCATATCACTCAACCCCACCTACCCATCTTCTCCCCATATCACTCAACCCCACCTACCCACCTTCTCCCCATGTCACTCAACCCCACCTACCCATCTTCTCCCCATATCACTCAACCCCACCTACCCACCTTCTCACCATGTCACTCAACCCCACCTACCCATCTTCTCCCCATATCACGCAACCCCACCTACCCACCTTCTCACCATATCACTCGACGCGACATACCCACCTTCTCCCCATATCACTCAACGCCACATACCCACCTTCTCCCCATATCACTCAACCCCATCTACCCACCTTCTCCCCATATTTCTCAACCCCATCTACCCACCTTCTCCCCATATCACTCAACCCCACCTACCCACCTTCTCACCATATCACTCAACGCCACATACCCACCTTCTCACCATATCACTCAACGCCACATACCCACCTTCTCCCCATATCACTCAACCCCACCTACCCACCTTCTCCCCATATCACTCAACCCCACCTACCCACCTTCTCACCATGTCACTCAACCCCACCTACCCATCTTCTCCCCATATCACTCAACCCCACCTACCCACCTTCTCACCATGTCACTCAACCCCACCTACCCATCTTCTCCCCATATCACTCAACCCCATCTCCCCACCTTATCCCCATATCACTCAACCCCATTTACCCACCTTCTCCCCATATCACTCAACCCCACCTATCCACCTTCTCCCCATATCACTCAACCCCACCTACCCATCTTCTCCCCATATCACTCAACCCCACCTACCCACCTTCTCCCCATATCACTCAACCCCACCTACCCATCTTCTCCCCATATCACTCAACCCCACCTACCCACCTTCTCCCCATGTCACTCAACCCCACCTACCCATCTTCTCCCCATATCACTCAACCCCACCTACCCACCTTCTCACCATATCACTCGACGCGACATACCCACCTTCTCCCCATATCACTCAACGCCACATACCCACCTTCTCCCCATATCACTCAACCCCATCTACCCACCTTCTCCCCATATTTCTCAACCCCATCTACCCACCTTCTCCCCATATCACTCAACCCCACCTACCCACCTTCTCACCATATCACTCAACGCCACATACCCACCTTCTCACCATATCACTCAACGCCACATACCCACCTTCACCCCATATCACTCAACCCCACCTACCCACCTTCTCCCCATATCACTCAACCCCACCTACCCACCTTCTCACCATGTCACTCAACCCCACCTACCCATCTTCTCCCCATATCACTCAACCCCACCTACCCACCTTCTCACCATGTCACTCAACCCCACCTACCCATCTTCTCCCCATATCACTCAACCCCATCTCCCCACCTTCTCCCCATATCACTCAACCCCACCTACCCACCTTCTCCCCATATCACTCAACCCCACCTACCCACCTTCTCACCATGTCACTCAACCCTACCTACCCATCTTCTCCCCATATCACTCAACCCCATCTCCCCACCTTCTCCCCATATCACTCAACCCCACCTACCCATCTTCTCCCCATATCACTCAACCCCACCTACCCACCTTCTCACCATGTCACTTAACACCACCTACCCACCTTCTCCCCATATCACTCAACCCCACCTACCCACCTTCTCACCATATCACTCAACACCACCTACCCACCTTCTCTCTATATCACTCAACCCCACCTACCCACCTTCTCTCTGTATCACTCAACCCCACCTACCCACCTTCTCCCCATATCACTCAACCCCACCTACCCACCTTCTCCCCATATCACTCAACCCCACCTACCCACCTTCTCCCCATATCACTCAACCCCACCTACCCACCTTCTCCCCATATCACTCAACCCCACCTACCCACCTTCTCCCCATATCACTCAACCCCACCTACCCACCTTCTCCCCATATCACTCAACCCCACCTACCCACCTTCTCCCCATATCACTCAACCCCACCTACCCACCTTCTCCCCATATCACTCAACCCCACCTACCCACCTTCTCCCCATATCACTCAACCCCACCTACCCGCCTTCTCCCCATATCACTCAACCCCACCTACCCACCTTCTCCCCATATCACTGAACCCCACCTACCCACCTTCTCCCCATATCACTCAACCCCACCTACCCACCTTCTCCCCATATCACTCAACCCCACCTACCCACCTTCTCCCCATATCACTCAACCCCACCTACCCACCTTCTCACCGGATCACTCCACCGAGAAGGGAAGATGTTTCCACTTGTTGTTAGTCCAAAGCTAGAGGTCATCAACATAAGATCACCACTAATAAATCCAATAGGGAGTTCAGGAGAAACTTCTTTACCCAGTGAGTGGTGAGAATTGCTGGTTGAGGCAAATAGAATAAATGCATTTAAGGGGAAGCTCAATAAATGGGAAGAAGAAAAGAATAGAAGGGTATCCTGATAGGGTGAGATGAAGTGAAGATGGAGGAGGCTCGTGTGGAGCATCGACCAGTTGGGCCAAATGTCCTTTTTCTGTGCTGTGGACTCTATGTGATCATAGAATCATAGATTCATTAAAAATTTACGGCACAGAAGGATGCCATTCGGCCCATCGTGTCCGCACCAGCCGAAAATGAGCCACACATCGTAATCCCATTTTCCAGCCCCTGCACTCGATCCCTCCACTGCCTCTGATTTGTCACGCTACTTGTCTGACATCCAGCCTTGGATGAGCCAAAATTTCCTCTAATTAAATATTGGGAAGATCGAAGCCATTGTCTCAGGGTGAACGAGACTGTTCGCAATTTTGGCATCCTATATAACCCTGAGATGAGCTTCCGACCACATATCCTCTGCATCACCAAGACCGCCTACTTCCACCCCTGTAAATATCGCCCGTCTCTGCCCCTGCCTCAGCCTATCTGTTTCTGAAACCCTCATCCATGCTTAAGACGCTGCTTAAAACCTCCCTCTTCGACCAAGCTTTTTGGTCACCTGTCCTAACGTCTCCTTCTTTGGCTCAGTGTCAATTTTTGTCTGTTTGCACTCCTGTGAAGTCCTTTGGGATGTTTTACTCCATTAATGGTACTAAATAAATGCGCATTGTTGTTGTAGCACCTACCCACTTTCTTACCCGAGCCTTCAGTCCCAACTATGCATCTTCTCACGATAACCCCAACTCTACCTACCCACCTACTCACATATGTGACTCTGTGTACATTTAAGATTGTGTGTGTCTATGATTTTGCACACGTTGATTGTATGAATGTGTGTGTGAGACTGATTGTGTGAGTATCCGCGAATAAGAGACTTCTGTGTGCTTGTGTCTGAGACTTTGTACGTGTGTGAGTGTGCGTGTCTGTGAGTGTGCATGCGTGTATGTGAGTGTGTGCATGTGTGTGAGTGTTTGTGTGTGTGTCAGTTAGAATGGGCTAAGGTTGGGAGAGGTTAAGGTTGGGAGGGGTTAAGTTTGGGAAGGTTAAGGTTGGGATGGGTTAAGGTTGGGATGGGTTAAGGTTGGGAGAGGTTAAAGTTGGGATCTTTTAAGGTTGGGAGTGTTTAAGGTTGGGATGGGTTAAGGTTGGGAGAGGTTAAAGTTGGGATCTTTTAAGGTTGGGAGTGTTTAAGGTTGGGAGAGGTTAAGGTTGGGATGGGTTAAGGTTGGGAGGGGTGAAGGTTGGGAGGGGTGAAGGTTGGGAGGGGTGAAGGTTGGGAGGGGTTAAGGTTGGGAGGGGTGAAGGTTGGGAGGGGTGAAGGTTGGGAGGGGTGAAGGTTGGGATGGTTTATGGTTGGGATGGTTTAAGGTTGGGAGGGCTTAAAGTTGGGAGTGGTTAAGGTATGGAGAGTTTAAGGTTGGGAGGGGTTAAGTTTGGGAGGGTTAAAGTTGGGAGGGGTTAAGGTTGGGATTGGTTAAGGTTGGGAGGTGTTAAGTTTGGGAAGTTTTAAGGTCGGTAGGGGTTAAAGTTGTGAGGAGTTCCATTTGGGATGGGTTAAGGTTGGGAGAGTTTAAAGATGGGAGAGGTTAAGGTTGGGAGAGTTTTAAGTTGGGGGGGTTTATGGTTGGGTGGGTTAAGATTGGGAGAGATTAAGGTTGGAAGAGGTTAAGCTAGGGAGGGGTTAAGTTTGGGACGGTTTAAGGTTGGGAGGGGTTAAGCTTGGGATTGTGGGATTCTGAGCTAGAGATAGATACTGATAAATGAAGCAACAGGAGTTTCAGATACTGATCACATTGCTGGCTGCATCTTCTGTTTATATTTTAAATCAGGAGAAAAGAATTAGTTGAAGAAAAATTCATAAATACACTCTTGCCTTGAATGTCCTTGGACGTGTTGCTACTGTAACTTGGTCTGGATTATGGCAGAGGCCCTGATTACATGTGATTGAGGAGTGTGCTGCACTTCTAATTAATTACAGTGTCACAGTGCAGAGAGGCCGAGGAAATTCAGGGCCTGTGTCTTTCTCCCCCTCCAGGTCTCCTGTGGTCTCATGAAGATGTGGACTCCTTTCTGGAGACAGGCAGCTTATCATAGAATCATAGAAAGTTACGGCACAGAAGGAGGCCTTTTGGCCCATCATGTCAGTGCCGGCCGAAAAAGAACTATCCAGCTTCATCCCACTTTCCAGCTCTTGGTCCGTAGCCCTGTAGGTTACGGCTCTTCAGGTGCACATCCAGGTACTTTTTAAATGAGTTGAGAGTTTCTGCCTCTACCATCCTTTCAGGCAGTGAGTTCCAGACCCCCACCACCCTCTGGGTGAAAACATTTTTCCTCAGCTCCCCTCTAATCCTTCTACCAATCACTTTAAATCTATGCCCCCTGGTCATTGACCCCTCCACTAAGGGAAATAGGTCCTGCCTATCCACTCTATCTAGGCCCCTCATAATTTTATACACCTCAATTAAATCTCCCCTCAGCTTCCTTTGTTCTAAAGAAAACAACCCCAGCCTATCCAATCTTTCCTCATAGCTAAAATTCTCCAGTCCTGGCAACATCCTCATAAATCTCCTCTGTACCCTCTCTAGTGCAATTACATCCTTCCTGTAATGTGGTGACCAGAACTGTACACATTACTCAAGTTGTAGCCTAACCAGTGTTTTATACAGTTCCAGCATAACCTCCCTGCTCTTATATTCTATGCCTCGGCTAATAAAGGAAAGTATTCTATATGCTTTCTTAACCACCTTATCTACCTGTCCTGCTACCTTCAGGGATCTGTGGACATGCACTCCAAGGTCCCTCACTTCCTCTACACCTCTCAGTATCCTCCCATTTATTGTGTATTCCCTTGCCTTGTTTGCCCTCCCCAAATGCATTACCTCACACTTCTCTGGATTGAATTCCATTTGCCACTTTTCTGCCCACCTGACCAGTCCATTGATATCTTCCTGCAGTCTACAGCTTTCCTCCTCACTATCAACCACACGGCCAATTTTTGTATCATCTGCAAACTTCTTGATCAAGCCCCCCACATTCAAGTCCGAATATATATCACAAAAAGCAAGGGACCTGGTACTGAGCCCCGCGGAGCCCCACTGGAAACAGCCTTCCAGTCGCAAAAACACCCGTCGACCATTACCCTTTGCTTCCTGCCACTGAGCCAATTTTGGATCCAACTTGCCACTTTCCCTTGGATCCCATGGGCTTTTACTTTTTTGACCAATCTGCCATGTGGGACCTTGTCAAAAGCCTTGCTAAATCCATGTAGACTACATCAAACGCATTACCCTCATCGACCCTCCTTGTTACCTCCTCAAAAAATTCAATCAAGTCAGTCAGACACAACCTTCCCTTAACAAGTCCTTGATTAATCCGTGCCTTTCTAAGTGACGGTTTATCCTGTCCCTCAGAATTGATTCCAATAATTTGCCCACCACCGAGGCTAGACTGACTGGCCTGTAATTACTCGGTCTATCCCTCGCTCCCTCATTAAACAATGGTACAACGTTAGCAGTCCTCCAATCATCCGGCACCATGCCTGTCGCCAGTGAGGATTGGAAAATGATGGTCAGAGCCTCCGCTATTTGGTCCATTGCTTCTTTTAACAGCCTGGGATACATTTCATCCGACCCTGGTGATTTATCCACTTTCAAAGATGCTAATCCTCTCAATACTTCCTCTCTCACTCAGTTTCCCCCATTCAATATTTCACACTCCTCCTCCTTAAAATCCCTGCATCTCCCTCTTCTTTGTGAAGTCAGATGCAAAGTATTCATTAAGAATACTTCGGGTTTGAGTCCAGAGAGAGTCTCAGCCACAAATCAGAGTCAGAATATGGACATCGACAATGAGACCCACAAACTCACACTGAGACACACACACTGAGACACACACACTGAGACACACACACACTGAGACACACACACTGAGACACACACACACACTGAGACACACACACACACACACACACACACACTGAGACACACACACACTGAGACACACACACACTGAGACACACACACACTGAGACACACACACTGAGACACACACACACACACACACTGAGACACACACACACTGAGACACACACACACTGAGACACACACACTGAGACACACACACACTGAGACACACACACTGAGACACACACACACACACTGAGACACACACACTGAGACACACACTGAGACACACACACTGAGACACACACTGAGAGACACACACACTGAGACACACACTGAGAGACACACACACACTGAGACACACACACTGAGACACACACACTGAGACACACACTGAGAGACACACACACTGAGACACACACTGAGAGACACACACACTGAGACGCACACACACACACTGAGACACACACACTGAGACACACACTGAGAGACACACACACTGAGACACACACTGAGAGACACACACACACTGAGACACACACACTGAGACACACACACTGAGACACACACTGAGAGACACACACTGAGAGACACACACACTGAGACACACACACACACTGAGACATACACACACACTGAGACATACACACTGAGACACACACACTGAGACACACACTGAGAGACACACACACTGAGACACACACACACACACACTGAGACACACACACTGAGACACACACTGAGAGACACACACACACTGAGAGACACACACACACTGAGACACACACACTGAGACACACACCGAGAGACACACACACTGAGACACACACACACACACACACACACTGAGACACACACACTGAGACACACACTGAGAGACACACTGAGAGACACACACACACTGAGACACACACACTGAGACACACACACTGAGACACACACTGAGAGACACACACACACTGAGACACACACACACACACTGAGACACACACACTGAGACACACACTGAGAGACACACACACACTGAGACACACACATTGAGACACACACTGAGAGACACACACACACTGAGACACACACTGAGACACACACACACACTGAGAGACACACGCAAACACTGAGACACACACACACACTGAGACACGCACACACACACACACACACACACTGAGAGACACACACACACTGAGACACACACACTGAGAGACACACACACACTGAGACACACACACACACACACACACACAGAGACACACACACTGAGACACACACTGAGAGACACACACACACTGAGACACACACACACACACTGAGACACACACACACACACTGAGACACACACACTGAGAGACACACACACACTGAGACACACACACACTGAGACACACACACACACACACACACACTGAGAGACACACACACACTGAGACACACACACACTGAGACACACACACTGAGAGACACACACACACTGAGACACACACACACTGAGACACACACACACACACACACTGAGACACACACACACACTGAGACACACACACACTGAGAGACACACGCACACTGAGAGACACACACACAGAGACACACACACACTGAGAGACACACGCACACTGAGAGACACACGCACACTGAGACACACACACACACTGAGACACACACACACTGAGAGACACACGCACACTGAGAGACACACACACAGAGACACACACACACTGAGAGACACACGCACACTGAGACACACACACACACTGAGACACACACACACTGAGAGACACACGCACACTGAGAGACACACACACAGAGACACACACACACTGAGAGACACACACACTGAGAGACACACGCACACTGAGAGACACACGCACACTGAGAGACACACGCACACTGAGAGACACACACACAAAGACACACACACACACTGAGACACACACTGAGAGACACACACACACTGAGAGACACACGCACCCTGAGAGACACACACACAGAGACACACACACACACTGAGACACACACTGAGAGACACATGCACACTGAGAAACACACACACACAGACACACACACGCACTGAGACACACACTGAGAGACACACACACACTGAGAGAGACACACACACTGAGACACACACACTGTGACACACACACACACTGAGACACACACACACTGAGAGACACACGCACACTGAGAGACACACACACAGAGACACACACACACACTGAGACACACTGAGAGACACACACACACTGAGAGAGACACACACACTGACACACACACTGTGACACACGCACACACTGAGACACACACAATGAGACACTCATACAAAGAGACACACACTCACACGCTGAGACACACACACTTAAAGACACACACACACAGACACACACTGAGAGACACACACACTGAGACACACGCAAACACTGAGACACGCACACTGAGAGGCACACACACACACTGATACAAATACACTGAGATACACACACAGAGACACACGCGCACACAGAGACACACACACTGAGACACACACACACACACACACACTGAGACAAATACACTGAGACACACACACACTGAGACACAACACACATTGAGACACAGGGACACACACACAGAGACACACAAACTGAGACACACACACACTGAGACACACACACACACTGAGACACACACACACTGAGAGACACACACTGAGAGACACACACTGAGAGACACATGCACACACAGAGACACACCCACACACAGAGACACACCCACACACTGAGACACACACACTGAGACACACACGCACACACTGAGACACACACACACACTGAGACACACACACACACACACACACACTGAGACACACACACACACACACACACACTGAGACACACACACACACACGCTGAGACACACACTGAGACACACATACTGAGAGACACACACTCACACACTGAGACACACACACTGAGACACAACACACATTGAGACACACACACACTGAGAGACACACACACTGAGACACACACATACACACACACACTGAGACACACACACACACACACACTGTGACAAATACAGATACACACAGAGAGACACACACACACACACTGAGACACACACACACACACACACTGAGACACAACACACATTGAGACACATGAACTGAGACACACACACACTGAGACACACACACTGAGACACACACACTGAGACACACACACACTGAGACACACACACACTGAGATACACACACACTGAGACACACACACTGAGACACACACTGAGACACACACACTGAGACACACACACACACACAGACACACACACACTGAGACACACACACTGAGACACAAGCACACAGACTGAGACACACTCACTGAGACACACACACTGAGACACACACACACACACACACAGACACACACACACACACTGAGACACACATACACACAGATACACACAGACATACTCGGACACACAAACAGGGACACACATTCACACACAAAAAGGCACACAGACACGCAGAGTGACGATTGGTGGTGTGCTACCTCAAAGTGTACAGGATCTTGCCATCGTTCCAGATTCGCAGCAGCTGATTGGGTGTGGTGATCCAATGGGCATCTGCCTGCTTTGAGTTTCGGAATACCGTGTCTGGGATCCAGATGCGTCCCACCATGTTACTGTTCAAAGTCAGGACTTTCAGTGTGCTGTTAAAACGCAGCCTCCTGTCATACCAGGTCTGTGCGAAGAAGATGTCGATGGTGTATTCCTGAAATACAAGGCAGTACCACTTGAAGTCAACGCACCCCGTTTGTAAAATCCCCATTTTTGGGGTTGCGATCCCCCCTCTTTCAGAACTCGCCCAAGTGAGGGAGAGCAGGGCCTCCTTCACTGGTCTGGTTTTATCACTCTAGAACTGGGGCTGTGAACCAGTTTGATGATCAAACAGGGGAGGCAGGTCGCAGCTCGTTCTGGGGCACAGGTTTTAAGGGTGGAAAATGATGGAAGCACTCAGCAGGTCAGGCAGCATCTGTGGAGAGAGAAACAGAGTTAATGGGCCAGAGTTTGCTGTGCCAGGGCATCTAACAGCGTCTGCTGTTGCCCCTGCACGTTTAGGTTTTTAAATTTTTTGCGTGGCAAGTTGCTGAGAGTGTGAGCTGGTAACAGGGCCAGCGAGGGAAACCGGGCATCTGGGACCTGAGTGAACAGAGCAAGTAACTGGGTATCTCCTTAACCAATCCAATCAAAGGATGGGGAAACAAACAGCGGGAGGAGGGTGAATTCAATGTCAAATCAGGCACAGAAAGAGAAATAAAGAGAGGGAAAGAAAGATTGGATTAAAAGAGAAAGAAAAAAGAGACAGAAAGGAAAAGTTTTAAAAAATGTAATTTAAAGTGTGACTCCCCGAAAGATCCAAAATCTGAAGGAATGAGACTCCACACTTGTGATGGTTAATTTTTGGTGTCAGAGAGGTTAATTGGTAGTCATTAATACTTATCATGTTATTAAAAGGGTACTTAGACTGGAATGACAAGACTTAACTTTCTGTGGCCAGTTTAATGGGCAATTAATGGGCAAATGCAGCAAGTTCCCAACAAAAAGGGGAGATGCCGTTTTCGAGAAGCGAACAGCAGAGTGGAACAACTTGGACACCAACTCCTGGATATTCGAGTTTAACCGCACGTCAGCCCCTCGCCTGAAGTTGCTGCACCATTTACCCATAAATAATGAGCTCCATCAGCCTCCCCGTTACTATGACGGCAAATTCTGGCCCAATGTTTCAAGTCGATGACTTTCATCGGAATTGGAGGGAGCTCGAGATTTCACAGTCTTCCCCTTTCCCCTGGCCCTGCACTTGCTCAAAAACTGTTCAATCTCGAACATCGACCAGTGGCGATGAAAGGTCATCGACCTGAAACATTAACTCTGATTCTCTCTCCACAGACCCTGCCTGACCTGCCCAGTGTTTCCAGCATTTTCGGTTTTTATTTCAAATCTCCAGCATTCGCTGTATTTTACTTTTCTGTTTGAAGAGTGCGCTCGGTTGAAATGAGTGACCGATTTCACCAGAGCTGTCGGTGAGGCACACAGGGCACTTATACTGAGGGGCAGGGAGGGGGGGCTGTACTCTGTGGGGGAGGGGGGCTGTACACTGTGGGGGAGGGGGGGCTGTACTCTGTGGGGGAGGGGGGGCTGTACTCTGTGGGGGAGGGGGGGCTGTACTCTGTGGGGGAGGGGGGCTGTACACTGTGGGGGAGGGGGGCTGTACTCTGTGGGGGAGGGGGGCTGTACACTGTGGGGGAGGGGGGGCTGTACTCTGTGGGGGAGGGGGGGCTGTACACTGTGGGGGAGGGGGGGCTGTACTCTGTGGGGGAGGGGGGGCTGTACACTGTGGGGGAGGGGGGGCTGTACACTGTGGGGGAGGGGGGGCTGTACACTGTGGGGGAGGGGGGGCTGTACTCTGTGGGGGAGGGGGGCTGTACTCTGTGGGGGAGGGGGGATGTTCTCTGTGGGGGAGGGGGGCTGTACTCTGTGGGGGAGGGGGGGCTGTACTCTGTGGGGGAGGGGGGCTGTACACTGTGGGGGAGGGGGGACTGTACTCTGTGGGGGAGGGGGGACTGTACTCTGTGGGGGAGGGGGGCTGTACACTGTGGGGGAGGGGGGACTGTACTCTGTGGGGGAGGGGGGCTGTACTCTGTGGGGGAGGGGGGACTGTACTCTGTGGGGGAGGGGGGCTGTACTCTGTGGGGGAGGGGGGACTGTACTCTGTGGGGGAGGGGGGGCTGTACTCTGTGGGGGAGGGGGGCTGTACTCTGTGGGGGAGGGGGGCTGTACTCTGTGGGGGAGGGGGGGCTGTACTCTGTGGGGGAGGGGGGCTGTACTCTGTGGGGGAGGGGGGCTGTACTCTGTGGGGGAGGGGGGGCTGTACTCTGTGGGGGAGGGGGGCTGTACTCTGTGGGGGAGGGGGGGCTGTACTCTGTGGGGGAGGGGGCTGTACACTGTGGGGGAGGGGGGCTGTACTCTGTGGGGGAGGGGGCTGTACACTGTGGGGGAGGGGGGCTGTACTCTGTGGGGGAGGGGGGCTGTACTCTGTGGGGGAGGGGGGCTGTACTCTGTGGGGGAGGGGGCCTGAACTCTGTGGGGGAGGGGGGGACTGTACTCTGTGGGGGAGGGGGAGTTTCCTCGATCTTTGTTGCAGCAATGAAGGTCAGAGGCTGGCGATTGGACCATCACCCCCTGTAAAGGCCCGCGACCCCCACCGATCCAATGAGACACAACGGTAAGTGCTGATTCCCCATTATTTCACTAACCAGTTTTATATTACTGACAGCAAACGCTCGTACGTACGCGGTTCTGATACTGGATTAAGTCGGTAATATTAACGTCATTGTCTTGTAAAACGTAGAGGCCCCAAACCGAACCTTTGCACAGGGATCCTCACAAGGGAGGCACTGCCCCGATAACAGAGTAATGCTGAAGACAGCGCAGACTGTGGACTCCACCTCTCTTAAATAAAATCCAGTTTATCAACTAACTTGAGTAATTGAGCTTTGCCGGAATAAGGAAAGTGCAGATGCTCCTCACAGACTGTGAACTGATGATTAACACCCCCTCGATATGACTCACAGCTTCAATTACCAGGTTCCGTCAGTCCATCAATCAGACCCCACCATGTAAAGACAACCCAGGGAGGCCCCACAACTGACCATCTCTTTCCGAGGAGATCTGCAGAATAAGGGAGATATAATTGAATGGGGGAACGAGGCACAGCACTTCGAGTCAACTACATCCCGTCACTGACACTGGACAGGGCTGTTCAACATGGAGAGGCTGAGATCTACAGGGTTTGTGTTGCTGACAGTATCTGTGAGCGATGTCAGTCAACAATGGTTGGGCAGGGCAGGAACAAGAGGAGATAGATTTTTGTGAGGTTAGTGTATCACGGGATATGGATCAAAGGCGGAGTTGAGGTGCAGGTCAGCCATGATTGAATTGAATGGCGGAACAGACTCCTATGTAACAGGCTCGAGGGGCTGAATGGCCTCCTCCTGTTCCTATGTAACACGGTAAGGTACAGAATCGAGGTGAAGGGCGAAGGCCCACACTGCAGGATACCACTGAGGTGGAAGGAGTAAGTCAGAAGATGGGTTCATGTCGAAGGAGTGGTTTGGTGATATTTTCAAAGCACTCCTGTCCGCCAGGTGGACACCGGCGGACAGGTGTGACCACCTATAGTGAGGGAATGAGTCAAACACAGAGCAAACCTGCTGAAGGGTCAGTCACACATTGCCAACAGAAAGAGATAGGCAAACACTGTTCACATGACCTCTCTGTTGGGTCTGGTTTTAATGGAGTTGGGAGAAAGAAACACACCCACAATACAGGATCCTGAACCCTGCACTCCATATCATGCAGCCTGAAGGGCAGAATCAGTTCCAACTATCGCCAAACTCAACATCGACATATTCCTAGAAAATTAATTTTTTGTGCTCATCCAGCGGACGATTGTCAGTGTTGGAGATGCTCAGATCACCAGTGCAGCAAAGGAGGAGAGGGGCATCGAAACACCTTATGTAGAGTCTCACTTCCCAGTGTTCATGGGCCAGGGTGCCAACCTGGTGAAGCTACAACTCAGGACTACATGCATGCTAAACAGCGGAAGCAACATGCTATAGACAGAGCTAAGCGATTCCACAACCAACGGATCAGATCAAAGCTCTGCAGTCCTGCCACATCCAGTCGTGAATGGTGATGGACAATTAAACAACTAACGGGAGGAGGAGGCTCCGTAAACATCCCCATCCTCAATGATGGTGGAGTCCAGCATGTGAGTGCAAAAGGCAAGGCTGAAGCGTTTGCAACCATCTTCAGCCAAAAGTGCCGAGTGGATGATCCATCTCGGCCTCCTCCCGATATCCCCACCATCACAGAAGCCAGTCTTCGGCCAATTCGATTCACTCCACGTGATATCAAGAAACGGCTGAGCGCATTGGATACAGCAAAGGCTATGGGCCCCGACAACATCCCGGCTGTACTGCTGAAGTCTTGTGCTCCAGAACGAGCTGTGCCTCCAGCCAAACCGTTCCAGTACAGCTACAACACTGGCATCTACCCGACAATGTGGAAAATTGCCCAGGTTTGTCCTGTCCACAAAAAGCAGGACAAATCCAATCCGGCCAATTACCGCCCCATCAGTCTACTCTCAATCATCAGCAAAGTGATGGAAGGTGTCGTCGACAGTGCTATCAAGCGGCACTTACTCACCAATAACCTGCTCACCGATGCTCAGTTTGGGTTCTGCCAGGACCACTCGGCTCCAGACCTCATTACAGCCTTGGTCCAAACATGGACAAAAGAGCTGAATTCCAGAGGTGAGGTGAGAGTGACTGCCCTTGACATCAAGGCAGCATTTGACCGAGTGTGGCACCAAGGAGCCCCAGTAAAATTGAAGTCAATGGGAATCAGGGGGAAAACTCTCCAGTGGCTCGAGTCATACGTAGCACAAAGGAAGATGGTCGTGGTTGTTGGAGGTCAATCATCTCAGCCCCAGGACATTGCTGCAGGAGTTCCTCAGGGCAGTGTCCTAGGCCCAACCATCTTCAGCTGCTTCATCAATGACCTTCCCTCCATCATAAGGTCAGAAATGGGGAAGTTCACTGATGATTGCACAGTGTTCATTTCCATTCGCAACCCCTCAGATAATGAAGCAGTCCGAGCCCGCATGCAGCAAGACCTGGACAACATCCAGGCTTGGGCTCATAAGTGGCAAGTAACATTCGCGCCAGACAAGTGCCAGGCAATGACCATCTCCAACAAGAGAGAGTCTAACCTCCTCCCCTTGACATTCAACAGCATTACCATCGCCGAATCCCCCACCATCAACATCCTGGGGGTCACCATTGACCAGAAACTTAACTGGACCAGCCACATAAATACTGTGGCTACAAGAGCAGGTCAGAGGCTGGGTATTCTGTGGCGAGTTACTCACCTCCTGATTCCCCAAAGCCTTTCCACCATCTACAAGGCACAAGTCAGGAGTGTGATGGAATACTCTCCACTTGCCTGGATGAGTGCAGCTCCAACAACACTCAAGAAGCTCGACACCATCCAGGACAAAGCAGCCCGCTTGGTTGGCACCCTATCCACCACCCTAAACATTCACTCCCTTCACCACCAGCGCACAGTGGCTGCAGTGTGTACCATCCACAGGATGCACTGCAGCAACTCGCCAAGGCTTCTCCGACAGCACCTCCCAAACCCGCGACCTCTACCACCTAGAAGGACAAGATCAGCAGGCACATGGGAACAACACCACCTGCACGTTCCCCTCCAAGTCACACACCATCCCGACTTGGAAATATATCGCCGTTCCTTCATCGTCGCTGGGTCAAAATCCTGGAACTCCCTTCCTAACAGCACTGTGGGAGAACCGTCACCACACGGACTGCAGCGGTTCAAGAAGGCGGCTCACCACCACCTTCTCAAGGGCAATTAGGGATGGGCAATAAATGCCGGCCTCGCCAGCGACGCCCACATCCCATGAACGAATAATATAAAAAAAGCGTTCGCAGGGCCTCATTCAGGGGGTGGGCCTGGGCCTGGGCCTGGTAGTGGGCCTGGGCCATGGCCTGATGTTTTGCCTGGGCCTGGGCCTGGTGATGGGCCTGGACCTGAGCCAGAGTCTGGTGATGGGCCTGGTGGTAGGCCACTGGTGGTGGTCTACACTCTCCCATCAAACACTCCCAAGACAGGTACAGCACAAGAGTTTCATCCATTATTCTGGGATCGATGGAGAGAGGTGCAAGATAAGAGTGAGAACCCAGTGCAGCTCCCAATCTCTCACCTACCTGGACCAGATAAATCCACAATATATCTCAGACATGCTTCAAACAAGCTCAGTCCGGGACAAGTCAGTCTGTGTTTTATTGAATTCTGTTCCTATTTTCCCCTTTCAGTGTCACACTTAGTCTACAGCAGACCCTCACACTGGCCTGTGGAACCCCACAGTCCACCCAATCACTAGTGATACCCAAGAACATCCTGAGAGCAGTTGGCTAATACTTATCTTTTGCTGAAACCCCCTCTTTGGAGATTCAAGTCCCAAGTGTACCCCTCCCCCCTCATCTTTCCAAGAAACAACACATTGCAGTTGAGAACCAGTAGATGTGTCTGCTCCACCATTCAATTAGATCATGGCTGATCTGTACCTCAATTCCATTTCCCGCCTTTGCTCCATATCCCTTGATACTCTTACTGAAAAAACATCTATCGATCTCAGTCATAAAAGCTCCAATTGACTCCCAGCACCCACAGCCTCTTGGGGGAGAGAATTCCAGGTTTCCACAACCCTTTGTGTGAAAAACTGCTTGGAGCATAAGAACATAAGAAATAGGAGCAGGAGTAAGCCATACGGCCCCTCCAGCCTGCACCGCCATTCAATGAGATCATGGCTGATCTTCGACCTCAACTCCACTTTCCCGCCCTATCTTCAAATCCCTTGATTCCCTGAGTGTCCAAATATTCATCTATCTCAGCCTTGAATATACTCAATGACTGAGCATCCACAGCCCTCTGGGGTAGAGAATTCCAAAGATTCACAACCCTCTGAGTGAAGAAATTCCTCCTCATCTCGGTCCTAAATGGCCGACCCCTTATCTTGAGACGATGCCCCCTAGTTCGAGACCCTCCAGCCAGGGGAACAACCTCTCAGCATCTACCCTGTCAAGTCCTCTAAGAATTTTATACGTTTCAATGAGATCACTTCTCATTTTTCTAAACTCCAGAGAGTATAGACCCATTCTATTCAATCTCTCCTCATAGGACAACCCTCTCATCCCTGGAATTAATCAAGTGAACCTTTGTTGCACCGCCTCTAAGGCAAGTATATCCTTGATTAGATAAGGAGACCAAAACTGTACACAGTATTCCAGGTGAGGTCTCACCAAAGCCCCTGTACAATTGTAGTAAGACTTCCTTATGCTTATACTCCAACCCCCTTGCAATAAAGGCCAACAACGTAATTGCTTGCTGTACCAGCTTGCTAACTTTTTGTGTTTCTTGTACCAGGACACCCGAGTCTCTCTGAACACCAACATTTAATAGCTTCTCACCATTTAAAAAATATTCCGCTTTTCTATTCTTCCTACCAAAGTGAATAACCTCACATTTCCCCACATTATACTCCATCTGCCACTTTCTTGCCCACTCACTTAACCTGTCTATATCCCTGCCTGCTTCCTGATTTGCCTCCTGAATGGCCTAGATCTAAATTTACGATTATGTTCACTTATTCTGGACTCCCCCTCCAGAGGAAATAATTTCTCCATATCTAGCCTATCAAATCCTTTTAACATTTTAAACATCTCAATCAGATGAGCCCTTAATCTCCTACACTTGAGGGAATACAAGCCTGGGCTATGCAGCCTGTCCTCATAATTTAACCCTTTTAGCCCTGGTTTCATTCTGGTGAATCTGAGCTGCACCCCCTCCAGGGCCAATCTCTCCTTCCTGAGGGGCGGGGCCCAGAACTGAACCCAGTCTCCAGATGTGGTCTGACCAGAGCTCTGTACAGCTGGAACATCACTTCCTCCCCTTTGTATTCCGGCCCCCTCGAGATAAAGGCCAACATCCCATTAGCCTTTTTAATTGCTTGCTGTGCCTGTCTATTGGCTATAAATGATTCGTGTACTTGGACTCCCAATTCTCTCTGCTCCTCTACTGTCCCTAGTTTCTCACCATTTAGAAAATACTCTGATTTATCTTTCTTGGATCCAAAGTGAATGACCTCACACTTCCCACACTGAACTCCATCTGTTGTAGCTTTGCCCACTCACTGAATCTATCAATGTCCCTACTGCTGGTTTGTGCTTGGCGGATGTGTTTATTTTGGGCCTGCTGTATGAAAGCTCAGTGTCTCTGAGAGGACAATCAATGCTACAAGTGCATGCGTTTTCTTCCACATCCACATCAGCTTCAGCTGCCAACTGTGAGCACACATACAAGGGGACAAGACAAACGTGGATATAATCAGAGACATCAACCGCTGCCTTCACTGCGATCAAAGTCAAAACTGGCAGCGTGAATCATGGAGTCAGCCTGGTGTTTGGGGAAAGATACTGGGAGCTTTGACATTGAAATAATCATGGGTCCGAACTATTATTTACATCCTGGAGTCACACTGTTTGATGAATGGGGAACCATCTTCAGGGAAAGTCATTTGGACAATCTTTCACTTGCTGCCAAACACATCAGCCTGGCATCAGTTGTACTGAAATGCATCCCATCGAGTCACTCGACTGTGACGTGAATGATTTTCATCTCTTCTGACATCTTTCCTGCCCCAAACTAGTGGATATTCTTTCCACAAAGGCATCGTCAAGCAGTGAACTTTATTGGTGACCTCCTTCATAGAATCATAGAATGTTACAGCACAGAAGGAGGCCGTTCGGCCTGTCGAGCCCATGCTGGCTCTCTGCAAGAGCAATCCAGCTACTCCCACTCATCTGCTCTTTCCCCGTAGCCCTGCAAATTTTTTCCTTCAAGTACTTATCAAGTTCCCTTTTGAAGGCCATGATTGAATCTGCCTCCACCACCCCCTCGGGCAGTGCATTCCAGATCATAACCACTCGCTGTGTAAAAAAGTTTTTCTCATTACCTCAATTTGCCAATCATCTTAAATCTATGTCCCCTGGTTCTTGGCCCTTCCGCCAATGGGAACAGTTTCTCTCTATCTACTCTGTCTAGACCCTTCATGATTTTGAATACCTCTATCAAATCTCCTCTCAACCGTCTCTGTTCCAAGAAGAACAACCCCAGCTTCTCCAGTCTATCCACGTAACTAAAGTCCCTCATCCCTGGAATCATTCTAGTAAATCTCCTCTGCACCCTCTCTAAGGCCTTCACATCTTTCCTAAAGTCTGGTGCCCAGAACTGGACACAATACTCCAGTTGTGGCCGAACCAGTGTTTTATAAAGGTTCATCAGAACTTTCTTGCTTTCGTACTCTATGCCTCTATTTATAATGCCCAGGATCCCATATGCTTTTTTAACCGCTTTCTCAACCTGCCCTGCCACCTTCAACAAGTTATGCACATATACCCCCAGATCTATCTGTTCCTGCACCCCCTTTAGAATTGTACCCTTTAGTTTATATTGCCTCTCCTCATTCTTCCTACCAAAATGTATCACTTCACACTTCTCTGTGTTAAATTTCATCTGCCACGTGTCCACCCATTTCACCAGCCTGTCTATATCCTCTTGAAGTCTATCACTATCCTCCTCACTGTTCACTACCCTTCCACGTTCTGTGCCATCTGCAAATTTTGAAATTGTGCCCTGTACACCCAAGTCCAAGTCATTAATATATATCAAGAAATGATGTGGAAATGCCGGTGATGGACTGGGGTGGACAAATGTAAGGAGTCTTACAACACCAGGTTATAGTCCAACAGTTTTATTTGTCACCTGACGAAGGAGGAAAGCTCTGCAAGCTTGTGATTTCAAATAAAGCTGTTGGACTATAACCTGGTGTTGTACGACTCCTTACATATATCAAGAAAAGCAGTGGTCCCAGCACCGACCCCTGGGGAACACCACTGTACACCTCCCTCCAGTCCGAAAAACAACCGTTCACCACTACTCTCTGTTTCCTGTCACTTAGCCAATTTCATATCCATGCTGCGACTGCCCCCTTTATTCCATGGGCTTCAACTTTGCTGACAAGCCTATTATGCGGCACTTTATCAAACACCTTTTGAAAGTCCATATTCACCACATCAACTGTATTGCCCTCATCAACCCTCTCTGTTACCTCATCAAAAAACTCTATCAGTTTAGTTAAACACGATTTGCCTGTAACAAATCCGTGCTGGCTTTCCTTTATTAATCCACACTCGTCCAAGTGACTGTTAATTCTGTCCCGGATTATCATTTCTAAAAGTTCCCCCACCACTGAGGTTAAACTGACTGGCCTGTAGTTTCTGGGTTTATCCTTACACCCTTTTTTGAACACCGGACTTTAGGAACATTTTTGAACATTTGCAATTCTCCAGTCCTCTGGCACCATCCCCGTATCTAAGGATGTTTGGAAGATTATGGCCAGCACCTCCGCAATTTCCACCTTTATTTCCCTCAGCAACCTAGGATGCATCCCATCCGGACCGGGTGACTTATCTACTTTGAGTACAGCCAGCCTTTCCAGTACCTCTTCTTTATCAATTTTTAGCCCATCCAGTATCTCAACTGTCTCCTCTTTTACTGTGACTTTGGCAGCATCTTCTTCCTTGGTAAAGACAGATGCAAAGTGCTCATTTAGTACCTCGGCCATTCCCTCTGCCTCCATGAGTAGATCTCCTTTTTGGTCCCTAATTGGCCCCACCCCTCCTCTTACTACCCGTTTCATGGACCTCTTTCAAGCCTGCAGTGGGTAATAATGCTGCTTTCCCTACAGACATGAAGATCCATGATTCCGTCCCTGAGCTCCTTCTTGGCGAGTGCTACAATTGATCTAGGGTTTGGGAGGGGAAGGTAAGAGTTCCTACTCTTGACCACTGCCCAATAGCCCACTCTTTCAGGAAAGTGCATGTGTTGGAAGTCACTTGAGGTCATAACTGGGCTGAGCTATGATGCCGTCCTTTGTTAAATAGCTCACTGACACTCATTGTCTCGGCTTACATATGAAGAGTGGCCCCTTGGAACTGGATGGAAGGTAACAAGATAATGAAAAGTTCATGCGATGGTAACTAGCCCAGAAATCATGGTATCAAAGTATCATGGTAGGTACAGCACAGGAGGAGGCCATTCAGCCCATCGTGCCTGTGCTGGCTCTTTCAAAGAGCCATCCCTGTGCTATGAATACTTCAAATTCCAGGCCACTTCAGAAATTAAACTCCAGCTGAAGTAGGCGAGAAGCCCATTTCAACATTAATTGCCATGTTGTTGAGTCTAATTTTCCACACAGAGAGTGGCCTGAAGCTGTACTCTTCAACAGTGCTCATAAAAAAGATTCCATTCCACAAAGCTGAGCACCAGTGAACACAATAAATAATCCAAGAAAACTAACACAACTCATTCCAATCGAACGGTGTTAACACCTCAGCAGCAGCTTTTGATCTTGCAAAGAATAATTCAGTTCAAAGTGTTTCAAACTACGAGGAGGCGATCGGAGGGTGGGGGGAAGGTGGAGGATGGTGGAGAGGGAGGGGAGGGGGGAATGGGGAGGGAGGGGGGGAATATTCTGAGAACACATTTGCAGCACTCGCGAATTTGTGTTCTTTGCTACTCACTGTCAAAGGGTGAGATTACTCACTGTCAATGGGTGAGGTTACTCACTGTCAATGGGTGAGATTACTCACTGTCAATGGGTGAGGTTACTCACTGTCAATGGGTGAGGTTACTCACAGTCAGTGGGTTTGGTTACTCACATACAATGGGTGAGGTTACTCACTGTCAGTGGGTGAGGTTACTCACTGTCAGTGGGTGTGGTTACTCACATACAATGGGTGAGGTTACTCACATACAATGGGTGAGGTTACTCACTGTCAGTGGGTGAGATTACTCACTATCAATGGGTGAGGTTACTCACTGTCAATGGGTGAGGTTACTCACTATCAATGGGTGAGGTTACTCACTGTCAATGGGTGAGGTTACTCACAGTCAGTGGGTTTGGTTACTCACATACAATGGGTGAGGTTACTCACTGTCAGTGGGTGAGGTTACTCACTGTCAGTGGGTGTGGTTACTCACGTACAATGGGTGAGGTTACTCACATACAATGGGTGAGGTTACTCACTGTCAGTGGGTGAGATTACTCACTGTCAATGGTAGAGGTCATAAGAACATAAGAACATAAGAAATTGGAGCAGGAGTAGGCCAATCGGCCCCTCGAGCCTGCTCCGCCATTCAATAAGATCATGGCTGATCTGATCCCAACCACAAATCTAAAGAACACAAGAAGTCGGAGCAGGACCCGGCCACATAGCCCCTGGGCCCTCTCCGCCACCCACAGGGCATTGACCGATCCGAACTCAGCTTCATGTCCAATTTCCTGCCCGCTCCCCATAACCCCTAATTCCCTTTACTTCTAGGAAACTGTCTATTTCTGTTTTAAATTTATCTAATGATGTAGCTTCCACAGCTTCCTGGGGCAGCAAATTCCACAGACCTACCACCCTCTGAGTGAAGAAGTTTCTCCTCATCTCAGTTTTGAAAGAGCAGCCCCTTATTCTAAGATTATGCCCCCTAGTTCTAGTTTCACCCATCTTTGGGAACATCCTTACTGCATCCACCCGATCAAGACCCTTCACAATCTTATATGTTTCAATAAGATCGCCTCTCATTCTTCTGAACTCCAATGAGTAGAGTCCCAATCTACTCAACCTCTCCTCATATGTCCGCCCCCTCATCCCCGGGATTAACCGAGTGAACCTTCTTTGTACTGCCTCGAGAGCAAGTATGTCTTTTCTTAAGTATGGAGACCAAAACTGTATGCAGTATTCCAGGTGCGGTCTCACTAATACCTTATATAACTGCAGCAATACCTCCTTGTTTTTATATTCTATCCCCCTAGCAATAAAAGCCAACATTCCGTTGGCTTTCTTGATCACCTGCTGCACCTGCATACCAGCTTTTTGATTTTCTTGCACTAGGACCCCCAGATCCCTTTGTACTGCAGTACTTTCCAGTCTCTCGCCATTAAGAAAATAACTTGCTCTCTGATTTTTCCTGCCAAAGTGCATAACCTCACATTTTCCAATATTATATTGCATCTGTCAAATCTCCGCCCACTCACCCAGCCTGTCTATATCCCCTTGCAGGTTTTTTATGTCCTCCTCACTCTCTACTTTCCCTCCCATCTTTGTATCATCTGCAAATTTTGATATGTTGCACTCGGTCCCCTCCTCCAAATCGTTAATATAGATTGTAAAGAGTTGGGGACCCAGCACCGACCCCTGTGGAACACCACTGGTTACTGGTTGCCAGTCCGAAAATGAACCATTTATCCCAACTCTCTGCTTCCTGTTTGATAACCAATCCTCCACCCATGCCAGAATATTACCCCCAATCCCGTGATTTTTTATCTTAAGTAATAATCTTTTATGTGGCACCTTGTCGAATGCCTTCTGGAAGTCTAAATACACTACGTCCACTGGTTCCCCTTTATCCACCCTATACGTTATATCCTCGAAGAACTCAAGCAAATTTGTCAGACATGACTTCACCTTCATAAAGCCATGCTGACTTTGTCCTATTAAATTATGCTTATCTAAATGTTCCGTTACTGTCTCCTTAATAATAGACTCCAAAATTTTACCCACCACAGATGTTAAGCTAACTGGCCTATAATTTCCAGCCTTCTGCCTACTACCCTTTTTAAATAACGGTGTTACATTAGCAGTTTTCCAATCTGCCGGGACCTCTCCTGAGTCCAGGGAATTTTGGAAAACTATCACCAAAGCATCCACAATCCCTACTGCCACTTCCCTCAAGACCCTAGGATGGAAGCCATCAGGTCCAGGGGATTTATCCGCCTTGAGTCCCATTATTTTACTGAGTACCATCTCTTGAGTGATTTTAATCGTATTTAGCTCCTCCCCCCCGAGAGTCCCCTGTTTGTCCAGTGTTGGGATATTCTTAGTGTCCTCTACTGTAAAGACTGAAACAAAATATTTTTTCAGCATTTTTGCCATCTCCATGTTTCCCACCATTAATTTCCCGGTCTCATCCTCTAAGGGACCTATGTTTGCCTTAGCCACCCTTTTTCTTTTTATATAACTATAGAAACTCTTGCTATCTGTTTTTATATTTTTTGCTAATTTCTTTTCATAATCTAACTTCCCTTTCTTAATCAATCCTTTAGTTACTTTTTGCTGTCTTTTGAAGAATTCCCAATCTTCTATCCTCCCACTAAGTTTGGCTACCTTATAGGTCACTCTCTGTCAATGGGTGTGGTTACGCACTGTTACTATCAATGCGTGAGGTTACTTACTGTCAAAGTGTGAGGTTACTCTCCATCAATGGGTGAGGTTACTCATTATCAATGGATCGGGTTACTCACAGTGAATGAGTGATGTTGGTCACTATCAATGGGTGAGTTTACTCACTATCAGTGGGTGAGGTTACTCACAGTCAGTGGGTGAGGTTACTCACTGTCAATGGGTGAGGTTACTCACTGTCAATGTGTGAGGTTACTCACTATCAATGGGTGAGTTTACTCACTATCAGTGGGTGAGGTTAGTCACTATCAGTGGGTGAGTTTACTCAATGTCATTTGGTGTGCTTACTCACTGTTCCTATCAATGGTCACTGGGTCAAAATCCTGGAACTCCCTTCCTAATAACTTCTTAAGGGCAATTAGGGATGGGCAATAAATGCTTGCCTCGCCAGCGACGCCCACATCCCATGAACGAATAAAAAAAATGGGAGCGGGTACTCACTGTTACTGGTTGAGGTTACTCACTATCAACATGTGAGGTTACTCTCTGTCAGTTGGTGAGGTTATTCACAGTAAATGGGTGAGGTTACTCACCATCAATGGATGAGGTTACTCACTGATAATGTGTGAAGTTACTCACTGTCAATGTGTTTGGTTATTCACTCTCAATGGATGGCGTTTCTCACAGTCAGTGGGTGTGCTTACTCACTATCAATGTATGAGGTCGCTCACTGTCAATTCAGAGTTTACTGGCTGTCATTAGAGGAGGTTACTCACTGTAAGTGGGTGAGGTTACTCACTGTAAGTGGGTGAGGTTACTCACTGTAAGTGGGTGAGGTTACTCACTGTAAGTGGGTGAGGTTACTCACTGTAAGTGGGTGAGGTTACTCACTGTAAGTGGGTGAGGTTACTCACTGTAAGTGGGTGAGGTTACTCACTGTCAGTGGGTGAGGTTACTCACTGTCAGTGGGTGAGGTTACTCACTGTAAGTGGGTGAGGTTACTCACTGTAAGTGGGTGAGGTTACTCACTGTAAGTGGGTGAGGTTACTCACTGTAAGTGGGTGAGGTTACTCACTGTAAGTGGGTGAGGTTACTCACTGTAAGTGGGTGAGGTTACTCACTGTAAGTGGGTGAGGTTACTCACTGTAAGTGGGTGAGGTTACTCACTGTCAGTGGGTGAGGTTACTCACTATCAGTGGGTGAGGTTACTCACTGTAAGTGGGTGAGGTTACTCACTATCAATGTGTGAGGTTACTCACTATCAATGGGTGAGTTTACTTACTGTTACTATACGAACATTACGAACATACGAATTAAGAACAGGAGAAGGCCATACAGCCCCTCGAGCCTGCTCTGCCATTTGATAAGATCATGGCTGATCTGATTGTGACCTCAACTCTACTTTCCCGTCTAACAGCTATAATCTTTGACTCCCTTGTTAATCAGGAATCTATCTAACTCAGCCTTAAAAATATTCAATGACCCTGTCTCCACCGCTCTCTGGGGAGGGTGTTCCACAGACTTACGACCCTCTGAGAAAAGAAATTTCTCCTTATCTCCGTCTTAAATGGGAGACCCCTTATTTTTAAACTGTGGCCCACAGTTCTAGTCGTTCCTACAAGGGGAAACATTCATCTAAACTCCAGTGTATACAGGTCCAACTTGTCCATCCTTTCCTCATAAGGTAATGCCCTCATCCCAGGAATCAGTTGGGTGAAATTTCTCTGAACTGCCTCCAAAGCAATTACGTCCATTCAATGTCAATATCAATAATACGATCAATATGTGAGTTTACACACTGTCAATGGGTGAGGTTACTCACTATCAATGGGTGACATTACTCACTATCAATGGGTGACATTACTCAATGTCAATGGGTGAGATTACTCACTGTCAATGGGTGACATTACTCACTATCAATGGGTGACATTACTCAATGTCAATGGGTGAGATTACTCACTGTCAATGGGTGAGATTACTCACTGTCAATGGGTGAGATTACTCACTGTCAATGGGTGAGATTACTCACTGTCAGTGGGTGAGGTTACTCACTATCAATGGGTGAGATTACTCACTGTCAATGGGTGAGATTACTCACTGTCAGTGGGTGAGGTTACTCACTGTCAATGGGTGAGATTACTCACTATCAATGGGTGAGATTACTCACTGTCAATGGGTGAGATTACTCACTGTCAGTGGGTGAGGTTACTCACTGTCAATGGGTGAGATTACTCACTGTCAGTGGGTGAGGTTACTCACTGTCAATGGGTGAGGTTACTCACTGTCAATGGGTGAGATTACTCACTGTCAATGGGTGAGGTTACTCACTGTCAGTGGGTGAGGTTACTCACTGTCAATGGGTGAGGTTACTCACTGTCAATGGGTGAGATTACTCACTGTCAATGGGTGAGGTTACTCACTGTCAGTGGGTGAGGTTACTCACCGTCAGTGGGTGAGGTTACTCACTGTCAATGGGTGAGGTTACTCACTGTCAGTGGGTGAGGTTACTCACTATCAATGGGTGAGATTACTCACTGTCAATGGGTGAGGTTACTCACTATCAATGGGTGGAATCTTACAAAACCAGGTTACAGTCCAACAGTTTTATTTGAAAATCACAAGCTTTCGGAGCTTACCTCCTTCGTCAGGTGAGTGAGTGAAGGGTTCTAAAATCGCATAGCATATATTAGGCTGGGAGACGATCATAGCGACACTACAGACTTCCTACAAAAACTCAGCACCCACGGACCAGTTGAACCAGGAACACTTCTCACCACGATGGACGTCTCGGCACTCTACACCAGTATCCCCCACGATGACTGCATCGCTGCGACAGCATCAGTACTCAACACCAACAACAGCCAATCTCCAGACGCCATCCTACAACTCATCCGCTTCATCCTGGATCACAATGTCTTCACCTTCGATAACCAGTTCTTTACCCAAACACACGGAACAGCCATGGGGACCAAATTCGCACCCCAATACGCCAACATTTTCATACACAAGTTCGAGCAGGACTTCTTCACTGCACAGGACCTCCAACCAACGCTATACACCAGATACATCGACGACATTTTCTTCCTATGGACCCACGGCGAAGAATCACTGAAGAGACTACGCGATAACATCAACAAGTTCCATCCCACCATCAAGCTCATCATGGACTACTCCTCAGAATCGGTTTCTTTCTTGGACACACGAATCTCCATCAAAGACGGGCACCTCAGCACCTCACTCTACCGCAAGCCCACGGACAACCTCACGATGCTCCACTTTTCCAGCTTCCACCCTAACCATGTCAAAGAGGCCATCCCCTATGGACAGGCCCTGCGAATACACAGGGTCTGCTCAGACGAGGAGGAACGCGATGGACACCTACAGATGCTGAAAGACGCCCTCGTAAGAACGGGATATGACGCTCGACTCGTCGATCGACAGTTCCGACGGGCCACAGCGAAGAATCACATAGACCTCCTCAGAAGACAAACACGGGACGCAACCAACAGAGTACCCTTCGTCGTCCAGTACTTCCCCGGAGCGGAGAAACTACACCATGTTCTCCGCAGCCTTCAACATGTCATCGATGACGACGAACACCTCGCTAAGGCCATCCCCACGCCTCCACTACTCGCCCTCAAACAGCCACCCAACCTCAAACAGACCATCGTTCGCAGCAAATTACCCAGCTTTCAGGAGAACAGCGTCCACGACACCACACAACCCTGCCACGGCAACCTCTGCAAGACATGCCAGATCATCGACACAGATACCACCATCACACGAGAGGACACCACCCACCAGGTGCATGGTTCATACTCCTGTGACTCGGCCAACGTTGTCTACCTCATACGTTGCAGGAAAGGATGCCCCAGAGCATGGTACATTGGCGAGACCATGCAGACACTGCGACAACGGATGAACGGACACCGCGCAACAATCGCCAGACAGGAGGGTTCCCTCCCAGTCGGGGAACACTTTAGCAGTCAAGGACATTCAGCCACCGATCTTCGGGTAAGCGTTCTCCAAGGCGGCCTTCGAGACACATGACAACGCAAAATCATCGAGCAGAAATTGATAGCCAAGTTCCGCACCCATGAGGACGGCCTCAACTGGGATCTTGGGTTCATGTAACGCTACACGTAACCCCACCAGCGGGATAAAAAAGTTATCTGTTTTTAATACAACTGGACACTCTCTCTCTCTCTCTGCCTTTTGGGACTCTTTATCTCTTAGTCTGTGTAATCTGACCCATTGTGTATTCAGTATACTGGGATGCAATGTCTTCCATGGCTAACCTGTCTGAACTCCAACGACATCTTTGATTGCTGTGATTGTCTCCCAGCCTAATATATGCTATGTGATTTTAGAACCCTTCACTCACTCACCTGACGAAGGAGGTAAGCCACGAAAGCTTGTGATTTTCAAATAAAACTGTTGGACTATAACCTGGTGTTGTAAGATTCCTTACATTTGTCCACCCCAGTCCATCACCGGCATCTACACATCATGACTATCAATGGGTGACATTACGCACTGTCAAAGGGTGAGGTTACTCAGTGTCAATGGGTAAGGTTACTCACCATCAATGGTTCAGGTTACTCACTATCAATTGGTGACGTTACTCACTGTCAATGAGTGAGGTTACTCACTATCAATGGTTCAGGTCACTCACTGTCAAAGGGTGAGGTTACTCTCTATTAATGGTTCAGGTTACTCACTGTCAAAGGATGAGGTTACTCACTGTCAATGGGTGATGATACTCACTATCAACAGTTGAGTTTACTCACTGTCAAAGGATGAGGTTACTCTCTATCAATGGTTGAGTTTCCTCATTGTCAGTGGGTGAGGTTACTCACTATCAATGAGTGAGGTTACTCACTGTCAATGGGTGAGGTTACTCACTGTCAGTGTGTGAGTTTAGTCAATGTCTGTGAATGAGGTTACTCTCTGTCAGTGAGTGAGCTTACTATCTGTCAGTGGGTGAGGTTACTCACCATCAATTAATCAGTTTATTCACTGTCTGTGGGTGAGTTTACTCACTGTCAATGGGTGACATCACTCACTGTCAGCAGTTGAAGTTACTCACTGTCAGTGTGTGAGTTTACACTCTGACAGTGGGTGAGGTTACTTCCTGTCAGTGGGTGAGGTTACTCACTATCAGTGGTGAGGTTACTCATTATCAATGGGTGAGGTTACTCACTGTCAGTGGGTGAGGTTACTCACTGTCAATGGGTGAGGTTACTCACTATCAGTGGTGAGGTTACTCACTATCAATGGGTGAGGTTACTCACTATCAATGGGTGAGGTTACTCACTGTCAATGGGTGAGGTTACTCACTGTCATTTTGTGAGGTTACTCACTATCAATGGGTGAGGTTACTCACAATCAGTGGTGAGGTTACTCACTATCAATGGGTGAGGTTACTCACTGTCAATGGGTGAGGTTACTCACTATCAATGGGTGAAGTTACTCACTATCATTGGGTGAGGTTACTCACTGTCATTTTGTGAGGTTACTCACTGTCAATGGGTGAGGTTACTCACTATCATTGGATGAGGTTACTCACAATCAGTGGTGAGGTTACTCACTCTCAATGGGTGAGGTTACTCACTGTCAATGGGTGAGGTTACTCACATTCAATGGGTGAGGTTACTCACTGTCAAGGGGTGAGGTTACTCACTGGCAATGGATGAAGTTACTCACGATTAATGGGTGTGGTTGCTCACTATCAATAGTTGAGTTTCCTCACGATCAGTGGGTGAGGTTACACACTATCAATGAGTGAGGTTACTCACTATCAATGGGTGAGGTTACTCACTGTCAATGGGTGAGGTTACTCACAGTCAGTGTGTGAGTTTAGTCAATGTCAGTGGGTGAGGTTACTCTGTCAGTGAGTGAGGTTACTCTCTGTCAGTGAGTGAGGTGACTCACCATCAATTAATCAGTTTATTCACTGTCTGTGGGTGAGTTTACTCACTGTCAATGGGCGACATCACTCACTGTCAGCAGTTGAAGTTACTCACTGTCAGTGTGTGAGTTTACACTCTGACAGTGGGTGAGGTTACTTCCTGTCAGTGGATGAGGTTACTCACTGTCAATTTGTGAGGTTACTCACCATCAATGGGTGAGGCTACTCACTATCATTGGGTGAGGTTACTCACAATCAGTGGTGAGGTTACTCACTATCAATGGGTGAGGTTACTCACTGTCAAAGGGTGAGGTTACTCACAGTCAATGGGTGAGGTTACTCACAGTCAATGGGTGAGGTTACTCACTGTCAAAGGGTGAGGTTACTCACCATCAATGGGTGAGGTTACTCACTGTCAAAGGGTGAGGTTACTCACTATCATTGGGTGAGGTTACTCACAATCAGTGGTGAGGTTACTCACTGTCAATAGGTGAGGTTACTCACTGTCAATGGGTGAGGTTACTTCTGTCAGTGGATGAGGTTACTCACTGTCAATGGGTGAGGTTACTCACATTCAATGGGTGAGGTTACTCACTATCATTGGGTGAGGTTACTCACAATCAGTGGTGAGGTTACTCACTATCAATGGGTGAGGTTACTCACGATCAATGGGTGAGGTTACTCACTGTCAAAGGGTGAGGTTACTCTCTATCAATAGTTCAGGTTACTCACTATCAATGGGTGATGTTACTCACTGTCAATGGGTGATGATACTCACTATCAACAGTTGAGTTTACCCACTGTCAAAGGGTGTGGTTACTCTCTATCAACGGATGAGTTTCCTCATTGTCAGTGGATGAGGTTACTCACTATCAATGAGTGAGGTTACTCACTCTCAGTCGTTGAGGTTATTCACTGTCAGTGTGTGAGTTTAGTTAATGTCAGTGAGTGAGCTTACTATCTGTCAGTGGGTAAGGTTACTCACCATCAATTAATCAGTTTATTCACTGTCTGTGGGTGAGTTTACTCACTGTCAATGGGTGACATCACTCACTGTCAGCAGTTGAAGTTACTCACTGTCAGTGTGTGAGATTACACTCTGACAGTGGGTGAGGTTACTCACAGTCAATGGGTGAGGTTACTCACAGTCAATGGGTGAGGTTACTCACTGTCAGTGGGTGAGGTTACTCACAGTCAATGGGTGAGGTTACTCACAGTCAATGGGTGAGGTTACTCACTATCAGTGGGTGAGGTTACTCACTGTCAAAGGGTGAGGTTACTCACTGTCAATGGGTGAGATTACTCACTGTCAATGGGTGAGGTTACTCACTGTCAATGGGTGAGGTTACTCACTGTCAATGGGTGAGGTTACTCACTATCAGTGGGTGAGGTTACTCACTGTCAATGGGTGAGGTTACTCACTGTCAATAGGTGAGGTTACTTACTGTCAATGGGTGAGGTTACTCACTGTCAATGGGTGAGGTTACTCACTCTCATTGGGTGAGGTTACTCACTCTCATTGGGTGAGTTTACTCACTATCAGTGGGTGAGGTTACTCACTGTCAATGGGTGAGGTTACTCACTCTCATTGGGTGAGGTTACTCACTCTCATTGGGTGAGTTTACTCACTATCAGTGGGTGAGGTTACTCACTATCAATGGGTGAGGTTACTCACTGTCAGTGGGTGAGGTTACTCACTGTCAATGGGTGAGGTTACTCACTGTCAGTGGGTGAGGTTACTCACTGGCAATGGGTGAGGTTACTCACTGTCAATGGGTGAGGTTTCTCACTATCAGTGGGTGAGGTTACTCACTGTCAATGGGTGAGGTTACTCACTATCAATGGGTGAGGTTACTCACTATCAATGGGTGAGGTTACTCACTGTCAATGGGTGAGGTTACTCACTGTCAATGGGTGAGGTTACTCACTGTCAATGGGTGAGGTTACTCACTATCAATGGGTGAGGTTTCTCACTATCAGTGGGTGAGGTTACTCACTCTCATTGGGTGAGGTTACTCACTGTCAGTGGGTGAGGTTACTCACTATCATTGGGTGAAGTTACTCGTTGTCAAAGGGTGAGGTTACTCACTATCATTGGGTGAGGTTACTCACAATCAGTGGTGAGGTTACTCACTGTCAATAGGTGAGGTTACTCACTGTCAATGGGTGAGGTTACTTCTGTCAGTGGATGAGGTTACTCACTGTCAATGGGTGAGGTTACTCACATTCAATGGGTGAGGTTACTCACTATCATTGGGTGAGGTTACTCACAATCAGTGGTGAGGTTACTCACTATCAATGGGTGAGGTTACTCACGATCAATGGGTGAGGTTACTCACTGTCAAAGGGTGAGGTTACTCTCTATCAATAGTTCAGGTTACTCACTATCAATGGGTGATGTTACTCACTGTCAATGGGTGATGATACTCACTATCAACAGTTGAGTTTACCCACTGTCAAAGGGTGTGGTTACTCTCTATCAACGGATGAGTTTCCTCATTGTCAGTGGATGAGGTTACTCACTATCAATGAGTGAGGTTACTCACTCTCAGTCGTTGAGGTTATTCACTGTCAGTGTGTGAGTTTAGTTAATGTCAGTGAGTGAGCTTACTATCTGTCAGTGGGTAAGGTTACTCACCATCAATTAATCAGTTTATTCACTGTCTGTGGGTGAGTTTACTCACTGTCAATGGGTGACATCACTCACTGTCAGCAGTTGAAGTTACTCACTGTCAGTGTGTGAGATTACACTCTGACAGTGGGTGAGGTTACTCACAGTCAATGGGTGAGGTTACTCACAGTCAATGGGTGAGGTTACTCACTGTCAGTGGGTGAGGTTACTCACAGTCAATGGGTGAGGTTACTCACAGTCAATGGGTGAGGTTACTCACTATCAGTGGGTGAGGTTACTCACTGTCAAAGGGTGAGGTTACTCACTGTCAATGGGTGAGATTACTCACTGTCAATGGGTGAGGTTACTCACTGTCAATGGGTGAGGTTACTCACTGTCAATGGGTGAGGTTACTCACTATCAGTGGGTGAGGTTACTCACTGTCAATGGGTGAGGTTACTCACTGTCAATGGGTGAGGTTACTCACTGTCAATGGGTGAGGTTACTCACTGTCAATGGGTGAGGTTACTCACTCTCATTGGGTGAGGTTACTCACTCTCATTGGGTGAGTTTACTCACTATCAGTGGGTGAGGTTACTCACTGTCAATGGGTGAGGTTACTCACTCTCATTGGGTGAGGTTACTCACTCTCATTGGGTGAGTTTACTCACTATCAGTGGGTGAGGTTACTCACTATCAATGGGTGAGGTTACTCACTGTCAGTGGGTGAGGTTACTCACTGTCAATGGGTGAGGTTACTCACTGTCAGTGGGTGAGGTTACTCACTGGCAATGGGTGAGGTTACTCACTGTCAATGGGTGAGGTTTCTCACTATCAGTGGGTGAGGTTACTCACTGTCAATGGGTGAGGTTACTCACTATCAATGGGTGAGGTTACTCACTATCAATGGGTGAGGTTACTCACTGTCAATGGGTGAGGTTACTCACTGTCAATGGGTGAGGTTACTCACTGTCAATGGGTGAGGTTACTCACTATCAATGGGTGAGGTTTCTCACTATCAGTGGGTGAGGTTACTCACTCTCATTGGGTGAGGTTACTCACTGTCAGTGGGTGAGGTTACTCACTATCATTGGGTGAAGTTACTCGTTGTCAATGGGTGAGGTTACTCATTGTCAATGGGTGAGATTACTCACTATCAATGGGTGAGGTTACTCACTATCAATGGGTGAGGTTACTCACTGTCAATGGGTGAGGTTACTCACTGTCAAAGGGTGAGGTTACTCACTGTCAATGGGTGAGGTTACTCACTGTCAAAGGGTGAGTTTACTCACTGTCAATGGGTGAGGTTACTCACTGTCAATGGGTGAGGTTACTCACTGTCAATGGGTGAGGTTACTCACTATCAATGGGTGAGGTTACTCACTGTCAATGGGTGAGGTTACTCACTCTCATTGGGTGAGGTTACTCACAATCAGTGGTGAGGTTACTCACTGTCAATAGGTGAGGTTACTCACTGTCAATGGGTGAGGTTACTTCTGTCAGTGGATGAGGTTACTCACTGTCAATGGGTGAGGTTACTCACCATCAATGGGTGAGGTTAATCACATTCAATGGGTGAGGTTACTCACTATCATTGGGTGAGGTTACTCACAATCAGTGGTGAGGTTACTCACTATCAATGGGTGAGGTTACTCACTATCAATGGGTGAGGTTACTCACGATCAATGGGTGAGGTTACTCACTGTCAAAGGGTGTGGTTACTCTCTATCAATAGTTCAGGTTCCTCACTATCAATGGGTGACGTTACTCACTGTCAATGGGTGATGATACTCACTATCAACAGTTGAGTTTACCCACTGTCAAAGGGTGTGGTTACTCTCTATCAACGGATGAGTTTCCTCATTGTCAGTGGATGAGGTTACTCACTATCAATGAGTGAGGTTGCTCACTCTCAGTAGTTGAGGTTACTCACTGTCAGTGTGTGAGTTTAGTTAATGTCAGTGGGTGAGGTTACTCTCTGTCAGTGAGTGAGCTTACTATCTGTCAGTGGGTAAGGTTACTCACCATCAATTAATCAGTATATTCACTGTCTGTGGGTGAGTTTACTCACTGTCAATGGGTGACATCACTCACTGTCAGCAGTTGAAGTTACTCACTGTCAGTGTGTGAGATTACACTCTGACAGTGGGTGAGGTTACTCACAGTCAATGGGTGAGGTTACTCACAGTCAATGGGTGAGGTTACTCACTATCAGTGGGTGAGGTTACTCACTATCAATGGGTGAGGTTACTCACAGTCAATGGGTGAGGTTACTCACTGACAGTGGGTGAGGTTACTCACTATCAATGGGTGAGTTAACTCACTGTCAATGTGCGACGTTACTCACTGTCAATGTGCGAAACAGCTCACTGTCGGTGTTCGAGTCCATTCACTGTCGGTGTGCGAGGCTGCTCACTGTCGGTGTGAGAGGCTGCTCACTGTCGGTGTTTAAGTCCTGTCACTGTCGGTGTGCGAGGCTGCTCATTGTTGGTGTGCGAGTCTGCTCACTGTTGGTTTGTGAGTCTGCTCACTGTCGGCGTGAGAGGCTGCTCACTGTCGGCGTGAGAGGCTGCTCACTGTCGGCGTGAGAGGCTGCTCACTGTCGGCGTGAGAGGCTGCTCACTGTCGGCGTGAGAGGCTGCTCACTGTCGGCATGAGAGGCTGCTCACTTTCGGTGTGCGAGGCTGCTCACTGTCGGTTTGTGAGGCTGCTCACTGTCGGCGTGAGAGGCTGCTCACTTTCGGCGTGCGAGGCTGCTCACTGTCGGCGTGAGAGGCTGCTCACTTTTGGCGTGAGAGGCTGCTCACTTTCGGCGTGCGAGGCTGCTCACTGTCGGCGTGAGAGGCTGCTCACTGTCGGCGTGAGAGGCTGCTCACTGTCGGCGTGAGAGGCTGCTCACTGTCGGCGTGAGAGGCTGCTCACTGACGCATACTTCCATCCTTAGCTTCCCTTTTACTCTTCATCTACATGCTGCTTCTCAGCGGCAATACCCAGACACATGGCTGCAATGTGTGTATATTGATGGCAGTCAGTGATCCTCTCCACCCCCACACTCTCCTTCCTGTCTCACTGACTATTCAACGTTGAGTTCTGAATCAGCCAGAATTTTCTCCGACTCAATACCAGGAAAACTATATCCCTTCCTGTTCATTTCTGTCCAAAACGATTAAATAGACACTACTATTGTATATAAAGTTGAATTTTTTTTATCATCTATGCCCTCAAAAGGGAAAATAACTAAAAGTCACAGATCTAAATGACGATGTAATAACTATGGTAGCCTAGAGGTTATTGTATTACCCTAGCAACCCAGAGTTCGTAAATTCACAATCCTACTCTTACAAGCTGTTATATAGAATTGAAGAAATCAGGTAATTTTTGGGTTGGCACCAGGCAAATGATCATCGAAAGCTGCCCTCGCTGAGGTTGCGAACAATCTGGTTCAGCCTCAGACAGTGGTCAGGGACAGGGATGGAGTCGGTGGTGAGGGAACGGAGATTGTGACCGGGACCAAAGACAATGACTTTGTTCTTCCCAATGTGTAGTTGGAGGTAATTTCTGCTCATCCAGTACCGGATGTCAGACAAGCAGTGTGACAAATCAAAGTGGAGGGGTCGAGGGAGGTGGTGATGAGGTAGAGCTGGGTGTCGTCAGTGTACATGTGGAATCTGACGTCATGGTTTTGGATGATGTCGCTGAGGGGCAGCATGTAGATGAGAAATAGGAGGGGCCAAGGATAGATCCTGGGGGGACTCCAGAGGTAACGGTGCGGGAGTGGGAAGAGAAGCCATTGCAGGAGATTCTCTGGCTATGACTGGATAGATAAGAATGGAACCAGGAGAGGGCAGTCCCTCCCAGCTGGACGACGGAGGAGAGGTGATGGAGGAGGACGGTGTGGTCAACCGTGTCAAAGGCTGCGGACAGGTGGAGAAGGATGAGGAGGGAGAGTTTACCACGGTCACAGGCACAGAGGATGTCATTTGTGACTTTGATCAGGGCCGTTTCAGTGCTGTGACAGGGACAGAAACCTGATTGGAGGGATTCAAACATGGAGTTGCGGGAAAGATGGGCACGGATTTGGGAGACGACAAAATGTTCACGAGCTTTGAAGAGGAAAGGGAGGTTGGAGATGTGGCGGTAGTTTGCAAGGACAGAGGGGCCAAGGGTGGATTTTGTGAGTAGGGGGGTGATGATGGCAGATTTGAGGTGGTGGGGGGACAGTACCTGAGGAGAGGGAACCGTTAACAATATCAGCTAACATGACGAAGGGGATAATCTCCGACGAAGGGGATAATCTCCGAAAGCTTGTGATTTTAAAATAAATTTGTTGGACTATAACCTGGTGTTGTAAGATTCCTTACATTAGCTAACATGAGGACTAGGAAGGGAAGTTGGGTGGTCATCAGTTTAGTGGGAATAGGGTCGAGGGAGCAGGAGGTGGGTCTCATGGTCAAGGTGAGCTCGGAGAGGGCACAAGGGGAGATAGGAGAGAAACTACGGAAAGATAGGAGTTCAGGATAGGGCAGGGGGGTACCTTAGGGGAAGTTTGGCTCGGTGGGCGAGGGTAAGGGAGGGAAGAGGCAGAGGCAGCTGAACGGATGATCTCAATCTTGGTGACAAAGACGTCCATGAGCGCCTCGCACTTGTTGGAGTTGAGGGTGGAGGGGGTAGGGGAGGGGGTTTAAGAAGATGGTTTGTAGTGGAGAAGAGAAGCCGGGGGTTATCTTTGCATTCCAGGATGATCCTGGAATAGTGAGCAGTTTTGTCAGAGGAGAGCAGGACCCGATAGTGCTTTATGTGATCCAGCCAGATCTGGCAATGAATGGCTTAACCAGTCGTCCGCCATAAACGTTCAAGTTTGCATCCCTTGGACTTAAGGGAGCAGAGATGAGGGCCGTACCAGGGGGAATAACCAGGGTGAGAAAGAGTAATGGTTTGAATAGGGAGAGGGGATCAAAGGGCAGCATCACCTAAGAAGCTCAAAATCACCCAGGACCAAGTAGTCTGCTTGATCGGCACCTCATTTCCCTGGACTCAATTGAGCCAAGGGGGTGGGGGGGGGTGGAATTTCTGTGGGATGCTTCCAATTTCATGTCTTAACTTTTGTGGAAGTATAAAGTTTAGCCATTTATGCCATTACTCCAGGGGTTGTGCCGATCTTACACTGACAGTGTTGATCAGGAGAACCCTACAGAAATTACAGGCAAATATCCACCCTCTCCATCACTGGCGGCACACTGTAGCTGCAGTGTGTACTATCCACAGAATACACCTCAGCAACTCACCAAGGATACTTGAGTAACACCTCCCTCCCCTGTCACCTCCACCACCAACAAGGATGAGAGCAGCAATGTCTTAATAACACCACCAGCTTCAATTTCCCCTCCAAGGGTCACACACCATCCTGACTTGGACACACAGGCGAACATGAGAATTGCTCGACCAAAACAGACCAAGGTCCATCTGGTTCACCTTCCACCATCCTGGTAATCACATGATACAACAATAATGGAGTTATTGACTAATCACAGCAATCAATCTCTCTCAGTGAGTCTCCAACAGACCCAGACATGAGGTGAGGAAAACCCCCAGTGGGGGAGAGATTTGGGAACCTGAGATCCAAAGTCACCTGTTCCTCCCGAGCCTGTTACACCGACCACATCATGTCTGAAATTACTCAGATACTGTGTCCCAAAATATTATTTTCGGAAAGAAATCTCTCTAATTTGTATTTGAATGAATCAATACTAACTGATTCCACCGTCTCCCCAGGGAGCCTGCTCCATAGATTGACCACTCCCTCACTGAAATATTGTTTCCACAGATTAGTTTTGAATTTTCCCCCTTCAAACACAGGCCGTGTCCTCGGGTTCTACTGTTCTGGACAGGGTGAAACAGCTGGTCATGGTCCACATTATCCAGTCCCTTTAGAATCTGACAAACAGCATCACATCACCTCTCAACCTCCTCTTTTCCAGTGAGAAGATGGCCAAACATCTCTGTTCCTTCACCATTGCTGGGTCAATGTCCTGGAGTTCCCTCCGTTATACTATCATGGGAGCACCTTCAGCACAAGAACTGCGGTGGTTCAAGGGAGACTAAAACAGCAAACATAAGGATGTAGCATGGTGCCAGGTTAGGCACCAGCAAGGTCTTTCTACACAGTTGTTGACCCTCTGGAGCAAGCTCCCAGTGCAGGCGGTGAGTACATATTTGTTGCCCACATTTAACAGGGAGCTGGACGTGCATCTGTAAGTAGAAACATCTCCACTTACCAAAGCTGCGTGGGTCGATGGGGTAGTCACCATGGTCTCCTGGAACTTGCATAGAGTACAAAACGCAAGGAAGTTAACGGGTCAGTGAGGTTACTGAGCCCAACTTGAGGCCGTTATTCCCCGTTAACACGAGGTGAGGGTCAATCAAAATCGACCCCAGAATGTAAGCGAGGAAATTCAGCTCTCTGATTCTTTATCTGAGTAACTACAGGAAAGCTATATCTATAAAAGAATTGCATCGAGCATGTCCTTTGACTGTCACACAATAGTGTCACGCCTGTATATGTGTGCTATCAGTGTTACCTTTGGACCTGATTAGCTGCAGTTACATATTCATAAAAGAACAATGCATCATAACTGAAAGGGTGGGGACGATGAGAATCAAAAGCAAAGAACATGAATAGAAAAGCTACCACTGAGGAATTACAATGGACTTATGAAAACAACAAATAAACTACGAACCGTCAACAAAATCTACCAATAAATGAAGGAGAAAAGGAGCCAATGAAAATTTTTCAAATTAAAAAAAAAATCTTTTCAGCCGCCATCTTGTTTTGATTACTAAGTCGATGATTTGTGACTGGTAATAATGTTCGTAACACAATGAAGATATGTTTACACAATGAAGGCAAATTGTGTTTAACTAACTTGATAGAGTTTTTTGATGAGGTAACAGAGAGGGTTGATGAGGGCAATACAGTTGATGTGGTGTATATGGACTTTCAAAAGGTGTTTGATAAATTGCCGCATAATAGGCTTGTCAGCAAAGTTGAAGCCCATGGAATAAAAGGGGCAGTGACAGCATGGATACGAAATTGGCTAAGTGACAGGAAACAGAGTAGAGGTGAACGGTTGTTTTTCGGACTGGAGGGAGGTATACAGTGGTGTTCCCCAGGGGTCAGTGCTGGGACCACTGCTTTTCTTGATATATATTAATGACGTGGACTTGGGTGTACAGGGCACAATTTCAAAATTTACAGACGAGATAAAACGTGGAAGTGTAGTGAAGTGATAGACTTCAAGAGGATATAGAGACAGGCTGGTGGCATGGGCGGAAACGTTACAGATGACATTTAACGCAGAGAAGTGTGAAGTGATACATGTTGGCAGGAAGAATGAGGGGAGGCAATATAAACAAAAGGGCACAATTTTGAAGGGGTGCAGGAACAGACAGTCATGCGTGTATATGTGCACAAATCATTGAAGGGGCAGGGCAGGTTGAGAAAGTGGTTAAAAAAGCCTACGGGATCCTGGGCTTTATAAATAGATGTGGAGATGCCGGTGATGGACTGGGGTTGACAATTGTAAACAATTTTACAACACCAAGTTATAGTCCAACGATTTTTATTTGAAAGCTCTTGACATTTACCTGAGGAAGGAGAAAGCCTCCGAAAGCTTGTATATTTCAAATAAAAATCGTTGGACTATAACTTGGTGTTGTAAAATTGTTTACAATTTATAAATAGAGGTGTAGAGTACAAAAGCAAGGAAGTCATGCTGAACCTTTATAAAACACTGGTTCGACCACAACTGGAGTATTGTGTCCAGTTCCGGGAATGACACTTTAGGGAAGATGTGAAGGCCTTAGAGATAATGCAGAAAAGATTTAATAAATTGGTTCCAGGGATGAGGGACTTCAGTTACGTGGATAGACTGGAGAAGCTGGGGTTGTTCTCCTTACAGCAGAGAAGGTTGAGAGGAGATTTGATAGAAGTGTTCAAAATCATGAAGGGATCAGATAAAGTAAATAAAGAGAAACCGTGCCCATTGGCGGAAGGGTCGAGAACCAGAGGACACAGATTTAAGGTGATTGGCAAAAGAACCAAAGGTGACATGAGGAAAAGTTTTTTTTACCCAGCGAGTGGTTATGATCTGGAATGCACTGCCCGAGGGGGTGGTGGAGGCAGATTCAATCATGGCCTTCAAAAAGGAATTGGATAAATACTTGAAGGGAAAAAAATTTGCAGGGCTACAGGGAAAGGGCGGGGGAGTGGAACTAACTGGATTGTTCTTGCAAAGAGCCGGCACGGACTCAATGGGACGAATGGCCTTCTTCTGTGCTGCAACCATTCTATGATTCTATGTAACAAATTCAAACGTTTAAAGGGAAATGATTAAACTTGCTTACACAGTAGAAGTTCCTGTGTTCGAAATCCCTTCAGAACCCAGTTTGTGTTAGAGGCCTGGGCCCAGAATCCTGAGCCTGGAGTTTGTGAGCGGTTCACAGAGCCATCACTCTCAGTTGAAGAGACTTAACAAGATAGCAGGATGCATCTGCCAGCATTTATCTGCACATACAACTTGTATAATCAGTTTCATGTTAAGTATTAAGACTGGCCATTCACAAGGCATGCCAAGATTCTCTGCCTATAGACCTCGGTCCCTCCTCCGTATTGATAGAAATTACTGAACAGGGAAAACTTTGGGGAAATAAATTTTTGAGAAGCAATAAAAGTAATTGGAATTTGTTTTTTAAAGGTCATCAAAAAAGCACAAACTCCAACTTTTTCTGAAATCAGTTTGAAAATAAAAACAAGGTCGATATTCAATTTTTAAAAATTCGTTCATGGGATGTGGGCGTCGCTGGCGAGGCCGGCATTTATTGTCCATCCCTAATTGCCCCTTGAGAAGGTGGTGGTGAGCCGCCTTCTTGAACCGCTGCAGTCCATGTGGTGAAGGTTCTCCCACAGTGCTGTTAGGAAGGGAGTTCCAGGATTTTGACCCAGCGACGATGAAGGAACAGCGATATATTTCCAAGTCGGGATGGTGTGTGACTTGGAGGGGAACGTGCAGGTGGTGTTGTTCCCATGTACCTGCTGCTCTTGTCCTTCTAGGTGGTGGAGGTCGCGGGTTTGGGAGGTGCTGTCGAAGAAGCCTTGGCGAGTTGCTGCAGTGCATCCTGTGGATGGTACACACTGCAGCCACTGTGCGCCGGTGGTGAAGGGAGTGAATGTTTAGGGTGGTGGATGGGGTGCCAATCAAGCGAGTTGCTTTGCCCTGGATGGTGTTGAGCTTCTTGAGTGTTGTTGGAGCTGCCCTCATCCAGGCAAGTGGAGAGTATTCCATCACACCCTGACTTGTGCCTTGTAGATGGTGGAAAAGCTTTGGGTAATCAGGAGGTGAGTCACTCGCCACAGAATACCCAGCCTCTGACCTGCTCTTGTCACCACAGTATTTATATGGCTGGTCCAGTTCAGTGTCTGGTCAATGGTGACCCCCAGGATGTTGATGGTGGGGGATTCGGCAATGGTAATGCCGTTGAATGTCAAGGGGAGGTGATTAGACTCTCTCTTGTTGGAGATGGTCATTGCCTGGCACTTTTCTGGCACGAATGTTACTTGCTACTTATGAGCTCAAGCCTGGATGTTGTCCAGGTCTTGCTGCATGCGGGCACGGACTGCTTCATTATCTGAGGGGTTGCGAATGGAACTGAACACTGTGCAATCATCAGCAAACATCCCCATTTCTGACCTTACGATGGAGGGGAGGTCATTGATGAAGCAGCTGAAGATGGTTGGGCCTAGGACACTGCCTTGAGGAACTCCTGCAGCAATGTCCTGGGGCTGAGATGATTGGCCTCCAACAACCACTACCATCTTCCTTTGTGCTAGGTATGACTCCAGCCACTGGAGAGTTTTCCCCCTGATTCCCATTGACTTCAATTTTACTCAGGCTCCTTGGTGCCACACTCGGTCAAATGCTGCCTTGATGTCAAGGGCAGTCACTCTCACCTCACCTCTGGAATTCAGCTCTTTTGTCCATGCTTGGACCAAGGATGTAATGAGGTCTGGAGCCCAGTGGTCCTGGCGGAACCCAAACTGAGCATCGGTGAGCAGGTTATTGGTGAGTAAGTGCCGCTTGATAGCACTGTCGACGACACCTTCCATCACTTTGCTGATGATTGAGAGTGGACTGATGGGGCGGTAATTGTTCGGATTGGATTTGTCCTGCTTTTTGTGGACAGGACATACCTGGGCAATTTTCCACATTGTCGGGTAGATGCCAGTGTTGTAGCTGCACTGGAACAGCTTGGCTAGAGGCAGAGCTTTGATCTGATCCATAGGCCAAAGGGCCTGTTTCTGTGTTGTAATTCAATGTGATTCCCAGCTACAGTCAGTAAATACAGTGAGAGAGCTGAATACAGGCACAATCAACAAGTAAACTCACCAGTCGGGAAGGACTCACACTCAATCTTTCTCATGTCTAATGCACATTCCAAATGCATTCGCTGCATTTCTTTCATTTATACTTATCTTAGAGCACAAGAACAATTCGAGAAACAAAATGATTCTCCCCAGTGTCCTGGCCAATATTGATCCCTCAACCAACATCACTAAAATAACAGATTATCTGGTCATTATCTCATTGCTGTTTGTGGGATCTTGCTGTGCACAAATTGGCTGCCATGTTTCCTACATTACAACAGTGACCACCCTTCAGAAGTCCTTCATTGGCTGTGAAGCACTTTGGGACATCCAGATGATGTGAAAGGCACTGTAGAAATGCAAGTCTTTCTTTCTTGTGACGTATCAGCACCTGAAACAGATGGGTACTCGGATTGTTGAGATTGGAGGTGAGGAAGGCACGGAACAGAAGTTGAGCAGTGATTTGGGGTGGGGTAGGAATGTAAGAACACAGTGCGAGGTGAACGGAGGTGATCTTGGTCACAGATTGGGTATGGGTGTGACAAATAGAAAGTGATTCTGTCTGATTTTGGTTTGGTAGCTGTCCCTTTAAGTCAGGCACAATACATGCAAAAAAAGACCAGTCGGGCCACTCTCCTTTACCCACTCTCCCTCTCTCCCTCTCCCCCAACCTCTCTCCCCTCTCCTCTCCGCTTCCGCCCTCTCCTTCTCTCTCTCTCTCCCCCTTCTCTCTCTCTCTCCCCTTCTCCCTCTCTCTCTCTCTCCCCTTCTCCCTCTCTCTCTCCCCTCTCCCTCTCTCCCTCCCTCCACTCCCCCTCCCTACCCTCTCCTCTCCGCTTCCCCCCTCCATCTCTCCGCCTCCCTCTTTCCCTCTCCCCTCCCTCCCTCCACCTTACCCTCTCTCTCTCTCCCCTCCCCTCTACCTCTTTCCCCCCTCCCTCTCTTCCCGCCCACTCTCCCCCTTCCTCTCGCCAATCGCCCTCCCACTCTCCCTGCCTCCCCCTCTCGTTCTATCCCCTCCCCGTTCCCCTACCCCTCCTTCTCTCCCTCTCTCCCCTCACCGTTCCCCTCTCCCTACACCTCTTCCTCTCTACCCCATCTCTCTCTCCCCTTCTCATCCCCTCCCTCTCTCCCCCTCCCTCTCTCCCCCTCCCTCTTTCTCCCTCTCCCAACCCCATTCTCTCTATCTCTCTCCCCCCTGTCCTCTCTCCATCTCTCCCCTCTCCCCTCACCTCCCCTCTACTTTCCTCCCCCTCTCCCTCTCTCTCCGTCCTCATCCCCTCCTGTTCTCTCTCACTCCCTCTTCCATTCTCCGCTCCCCTCCACTTAACTCGCCCTCGCTCTCTCTCCCTCCCCCATTCCCTCTCTCCCTCTCTTCCCTTCTCCTCTCTCTCTCCCTCTCCCTCTCTCTCCTCCAGTCCCACTCCCTCTCTCCCTCACCCCCTCTCCCTCTCTGCTCTTCCCCTCCCCTTCTCTCCCCCACTCCATCTCTCCCCTTTTCCCTTCCTCCCCCTCTCCTTTCTCCCATCCTCCTCCCTCTATCCCTCTCTCCCCTCCCTATACCCCTCTCTCTACAGCTCTCCCTTTCTCCACCCCCATCCCCCTCCCCTTCTCTCCCCCTCTCCCTCTCCCGCAGCCCGTCTCTCCTTTCCCCGTCCTCTTCCCTCTCCCCCTCTCTCCCCCTCTCCCTCTCCTGCAGCCCCTCTCTCCTCTCCCCATCCTCTTCCCTCTCCCCCTCTATCCCCCCTCCCTCTCCTGCAGCCCCATCTCCTCTTCCCGTCCTCCTCCTTTTCCCCCCTCTCCTCCTCTCCCTCTACCACAGCCCCTCTCTCCTCTCCCTCCCTCTACCCCTCTCCCTCTCTCTCCCCCTCTTCCTCTCCCGCAGCCGCTCTCCCCCCTCCCTCTCTTTCCCCCTCTCCCTCTCCCTCTCCCGCAGCCCCTCTCTCCTCTCCCCGTCCTCTTCCCTCTCCCCCTCTCTCCCCCTCTCCCGCAGCCCCTCTCTCCTCTCCCTGTCCTCCTCCCTCTCCCCCTCTCTCCCCCTCCCCCTCTCCCGCAGCCCCTCTCTCCTCTCCCCGTCCTCTTCCCTCTCCCCCTCTTTCCCCCTCTCCCGCAGCCCCTCTCTCCTCTCCCCGTCCTCCTCCCTCTCCCCCTCTTTCCCCCCTCTCCCTCTCTCTCCCCCTCTCCCTCTCCCGCAGTCCCTCTCTCCTCTCCCCGTCCTCCTCCCTCTCCCCCTCTCTCCTCCTCTCCCTCTCCCGCAGCCCCTCTCTCCTCTCCCCGTCCTCTTCCCTCTCCCCCTCTCTCCCCTTCTCCCTCTCCCACAGCCCCTCTCTCCTCTCCCCGTCCTCCTTCCTCTCCCCCTCTCTCCTCCTCTCCCTCTCCCGCAGCCCCTCTCTCCTCTCCCCGTCCTCTTCCCTCTCCCCCTCTCCCTCTCCCGCAGCCCCTCTCTCCTCTCCCCCGTCCTCTTCCCTCTCCCCCTCTCCCTCTCCCCGCAGCCCCTCTCTCCTCTCCCCGTCCTCTTCCCTCTCCCCCTCTCTCCCCCTCCCCCTCTCCCCGCAGCCCCTCTCTCCTCTCCCCGTCCTCTTCCCTCTCCCCCTCTCTCCCCCTCTCCCTCTCCCGGAGCCCCTCTCTCCTCTCCCCATCCTCTTCCCTCTCCCCCTCTCTCCCCCTCTCCCTCTCCCGCAGCCCCTCTCTCCTCTCCCCATCCTCTTCCCTCTCTCCCCCTCTCCCTCTCCCGCAGCCCCTCTCTCCTCTCCCCATCCTCTTCCCTCTCCCCCTCTCTCCCCCTCTCCCTCTCCCGGAGCCCCTCTCTTCCTCTCCCCATCCTCTTCCCTCTCCCCCTCTCTCCCCCTCTCCCTCTCCCGGAGCCCCTCTCTCCTCTCCCCATCCTCTTCCCTCTCCCCCTCTCTCCCCCTCTCCCTCTCCCGCAGCCCCTCTCTCCTCTCCCCATCCTCTTTCCTCTCCCCCCTCTCTCCCCCTCTCCCTCTCCCGCAGCCCCTCTCTCCTCTCCCCATCCTCTTCCCTCTCCCCCTCTATCCCCCTCTCCCTCTCCCGCAGCCCCTCTCTCCTCTCCCCGTCCTCTTCCCTCTCCCCCTCTCCCTCTCCCGCAGCCCCTCTCTCCTCTCCCCGTCCTCTTCCCTCTCCCCCTCTCTCCCCCTCCCCCTCTCCCGCAGCCCCTCTCTCCTCTCCCCGTCCTCTTCCCTCTCCCCCTCTCTCCCCCTCTCCCTCTCCCGGAGCCCCTCTCTCCTCTCCCCATCCTCTTCCCTCTCCCCCTCTCTCCCCCTCTCCCTCTCCCGCAGCCCCTCTCTCCTCTCCCCATCCTCTTCCCTCTCTCCCCCTCTCCCTCTCCCGCAGCCCCTCTCTCCTCTCCCCATCCTCTTCCCTCTCCCCCTCTCTCCCCCTCTCCCTCTCCCGCAGCCCCTCTCTCCTCTCCCCATCCTCTTCCCTCTCCCCCTCTCTCCCCCTCTCCCTCTCCCGCAGCCCCTCTCTCCTCTCCCCGTCCTCTTCCCTCTCCCCCTCTCTCCCCCTCTCCCTCTCCCGCAGCCCCTCTCTCCTCTCCCCATCCTCTTCCCTCTCCCCCTCTCTCCCTCTCCCCCTCTCTCCCCCTCTCCCTCTCCCGCAGCCATGCAACTTTGTGAGAGAGGCAAAGAATTGCAGAAAAAAATCTTTGGCCAATTTAGGAAAATAAACTATCCCCCCGACCCCCACAGGAAATCATAGAATCATAGAATCAGACAGGCACAGGAGGCCATTCGACCCATCGTGCCTGTGCTGTCTCTTTGAAAGAATTATCCAATTAGTCCCATTCCCCTGCTCTTTTCCCATCGCCGTGCAAAATTTTTTCCCTTCAAATATTTATCCAATTCCTTTTTTGAAAGTTATTATTGAATCTGCTTCCACCGCCCTTTCAGGCAGTGAATTCCAGGTCATAACAACTCGCTGCGTAAAAAAATTACTCCTCATCTCCCCCCATGGATTTTTTGCCAATCACCTTAAACCTGTATCCTCGGTTACCGACCCTCCTGCCACTGGAAATAGTTTCTCCTTATTTACTCGATCAAAACTCTTCATGATTTTGAACATCTCTATCAAATCTCCTCTTAACTGTCTCTGTTCTAAGGAGAACAATCCAGCTTCTCCAGTCTATCCACGTAACTGAAGTCCCTCATCCCTGGAATCATTCTAGTAAATCTCCTCTGCATCCTCTCTAAGGCCTTGACATCCTTCCTAAAGTGCGGTGCCCAGAATTGAACACAATACTCCAGCTGAGGCTTAACCAGTGTTTTTATAAAGGTTTAGCATAACTTCCTTGTTTTTGTACTCTATGCCTCTATTAATAAAGCCAGGATCCCATATGCTTTTTTAACAGCCTTCTCAACTTGTCCTGCCACCTTCAAAGATTTGTGCACATACTCCCCCAGGTCTCTCTGTTCCTGCACTCCCTTTAAAATTGTCCCATTTAGTTTATATTGCCTCTCCTCATTCTTCCTACCAAAATGTATCACTTCACATTTCTCTGTGTTAAATTTAATCTGCCATGTGTCCGCCCATTTCACCAGTCTGTCTCTGTCCTCCTGAAGTCTGTTACTATCCTCCACATTGTTTACTACATTTCCAAGTTTTGTGTCATCTGAAAACTTTGAAAGTATCCCCTCTGTATCCAAGTCCAGGTCATTAATATATATCAAAAAGAGCAGTGGTCCTAATACCGACCCCTGGGGAACACCACTGTATACTTCCCTCCAGTCTGAAAAACAATCGTTCACCACTACTCTCTGCTTTCTGTCCCTGAGCCAATTCTGTATCCACACTGCCACTGTCCCTTTAATCCCATGGGCTTTAATTTTACTAACAAGTCTACTATGCGGCACTTTATCAAATGCCTTTTGAAAGTCCATATACACAACATCAACCGCACTACCCTCATCAACCCTCTCTGTTATTTCATCGACTCAAGTTTGTCAGACATGATTTTCCTTTAACAAATCCATGTTGTCTGTCATTTATTAACCCATATTCTTCCAAGTGACAATTAATTTTGTCCCAGCTGATGGTCTGTAGAAGCTCCCCCATAACGATAGGCTGACTGGCCTGTAATTACTGGGTTTATCCCTCGCCCTTTTTGAACAGGGGTGTAACATTTGCACTCCTCCAGTCTTCTGGCACCGCTCCCATATCCAAGAAAGATTGTGGCCAAATCCTCCCTTATTTCCACCCTCACCTCCCTCCACAACCTCGGATCCATCCCAACTGGAACGGGTAACATTTCTACTTTGAGTACTGCCAACCTTTTACGTACCTCCTCTTAATCTATTTTTATCGTTTCCAATTCTTTACAGCATCCTTTTCTCTAGTGAAGACCGATGTGAAGTATTCATTTAGTACCTCAGCCACACCCCCTGTCTCCACTAGAAGATCTCCTTTTGGACCTTGATCGACTCCACCCTCCCATTGACTATCCCTTTACTCTTTATCTGTTTATATAAGACTTTGTTTTCCCTTTAATACTACCTGCTGATCTTTTCTCATGCACTCTCTTATTTCCGATTCAGTTCTCCTCTGCACTTTCTGTATTCTGTTTGTTTCTCCACTGTATTATGAATCTGTCATCTATCGTAAGCCCTCCCTTTTCTGTTCAAAGTAGAACAGAAGACCAAAGTAGAGAGTCAGCAAGTTTTGGTAATTGATGGTCTTTGATTGGTCTGGGGGTGGGGAGGTCCCTGGGGGGGTGGGGAGGGTAATTGATGGTCTTTGAGTGGACTGGGGGTGGGGTGGTCCCTGGGGGGGGGTAATTGATGGTCTTTGATTGGTCTGGGGGTGGGGAGGTCCCTGGGGGGGTGGGGAGGGTAATTGATGGTCTTTGAGTGGACTGGGGGTGGGGTGGTCCCTGGGGGGGGTAATTGATGGTCTTTGATTGGTCTGGGGGGGTAATTGATGGTCTTTGATTGGTCTGGGGGTGGGGTGGTCCCTGGGGGGGGGGTAATTGATGGTCTTTGATTGGTCTGGGGGTGGGGAGGTCCCTGGGGGGGTGGGGAGGGTAATTGATGGTCTTTGAGTGGTCTGGGGGTGGGGAGGTCCCGGGGGGGGGGTAATTGATGGTCTTTGATTGGTCTGGGGGTGGGGTGGTCCCTGGGGGGGGGTAATTGATGGTCTTTGATTGGTCTGGGGGTGGGGTGGTCGCTGGGGGGGGGTAATTGATGGTCTTTGATTGGTCTGGGCGTGGGGTGGTCCCTGGGGGGGGGGTAATTGATGGTCTTTGATTGGTCTGGGGGGGTAATTGATGGTCTTTGATTGGTCTGGGGGTGGGGTGGTCCCTGGGGGGGGGGTAATTGATGGTCTTTGATTGGTCTGGGGGTGGGGAGGTCCCTGGGGGGTGGGGGGGGTAATTGATGGTCTTTGATTGGTCTGGGGGTGGGGAGGTCCCGGGGGGTTGGGGGGGGGGGTAATTGATGGTCTTTGATTGGTCTGGGGGTGGGGTGGTCCCTGGGGTAATTGATGGTCTTTGAGTGGTCTGGGGGTGGGGAGGTCCCGGGGGGGGGGTAATTGATGGTCTTTGATTGGTCTGGGGGTGGGGTGGTCCCTGGGGTAATTGATGGTCTTTGAGTGGTCTGGGCGTGGGGTGGTCCCTGGGGGGGGGGGTAATTGATGGTCTTTGATTGGTCTGGGGGGGTAATTGATGGTCTTTGATTGGTCTGGGGGTGGGGTGGTCCCTGGGGGGGGGGTAATTGATGGTCTTTGATTGGTCTGGGGGTGGGGAGGTCCCTGGGGGGTGGGGGGGGTAATTGATGGTCTTTGATTGGTCTGGGGGTGGGGAGGTCCCGGGGGGTTGGGGGGGGGGGTAATTGATGGTCTTTGATTGGTCTGGGGGTGGGGTGGTCCCTGGGGTAATTGATGGTCTTTGAGTGGTCTGCTGGTGGGGAGGTCCCGGGGGGGGGGGCGTAATTGATGGTCTTTGAGTGGTCTGGGGGTGGGGTGGTCCCTGGGGGGTAATTAATGGTCTTTGAGTGGTCTGGGGGTGGGGTGGTTCCTGGGGGGTAATTGATGGTCTTTGAGTGGTCTGGGGGTGGGGTGGTCCCTGGGGTAATTGATGGTCTTTGAGTGGTCTGGGGGTGGGGTGGTCCCTGGGGTAATTGATGGTCTTTGAGTGGTCTGGGGGTGGGGAGGTCCCTGGGGGGGGGGTAATTGATGGTCTTTGAGTGGTCTGGGGGTGGGGTGGTCCCTGGGGGGTAATTGATGGTCTTTGAGTGGTCTGGTGGTGGGGAGGTCCCGGGGCGGGGGGGTAATTGATGGTCTTTGAGTGGTCTGAGGGTGGGGTGGTCCCGGGGGGGGGGGGTAATTGATGGTCTTTGAGTGGTCTGAGGGTGGGGTGGTCCCGGGGGGGGGGTAATTGATGGTCTTTGAGTGGTCTGGGGGTGGGGAGGTCCCTGGGGGGGGGTAATTGATGGTCTTTGAGTGGTCTGGCGGGTGGGGTGGTCCCGGGGGGGGGTAATTGATGGTCTTTGAGTGGTCTGGCGGTTGGGAGGTCCCGGTGGGGTGGGTAATTGATGGTCTTTGAGTGGTCTGGGGGTGGGGAGGTCCGGGCGGCAGAGGCTGGAGTTGGACCCAATGGTGAAGTAGTTTAACAACTGGGTGATTAGTTGTCCTGAATTCATGGCTGTTTGGTGGTGATGTCGATTGTAATTTGGCGGACAGCGAATAGGCTGGGAGCTGGAGATTGATGAACCAGAGTGGGAGATAATTGTACAGGGAATGGATTAGGGATCCAGAACCACTTTGGTGCTGTGATGGTTAAACAGTCAGTGTTTTACATAGAATTACACTGAAACTGCAACACCGAAATCGTCAGACCAGCCCAACCCGTCCTTTATCCTCCACACGAACAGTATCCGAATCCCATGTGCCCACCCTCTTCCCATATTCCTTTACCCCCTTTTCTTCAACCACCTTTCTTATCGATGTTGACATGGTCTCTGATTCAATCACCATCCTCTGTTTAAAATGGTTGGAGGATGAGTGAGATGAGCAGAAAAGGGGCAGTACTTGGAGCCAATCAGAGGTGCAGCAGAGCAGCGATGAAGTAGTAGGAATTACAGGAGTGGACATGGCACAGAAAGAGGGAGTAAGTTGGCAAAAAAGTGTAGGACACGTTGGTGAGGGTGGTGAGAAGTAATACTTATGGAAACACCGATAATAATGAGTTAAACGTGCATACGATTCCTGCTATCATCACGATGGCTTGTTGGATGTTCAAAATGAAGAAATTTGCACAAGGGCCAATTAGGATACAATAAATTTACGCATGATTAAGTGTGACAGAAGTGTGACAGAGATGTGTAGCACAGGAAATATGACACAGGAGGTGTGATTAAATGTGTGACAGAAATATTGCATTTAATAGATCAAAAATAGATATATGTAGATGGATGGGGAATATCAAACATTACATGTTATATAAAATTGGCAGCGTAGAAACAGGCCATTCAACCAAACTGCTCCATGCTGGTGTTTATGCTCCACACGAGCCTCCTCCCTCCCTGCTTCATCTCACCCTATCAGCATATCCTTCTATTCCTTTCTCCCTCGTGTGTTTATCGAGCTTCCCCTGAAATGCATCTATTCTATTCTCCTCAACTACTCCTTGTGGTAGCAAGTTCCACATTCTCACCACTCTCTGGGTAAAGAAGTTTCTCCTGAATTCCCTATTGGATTTATTAAAAATGATTTTATATTTATGACCTCTAGTGTTATACTCCCCCACAAGTGGAAACATTTTCTCTACCTCCACCCTATCAAACCCATCACTATGGTTTTTTCTTGATGTAATAGTGCTAACATGTTTCAGTCCAGGTATTTGAGACGTGTGGTGGGAAAGTTACTACTGCCTCAATGTAGAGGGTCAGGGCTAATGTAGGACATTTCTTTTTATTCGTTCATGGGATGTGGGCATCACCGACGAGGCCGGCATTTATTGCCCATCCCTAATTTCCCTTGAGAAGGTGGTGGTGAGCCGCCTTCTTGAACCGCTGCAGTCCTTGTGGTGACGGTTCTCCCACAGTGCTGTTAGGGAGGGAGTTCCAGGATTTTGACCCAGCAACGATGAAGGAACGGCGATATATTTCCAAGTCGGGATGGTGTGTGACTTGGAGGGGAACGTGCAGGTGGTGTTGTTCCCATGTACCTGCTGCTCTTGTCCTTCTAGGTGGTAGAGGTCGCGGGTTTGGGAGGTGCTGTCGAAGAAGCCTTGGCGAGTTGCTGCAGTGCATCCTGTGGATGGTACACACTGCAGACACAGTGTGCCGGTGGTGAAGGGAGTGAATGTTTAGGGTGGTGGATGGGGTGCCAATCAAATGGGCTGCTTTGTCCTGGATGGTGTCGAGCTTCTTGAGTGTTGTTGGAGCTGCACTCATCCAGGCAAGTGGAGAGTATTCCATCACACTCCTGACTTGTGCCTTGTAGATGGTGGAAAGGCTTTGGGGAGTCAGGAGGTGAGTCACTCGCCGCAGAATACCCAGCCTCTGACCTGCTTGGGGGGGGTCCAGAGTCTTTGAGTGGTCTGGGGGTGGGGAGGTCCTGGGGATAATTGATGATGTTTGATGGTCTGGAGATGTGGAGGTCCTGGGGGTAATTGATGGTCTTTGAGTGGTCTGGGGGTGGGGTGGTCCAGGGGGGTAATTGATGATCTTTGAGTGGTCTGGCGGTGGGGAGGTTCCAGGATGTAATTGATGGTCTTTGAGTGGTCTGTGGGTGGGGAGGTCCTGCGGGGGGGGGGGTTAATTGATGGTCTTTGATGGTCTGGCGGTGGGGAGGTCCCGGGGGGTAATTGATGGTCTTTGAATGGTCTGGGGGTGGGGAGGTCCCGGGAGTAATTGATGGTCTTTGAGTGGTCTGGCGGTGGGGAGGTCCTGGGGGGGGGGGGGTAATTGATGGTCTTTGAGTGGTCTGGGGGTGGGGAGGTCCCGGGAGTAATTGATGGTCTTTGAGTGGTCTGGCGGTGGGGAGGTCCTGGGGGGGGGGGTAATTGATGGTCTTTGAGTGGTCTGGGGGTGGGGAGGTCCCGGGAGTAATTGATGGTCTTTGAGTGGTCTGGCGGTGGGGAGGTCCTGGGGGGGGGGGTAATTGATGGTCTTTGAGTGGTCTGGGGGTGGGGTGGTCCAGGGGGGTAATTGATGGTTTTTGAGTGGTCTGTGGGTGGGGAGGTCCTTGGGTGAATAGAAGCCCATAGATCCATTCAATCTTTAAACCATGTACAATCTCCCCCATCATGGACTCTCCCCACCCATTTAATCTCCTTCCACAGCCCATGTACACTCTCCCCTATCATGGACTCTACCCACCCATTTAATCTCCCCCCGCAGCCCATGTACAATCTCCCCCATCATGGACTCTACCCACCCATTTAATCTCCTCCCACAGCCCATCTACACTCTCCCCTATCATGGACTCTACCCACCCATTTAATACCCTTTCATAGCCAAGCTAATGAGGCTGTGAGTGTGTAGTTGTGATGAGAATATATTTTAGCAGTCTTCATCCCTCAGCAACTCTAGTTAAATCAATGAATTTTTCCCTGCATTTCAGCCATGTTCTTGGGGCAATGCTCGGGGCATTAACATACTGAGCAATCTCCTCCCGATGCCTCCACAGTTGATGCCAGGAGGGCTTCCTGCCCGCAGGTGGATAAAGGATGTCCTTCCTCCTCTCCACTGCCTGTACCAGAGCAGCATCAGAGATCCTGAGTGCCCACTCACATCCTCCTTCACCCATTTGTTCATCAATTTGTTCCTGGGTCTCTGCAGCCATAATGCACCTCCCCTGTAAGAGGTGCTGGTTGCATTTAAGTAAAGTCCTGGTCTCCTGATATTGGCCCCCCTGAAAGGTGCAGCCAATGAATATTGCGGGGAGTGCTTGCTATATTGATTGTAACTGGTGTGAGCAGTCCGTGTTCTGGCCACCCGCCCGCCTCTTCTATGGCGCAATCCATTTTAGGCCCTCCCACATTTTCTTCACTCTATCTCCATTGTACTTCAGTCCTGTTCTGAACCAACTTTCTGCTCAGACACGAAAGAACCTTGACTTGAGAATAATAAAGTTGAACTCAGAATAGACTGGAAGGTCTGCTTCTCTGCGGCTGTCGAAATTACATTCAGTTAAACTGATTGGTATAGGACAATAAAGAGAGACAATTCTAGTGTGGGGAGCCTGGTTTTATATGTGGGCCGATGGAGTGCTCTTGCTTCCTTACAATTACTCTATGATTCAGACAATAAGTTTCTTTTTAAATTGAGAAGCCAAAGTGAAGAGGACGAGACCTAAAGTGTAGGATACCATCAAGGCTGAAAAGAGTTGCAGATCAGATGAGGTAAAGTTAGAGTCGGGAGTTGCCAAGCTCGCCTTTCAAAAACCTGTAGATTTTCGGAGAAAGGGGAGACTGAGGGAGGGGAGGAGTTCCACAGTTTGGAGGTGCTGGGAGAGAATGGTTTGGAGGAAGAGACGGTGTGATGAGTGTAGACATCGCAGGGAGGAGGGTGAGTGAGAAGCATGGGGTACTTGGAACTTAGGGGGAGCAAGAGAGGAGAACTGACCATCACAATATCAATACAATAGAGAGACAATATTATGGGCTGCATTATTTATACAATGAAAAATGAAGTTTAGTGAAGAATGTAGCAGCGATTGGTGCTGGGTCTGTAATACTCAGTGTAATGTGGTGGGTCTGTAATACTCAGTGTAATGTGGTGGGTCTGTAATACTCAGTGTAATGTGGTGGGTCTGTAATACTCAGTGTAATGTGGTGGGTCTGTAATACTCAGTGTAATGTGGTGGGTCTGTAATACCTAGTGTAATGTGGTGGGTCTGTAATACTCAGTGTAATGTGGTGGGTCTGTAATACTCAGTGTAATGTGGTGGGTCTGTAATACTCAGTGTAATGTGGTGGGTCTGTAATACCTAGTGTAATGTGGTGGGTCTGTAATACTCAGTGTAATGTGGTGGGTCTGTAATACTCAGTGTAATGTGGTGGGTCTGTAATACTCAGTGTGATGTGGTGGGTCTGTAATACTCAGTGTAATGTGGTGGGTCTGTAATACCTAGTGTAATGTGGTGGGTCTGTAATACTCAGTGTAATGTGGTGGGTCTGTAATACTCAGTGTAATGTGGTGGGTCTGTAATACTCAGTGTAATGTGGTGGGTCTGTAATACCTAGTGTAATGTGGTGGGTCTGTAATACTCAGTGTAATGTGGTGGGTCTGTAATACTCAGTGTAATGTGGTGGGTCTGTAATACTCAGTGTAATGTGGTGGGTCTGTAATACCTAGTGTAATGTGGTGGGTCTGTAATACTCAGTGTAATGTGGTGGGTCTGTAATACTCAGTGTAATGTGGTGGGTCTGTAATACTCAGTGTGATGTGGTGGGTCTGTAATACTCAGCGTAATGTAGTGGGTCTGTAATACTCAGTGTGATGTGGTGGGTCTGTGATACTCAGTGTAATCTGGTGGGTTTGTAATACTCTGTAATGTGATGGGTCTGTAATACTCAGTGTGATGTGGTGGGTCTGTAATACTCAGTGTGATGTCTGTAATACTCAGTGTGATGTGGTGGGTCTGTAATACTCAGTGTGATGTGGTGGGTCTGTAATACGCAGTGTGATGTGGTGGGTTTGTAATACTTAGTGTGATGTCTGTAATACTCAGTATGATGTGGTGGGTCTGTAATACTCAGTGCGATGTCTGTAATACTCAGTGTGATGTGGTGGGTCTGTAATACTCAGTGATGCGGTGGGTCTGCAAATACTCAGTGTGATGTCTGTAATACTCAGTGTGATGTGGTGGGTCTGTAATACGCAGTGTGATGTGGTGGGTTTGTAATACTCAGTGTGATGTCTGTAATACTCAGTATGATGTGGTGGGTCTGTAATACTCAGTGTGATGTGGTGGGTATGTAATACTCAGTGTGATGTGTTGTTCTGTAATACGCAGTGTGATGTGGTGGGTCTGTAATACTCAGTGTGATGTCTGTAATACTCAGTATGATGTGGTGGGTCTGTAATACTCAGTGTGATGTGGTGGGTCTGTAATACTCAGTGTGATGTGGTGGGTCTGTAATACTCAGTGTGATGTGGTGGGTCTGTAATACGCAGTGTGATGTGGTGGGTCTGTAATACTCAGTGTGATGTGGTGGGTCTGTAATACTCAGTGTGATGTGTTGTTCTGTAATACGCAGTGTGATGTGGTGGGTCTGTAATACTCAGTGTGATGTGTTGTTCTCTAATACGCAGTGTGATGTGGTGGGTCTGTAATACTCAGTGTGATGTGTTGTTCTGTAATACGCAGTGTGATGTGGTGGGTCTGTAATACTCAGTGTGATGTGGTGGGTCTGTAATACTCAGTGTGATGTGTTGTTCTGTAATACTCAGTGTGATGTGGTGGGTCTGTAATACTCAGTGTGATGTGGTGGGTCTGTAATACGCAGTGTGATGTGGTGGGTCTGTAATACGCAGTGTGATGTGGTGGGTCTGTAATACGCAGTGTGATGTGGTGGGTCTGTAATACTCAGTGTGATGTGTTGTTCTGTAATACTCATTGTGATGTGGTGGGTCTGTAATACGCAGTGTGATGTGTTGGGTCTGTAATACTCAGTGTGATGTGTTGTTCTGTAATACGCAGTGTGATGTGGTGGGTCTGTAATACTCAGTGTGATGTGTTGTTCTGTAATACGCAGTGTGATGTGGTGGGTCTGTAATACTCAGTGTGATGTGGTGGGTCTGTAATACTCAGTGTAATGTGGTGGGTCTGTAATACTCAGTGTGATGTGGTGGGTCTGTAATACTCAGTGTGATGTGGTGGGTCTGTAATACGCAGTGTGATGTGGTGGGTCTGTAATACTCAGTGCGATGTGTTGTTCTGTAATACGCAGTGTGAAGTGATGTTCTGTAATACTCAGTGCGATGTGTTGTTCTGTAATACGCAGTGTGATGTGGTGGGTCTGTAATACTCAGTGCGATGTGTTGTTCTGTAATACGCAGTGTGATGTGTTGTTCTGTAATACTCAGTGCGATGTGTTGTTCTGTAATACGCAGTGTGATGTGTTGTTCTGTAATACGCAGTGTGATGTGGTGGGTCTGTAATACTCAGTGTGATGTGGTGGGTCTGTAATACGCAGTGTGATGTGGTGGGTCTGTAATACGCAGTGTGATGTGGTGGGTCTGTAATACTCAGTGTGATGTGGTGGGTCTGTAATACTCAGTGTGATGTGGTGGGTCTGTAATACTCAGTGTAATGTGGTGGGTCTGTAATACTCAGTGTGATGTGGTGGGTCTGTAATACTCAGTGTAATGTGGTGTGATTGCACTGCTGATACAGTCCCCAGCACTTACACCATCTGCCCTGATCACAGGCAGTGCATATATCGGGCAAATGTCGCTCACCTTGTGCCAGTACCATCGGTGTCAATGTCAAAGGTGCCCTTTCAACCGTATTAACCCGCCGACTATTTTGGTCCGTTCATTAAGTCCTTCACACCTTGTTACTCCCCTGTTCTTACCAATTTACACACCCCTTCACAACACCCCTCTACCCGGACAATGTTGATTTTTTAAGCACTGGGGATTTCTGTGAAAAACTGTTCCAGGTTAAACTGCAGTTGTACGGTCGGAGAAACAAAGATATCATGGATTAAAATATCTGAAAGAGTCACTGGAGCCTGGCGTGTTACTAAAGCCAGACTGTGACTTGTGGACAGGAGCATGTACTCTGCCGTTATTTGATCTGGTCATAATTGGAAGCACAGCAATGAGAATGCATTGATGGCTGAAGTTTGACTGGTTTCAATTCTCGGCTGTTGGTCTCAAATAAGAGGCAATGGCATGAATCGGAGATTGGTTTTACTGTCCACGACTTATAGTGGGGAAATCATATCAACACCAACAAGCCCACTATAAGTGGTGAAGACAGGAGCAGATACTCGTTTTGATGCATGGTTTTTGCATTGTGAGGTTTGTAGGCCTTGGGTGAAGCCTGGGACTTGATTACTTTTGAATTATAAATCTGAGGAAGCCACAGAGGCTGACCAAAGTAGAAAATCTCTTTAGGTTGGAGGATAGAGGTGAGAGGCACCATTGAAGAGATGACCAGTTCGTTCTTGTTTATTCCATGTTGTCAAGGATGGTGGACTATAGTTTGGGATTGATACAGGGCGATGGGGAGAGAGCGGGGCAGTGGGATTAGTTTGGGATTGATGCAGGGCGATGGGGAGAGAGCGGGGAGAGGGATTAGTTTGGGATTGATGCAGGGCGATGGGGAGAGAGCGGGGAGAGGGATTAGTTTGGGATTGATACAGGGCTATAGGGAGAGAGCGGGGCAGAGGGATTAGTTTGGGATTGATACAGGGCTATGGGGAGAGAGCGGGACAGAGGGATTAGTTTGGGATTGATACAGGGCGATGGGGAGAGAGCGGGACAGTGGGATTAGTTTGGGATTGATACAGGGCGATGGGGAGAGAGCGGGACAGTGGGATTAGTTTGGGATTGATACAGGGCTATGGGGAGAGAGCGGGGAGAGGGATTAGTTTGGGATTGATACAGGGCGATGGGGAGAGAGCGGGGCAGTGGGATTAGTTTGGGATTGATACAGGGCGATGGGGAGAGAGCGGGACAGAGGGATTAGTTTGGGATTGATACAGGGCGATGGGGAGAGAGCGGGGCAGTGGGATTAGTTTGGGATTGATACAGGGCGATGGGGAGAGATCGGGGAGTGGGATTAGTTTGGGATTGATACAGGGCGATGGGGAGAGAGCGGGGAGAGGGATTAGTTTGGGATTGATACAGGGCGATGGGGAGAGAGCGGGGAGAGGGATTAGTTTGGGATTGATACAGGGCGATGGGGAGAGAGCGGGGAGAGGGATTAGTTTGGGATTGATACAGGGCGATGGGGAGAGAGCGGGGCAGTGGGATTAGTTTGGGATTGATACAGGGCGATGGGGAGAGAGTGGGGCAGTGGGATTAGTTTGGGATTGATACAGGGCGATGGGAAGAGAGCGGGGCAGTGGGAATAGTTTGGGATTGATTCAGGGCTATGGGGAGAGAGCGGGGCAGTGGGATTAGTTTGGGATTGATACAGGGCGATGGGGAGAGAGCGGGGCAGTGGGATTAGTTTGGAATTGATACAGGGCTATGGGGAGAGAGCGGGGCAGTGGGATTAGTTTGGGATTGATACAGGGCTATGGGAGAGAGCGGGGCAGTGGGATTAGTTTGGGATTGATACAGGGCGATGGGGAGAGAGCGGGAGAGGGATTAGTTTGGGATTGATACAGGGCGATGGGGAGAGAGCGGGGAGAGGGATTAGTTTGGGATTGATACAGGGCGATGGGGAGAGAGCGGGGCAGTGGGATTAGTTTGGGATTGATACAGGGCGATGGGGAGAGAGCGGGACAGAGGGATTAGTTTGGGATTGATACAGGGCGATGGGGAGAGAGCGGGGCAGTGGGATTAGTTTGGGATTGATACAGGGCGATGGGGAGAGATCGGGGAGTGGGATTAGTTTGGGATTGATACAGGGCGATGGGGAGAGAGCGGGGAGAGGGACTAGTTTGGGATTGATACAGGGCGATGGGGAGAGAGCGGGGCAGAGGGATTAGTTTGGGATTGATACAGGGCGATGGGGAGAGAGCGGGGCAGAGGGATTAGTTTGGGATTGATACAGGGCGATGGGGAGAGAGCGGGGCAGAGGGATTAGTTTGGGATTGATACAGGGCGATGGGGAGAGATCGGGGAGAGGGATTAGTTTGGGGATTGATACAGGGCGATGGGGAGAGAGCGGGGAGAGGGATTAGTTTGGGATTGATACAGGGCGATGGGGAGAGAGTGGGGCAGTGGGATTAGTTTCGGATTGATACAGGGCGATGGGGAGAGAGTGGGGCAGTGGGATTAGTTTGGGATTGATACAGGGCGATGGGGAGAGAGCGGGGAGAGGGATTAGTTTGGGATTGATACAGGGCGATGGGGAGAGAACGGGGAGAGGGATTAGTTTGGGATTGATACAGGGCGATGGGGAGAGAGCGGGGCAGAGGGATTAGTTTGGGATTGATACAGGGCTATGGGGAGAGAGCGGGGCAGAGGGATTAGTTTGGGATTGATACAGGGCGATGGGGAGAGATCGGGGAGAGGGATTAGTTTGGGGATTGATACAGGGCGATGGGGAGAGAGCGGGGAGAGGGATTAGTTTGGGATTGATACAGGGCGATGGGGAGAGAGCGGGGCAGTGGGATTAGTTTGGGGATTGATACAGGGCGATGGGGAGAGAGCAGGGCAGAGGGATTAGTTTGGGATTGATACAGGGCGATGGGGAGAGAGTGGGGCAGTGGGATTAGTTTGGGATTGATACAGGGCGATGGGGAGAGAGTGGGGCAGTGGGATTAGTTTGGGATTGATACAGGGCGATGGGGAGAGAGTGGGGCAGTGGGATTAGTTTGGGATTGATACAGGGCGATGGGGAGAGAGCGGGGAGAGGGATTAGTTTGGGATTGATACAGGGCGATGGGGAGAGAACGGGGAGAGGGATTAGTTTGGGATTGATACAGGGCGATGGGGAGAGAGCGGGGCAGAGGGATTAGTTTAGGATTGATACAGGGCGATGGGGAGAGAGTGGGGCAGTGGGATTAGTTTGGGATTGATACAGGGCGATGGGGAGAGAGCGGGGCAGTGGGATTAGTTTGGGATTGATACAGGGCGATGGGGAGAGAGTGGGGCAGTGGGATTAGTTTGGGATTGATACAGGGCGATGGGGAGAGAGTGGGGCAGTGGGATTAGTTTGGGATTGATACAGGGCGATGGGGAGAGAGTGGGGCAGTGGGATTAGTTTGGGATTGATACAGGACGATGGGGAGAGAGTGGGGCAGTGGGATTAGTTTGGGATTGATACAGGGCGATGGGGAGAGAGTGGGGCAGTGGGATTAGTTTGGGATTGATACAGGGCGATGGGGAGAGAGCGGGGAGAGGGATTAGTTTGGGATTGATACAGGGCGATGGGGAGAGAGTGGGGCAGTGGGATTAGTTTGGGATTGATACAGGGCGATGGGGAGAGAGCGGGGCAGTGGGATTAGTTTGGGATTGATACAGGGCTATGGGGAGAGAGCGGGGCAGTGGGATTAGTTTGGGATTGATACAGGGCGATGGGGAGAGAGCGGGGAGAGGGATTAGTTTGGGGATTGATACAGGGCGATGGGGAGAGAGCGGGGAGAGGGATTAGTTTGGGATTGATACAGGGCGATGGGGAGAGAGTGGGGCAGTGGGATTAGTTTGGGATTGATACAGGGCGATGGGGAGAGAGTGGGGCAGTGGGATTAGTTTGGGATTGATACAGGGCGATGGGGAGAGAGCGGGGAGAGGGATTAGTTTGGGATTGATACAGGGCGATGGGGAGAGAGTGGGGCAGAGGGATTAGTTTGGGATTGATACAGGGCGATGGGGAGAGAGCGGAGAGAGGGATTAGTTTGGGATTGATACAGGGCGATGGGGAGAGAGCGGGGCAGTGGGATTAGTTTGGGATTGATACAGGGCGATGGGGAGAGAGTGGGGCAGTGGGATTAGTTTGGGATTGATACAGGGCGATGGGAAGAGAGCGGGGCAGTGGGATTAGTTTGGGATTGATACAGGGCTATGGGGAGAGAGCGGGGCAGTGGGATTAGTTTGGGATTGATACAGGGCTATGGGGAGAGAGCGGGGCAGTGGGATTAGTTTGGGATTGATACAGGGCGATGGGGAGAGAGCGGGGAGAGGGATTAGTTTGGGATTGATACAGGGCGATGGGGAGAGAGCGGGGAGAGGGATTAGTTTGGGATTGATACAGGGCGATGGGGAGAGAGCGGGGCAGTGGGATTAGTTTGGGATTGATACAGGGCGATGGGGAGAGAGCGGGACAGAGGGATTAGTTTGGGATTGATACAGGGCGATGGGGAGAGAGCGGGGCAGTGGGATTAGTTTGGGATTGATACAGGGCGATGGGGAGAGATCGGGGAGTGGGATTAGTTTGGGATTGATACAGGGCGATGGGGAGAGAGCGGGGAGAGGGACTAGTTTGGGATTGATACAGGGCGATGGGGAGAGAGCGGGGCAGAGGGATTAGTTTGGGATTGATACAGGGCGATGGGGAGAGAGCGGGGCAGAGGGATTAGTTTGGGATTGATACAGGGCGATGGGGAGAGAGCGGGGCAGAGGGATTAGTTTGGGATTGATACAGGGCGATGGGGAGAGATCGGGGAGAGGGATTAGTTTGGGGATTGATACAGGGCGATGGGGAGAGAGCGGGGAGAGGGATTAGTTTGGGATTGATACAGGGCGATGGGGAGAGAGTGGGGCAGTGGGATTAGTTTGGGATTGATACAGGGCGATGGGGAGAGAGCGGGGAGAGGGATTAGTTTGGGATTGATACAGGGCGATGGGGAGAGAGCGGGGAGAGGGATTAGTTTGGGATTGATACAGGGCGATGGGGAGAGAACGGGGAGAGGGATTAGTTTGGGATTGATACAGGGCTATGGGGAGAGAGCGGGGCAGTGGGATTAGTTTGGGATTGATACAGGGCGATGGGGAGAGAGCGGGACAGAGGGATTAGTTTGGGATTGATACAGGGCTATGGGGAGAGAGCGGGTCAGTGGGATTAGTTTGGGATTGATACAGGGCGATGGGGAGAGAGCGGGACAGAGGGTTTAGTTTGGGATTGATACAGGGCTATGGGGAGAGAGCGGGACAGAGGGATTAGTTTGGGATTGATACAGGGCTATGGGGAGAGAGCGGGGCAGTGGGATTAGCTTGGGATTGATACAGGGCGATGGGGAGAGAGCGGGACAGAGGGATTAGTTTCGGATTGATACAGGGCTATAGGGAGAGAGCGGGGAGAGGGATTAGTTTGGGATTGATACAGGGCGATGGGGAGAGAGCGGGACAGAGGGATTAGTTTGGGATTGATACAGGGCTATGGGGAGAGAGCGGGGCAGTGGGATTAGTTTGGGATTGATACAGGATGATGGGGAGAGAGCGGGGAGAGGGATTAGTTTGGGATTGATACAGGATGATGGGGAGAGAGCGGGGAGAGGGATTAGTTTGGGATTGATACAGGATGATGGGGAGAGAGCGGGGAGAGGGATTAGTTTGGGATTGATACAGGATGATGGGGAGAGAGCGGGACAGAGGGATTAGTTTGGGATTGATACAGGGCGATGGGGAGAGAGCGGGGCAGTGGGATTAGTTTGGGATTGATACAGGGCGATGGGGAGAGAGCGGGGCAGAGGGATTAGTTTGGGATTGATACAGGGCGATGGGGAGAGAGCGGGGAGAGGGATTAGTTTGGGATTGATACAGGGCGATGGGGAGAGAGCGGGGAGTGGGATTAGTTTGGGATTGATACAGGGCTATGGGGAGAGATCGGGGAGAGGGATTAGTTTGGGATTGATACAGGGCGATGGGGAGAGAGCGGGGCAGAGGGATTAGTTTGGGATTGATACAGGGCGATGGGGAGAGAGCGGGGCAGAGGGATTAGTTTGGGATTGATACAGGGCTATGGGGAGAGATCGGGGAGTGGGATTAGTTTGGGGATTGATACAGGGCAATGGGGAGAGAGCGGGGAGAGGGATTAGTTTGGGATTGATACAGGGCGATGGGGAGAGAGTGGGGCAGTGGGATTAGTTTGGGATTGATACAGGGCGATGGGGAGAGAGTGGGGAGAGGGATTAGTTTGGGATTGATACAGGGCGATGGGGAGAGAGCGGGGCAGAGGGATTAGTTTGGGATTGATACAGGGCGATGGGGAGAGAGCGGAGAGAGGGATTAGTTTGGGATTGATACAGGGCGATGGGGAGAGATCGGGGCAGTGGGATTAGTTTGGGATTGATACAGGGCGATGGGGAGAGAGCGGGGAGAGGGATTAGTTTGGGATTGATACAGGGCGATGGGGAGAGAGCGGGGCAGAGGGATTAGTTTGGGATTGATACAGGGCGATGGGGAGAGAGCGGGGAGAGAGATTAGTTTGGGATTGATACAGGGCGATGGGGAGAGAGCAGGGAGAGGGATTAGTTTGGGATTGATACAGGGCGATGGGGAGAGAGCAGGGAGAGGGATTAGTTTGGGATTGATACAGGGCGATGGGGAGAGAACGGGACAGAGGGATTAGTTTGGGATTGATACAGGATGATGGGGAGAGAGCGGGACAGAGGGATTAGTTTGGGATTGATACAGGATGATGGGGAGAGAGCGGGACAGAGGGATTAGTTTGGGATTGATACAGGGCGATGGGGAGAGAGCAGGGAGAGGGATTAGTTTGGGATTGATACAGGGCGATGGGGAGAGAGCGGGACAGAGGGATTAGTTTGGGATTGATACAGGGCGATGGGGAGAGAGCGGGGCAGAGGGATTAGTTTGGGATTGATACAGGGCGATGGGGAGAGAGCAGGGAGAGGGATTAGTTTGGGATTGATACAGGGCGATGGGGAGAGAGCGGGACACATGAACAGGGCTTTCTCGCTCTGCCAGATTAATTCTAGTCGAGATGTCTTTCATAAAACACATCATTGTGCTGAGGTCTGCTGGAACATGATTGCTCTTCATTATGGTAGAAAGTGATTAAATCAGCGATAAGTGTCCTTAAAGAGATGTCATTAAGTCTCAGGCAATAGGCAGAGATGTCGTTTTGTAACTGCAGTGTGCGGTGTGCAGTGTGCAGCGTGCGGGGTGCGGTGTGCGGTGTGCAGTGGTCAGCGTGCCGTGTGCGGCGTGCAGTGCGCCGTGTGCGGCGTGCAGTGGTCAGCGTGCAGTGTGCTCCGATAGCAGAATGTTTCCACTTCCGAGTTTTAATCACATTTCACTGTGCAATTTCATGAAAAAATTAAACATGCCGAAAGTGGAGGGAGTTTAAAGAATTGACTGAGATTTCATTGGCTTCTTCAAATGCTTCTTCCTGTTCATTTTTTAAAAATTGAATAACGCAAGTGAGAGGCTGAGATCCCCAGAGCACGACTGCACTAAATTTGAAAAGAGTCGAACGATAAATTAGGGACATCAAGAAACAATGGCTCGGTGAAGCCATGCTCTGGCTTCAAAAGTCTATCATTTGTCGGAGGGAGGGGAGACTGAGGGAGGGGAGACTGAGGGAGGGGAGACTGAGCGAGGGATTGGGAGAAATTGAGTGAGAGAAAGGCAGAGGGGGAAAGGGAGAGGGGGAAAGGGAGAGGGAGTGGGGGAAAGGGAGAGGGAGTGGGGGAAACAGAGAGGGAGTGGGGGAAAGGGAGAGAGAGAAAGGGAAAGGGAGAGGGGGAAAGGGAGAGAGAGAAAGGGAAAGGGAGAGAGAGAAAGGGAAAGGGAGAGGGGGAAAGGGAAAGGGAGAGGGAGAAAGGGAGAGGGAGGTCTCGCTGTAGGTGGCTGTAGAGATTATTGCTGCTTACTTTCTTGTTATCATTTCTCAGCCTAGAAAATGATGTGTCACAGTCCACAATGTTCAACACTCGGGAGAATTCCAACCTTGTTTTGTTCTGGCAGCAAAGTAAGAGACTGTCACAGACCATTGGCTTATGTCTTGTTCACATTTGGTAATTTAAATCACCGAGGATCATCCTCTGCTTCAATTTGAGACTGAAGTTTGGAGTTGGATTTTGAGATGTCGCTCCCATTACTCGGCTCTCTGGGATTGGAGCTCATCTGTCACCCCCCAAAATCACATTCATTATCACACCGTACATTTCACCCCTTCACCCCAGGTTTAACCCTGCACCTGACATTGAGGGGGGAGTGTGGTATCAGGGGGAGGGGGGAGTGTGGTATCGGGGGGAGGGGGGAGTGTGGTATCGGGGGAGGGGGGAGTGTGGTATCAGGGGGGGGAGGGGGGAGTGTGGTATCGGGGGAGGGGGGAGTGTGGTATCAGGGGGAGGGGGGAGTGTGGTATCAGGGGGAGGGGGAGTGTGGTATCAGGGGGAGGGGGGAGTGTGGTATCGGGTGGGAGGGGGAGTGTGGTATCAGGGGGAGGGGGGAGTGTGGTATCGGGGGGAGGGGGGAGTGTGGTATCGGGGGGGAGGGGGAGTGTGGTATCAGGGGGAGGGGGGAGTGTGGTATCGGGGGGAGGGGGGAGTGTGGTATCAGGGGGAGGGGGAGTATGGTATCAGGGGGAGGGGGAGTGTGGTATCAGGGGGAGGGGGGAGTGTGGTATCGGGGGGAGGGGGAGTGTTGGTATCGGGGGGGGGAGGGGGAGTGTGGTATCGGGGGGGAGGGGGGAGTGTGGTATCGGGGGGGAGGGGGAGTGTGGTATCGGGGGGGGGAGGGGGAGTGTGGTATCGGGGGGAGGGGGGAGTGTGGTATCGGGGGGAGGGGGGAGTGTGGTATCAGGGGGAGGGGGAGTGTGGTATCAGGGGGAGGGGGGAGTGTGGTATCAGGGGGAGGGGGGAGTGTGGTATCAGGGGGAGGGGGAGTGTGGTATCAGGGGGAGGGGGAGTGTGGTATCAGGGGGAGGGGGAGTGGGGTGTGGTATCGGGGAGGGGGGAGTGTGGTATCGGGGGGGAGGGGGAGTGTGGTATCAGGGGGAGGGGGAGTGTGGTATCAGGGGGAGGGGGGAGTGTGGTATCGGGGAGGAGGGGGAGTGTGGTATCGGGGGGGGAGGGGGAGTGTGGTATCAGGGGGAGGGGGGAGTGTGGTATCAGGGGGAGGGGGGAGTGTGGTATCGGGGGGAGGGGGGAGTGTGGTATCGGGGGGGAGGGGGAGTGTGGTATCAGGGGGAGGGGGGAGTGTGGTATCAGGGGGAGGGGGAGTGTGGTATCGGGGGGGAGGGGGAGTGTGGTATCAGGGGGAGGGGGAGTGTGGTATCAGGGGGAGGGGGGAGTGTGGTATCGGGGGGGAGGGGGAGTGTGGTATCAGGGGGAGGGGGGAGTGTGGTATCGGGGGAGGGGGGAGTGTGGTATCAGGGGGGGAGAGTGTGGTATCAGGGGGAGGGGGGAGTGTGGTATCAGGGGGAGGGGGGAGTGTGGTATCGGGGGGAGGGGGGAGTGTGGTATCAGGGGGAGGGGGAGTGTGGTATCAGGGGGAGGGGGAGTGTGGTATCGGGGGGAGGGGGGAGTGTGGTATCAGGGGGAGGGGGAGTGTGGTATCAGGGGGAGGGGGGAGTGTGGTATCGGGGGGAGGGGGAGTGTGGTATCAGGGGGAGGGGGGAGTGTGGTATCGGGGGGAGGGGGGAGTGTGGTATCAGGGGGAGGGGGAGTGTGGTATCAGGGGGAGGGGGAGTGTGGTATCGGGGGAGGGGGGAGTGTGGTATCAGGGGGAGGGGGGAGTGTGGTATCGGGGGGGAGGGGGAGTGTGGTATCAGGGGGAGGGGGAGTGTGGTATCAGGGGGAGGGGGGAGTGTGGTATCGGGGGGGGAGGGGAGAGTGTGGTATCAGGGGGAGGGGGGAGTGTGGTGTCGGGGGGAGGGGAGAGTGTGGTATCAGGGGGAGGGGGGAGTGTGGTATCAGGGGGAGGGGGAGTGTGGTATCGGGGGGGGGAGGGGGAGTGTGGTATCAGGGGGAGGGGGAGTGTGGTATCAGGGGGAGGGGGAGTATGGTATCAGGGGGAGGGGGAGTGTGGTATCGGGGGGGGGAGGGGGAGTGTGGTATCAGGGGGAGGGGAGAGTGTGGTATCAGGGGGAGGGGGAGTGTGGTATCGGGGGGGGGAGGGGGAGTGTGGTATCAGGGGGAGGGGGGAGTGTGGTATCAGGGGAGGGGGGAGTGTGGTATCGGGGGGAGGGGGAGTGTGGTATCGGGGGAGGGGGGAGTGTGGTATCAGGGGCAGGGGGAGTGTGGTATCGGGGGGAGGGGGAGTGTGGTATCGGGGGGAGGGGGAGTGTGGTATCAGGGGGAGGGGGGAGTGTGGTATCGGGGGAGGGGGAGTGTGGTATCAGGGGGAGGGGGAGTGTGGTATCAGGGGGAGGGGGAGTGTGGTATCGGGGGGGGGAGGGGGAGTGTGGTATCAGGGGGAGGGGGAGTGTGGTATCAGGGGGAGGGGGAGTGTGGTATCGGGGGGGAGGGGGGAGTGTGGTATCAGGGGGGAGGGGGAGTGTGGTATCAGGGGGAGGGGGAGTGTGGTATCGGGGGGAGGGGGAGTGTGGTATCGGGGGGAGGGGGGAGTGTGGTATCAGGGGGAGGGGGAGTGTGGTATCGGGGGGGAGGGGGGAGTGTGGTATCAGGGGGAGGGGGAGTGTGGTATCGGGGGGAGGGGGAGTGTGGTATCGGGGGGGAGGGGGGAGTGTGGTATCGGGGGGGAGGGGGAGTGTGGTATCGGGGGGAGGGGGAGTGTGGTATCGGGGGGAGGGGGAGTGTGGTATCGGGGGGAGGGGGAGTGTGGTATCGGGGGGAGGGGGAGTGTGGTATCGGGGGGAGGGGGAGTGTGGTATCGGGGGGGAGGGGGGAGTGTGGTATCGGGGGGGAGGGGGGGAGTGTGGTATCGGGGGGAGGGGGAGTGTGGTATCGGGGGGAGGGGGAGTGTGGTATCGGGGGGAGGGGGAGTGTGGTATCGGGGGGGAGGGGGGAGTGTGGTATCAGGGGGAGGGGGAGTGTGGTATCAGGGGGAGGGGGAGTGTGGTATCAGGGGGAGGGGGAGTGTGGTATCAGGGGGAGGGGGAGTGTGGTATCGGGGGGGGAGGGGGGAGTGTGGTATCAGGGGGAGGGGGAGTGTGGTATCAGGGGGAGGGGGAGTGTGGTATCGGGGGGGAGGGGGGGAGTGTGGTATCAGGGGGAGGGGGAGTGTGGTATCAGGGGGAGGGGGAGTGTGGTATCAGGGGGAGGGGGAGTGTGGTATCGGGGGGGGGAGGGGGAGTGTGGTATCAGGGGGAGGGGGAGTGTGGTATCAGGGGGAGGGGGAGTGTGGTATCGGGGGGGAGGGGGGAGTGTGGTATCAGGGGGAGGGGGAGTGTGGTATCAGGGGGAGGGGGAGTGTGGTATCGGGGGGAGGGGGGAGTGTGGTATCGGGGGGGAGGGGGAGTGTGGTATCAGGGGGAGGGGGAGTGTGGTATCGGGGGGGAGGGGGGAGTGTGGTATCAGGGGGAGGGGGAGTGTGGTATCGGGGGGAGGGGGAGTGTGGTATCGGGGGGAGGGGGAGTGTGGTATCGGGGGGAGGGGGAGTGTGGTATCGGGGGGGAGGGGGGAGTGTGGTATCGGGGGGGAGGGGGGAGTGTGGTATCGGGGGGAGGGGGAGTGTGGTATCAGGGGGAGGGGGGAGTGTGGTATCGGGGGGGAGGGGGGAGTGTGGTATCAGGGGGAGGGGGGAGTGTGGTATCAGGGGGAGGGGGGAGTGTGGTATCGGGGGGAGGGGGAGTGTGGTATCGGGGGAGGGGGAGTGTGGTATCGGGGGGAGGGGGGAGTGTGGTATCGGGGGGGAGGGGGGAGTGTGGTATCGGGGGGAGGGGGGAGTGTGGTATCGGGGGGAGGGGGGAGTGTGGTATCAGGGGGAGGGGGAGTGTGGTATCAGGGGGAGGGGGAGTGTGGTATCGGGGGGAGGGGGGAGTGTGGTATCGGGGGGAGGGGGGAGTGTGGTATCGGGGGGAGGGGGGAGTGTGGTATCGGGGGGAGGGGGGAGTGTGGTATCGGGGGGAGGGGGGAGTGTGGTATCGGGGGAGGGGGAGTGTGGTATCGGGGGAGGGGGGAGTGTGGTATCAGGGGGAGGGGGGAGTGTGGTATCGGGGGGAGGGGGAGTGTGGTATCGGGGGAGGGGGGAGTGTGGTATCAGGGGGAGGGGGGAGTGTGGTATCAGGGGGAGGGGGGAGTGTGGTATCAGGGGGAGGGGGGAGTGTGGTATCGGGGGGAGGGGGAGTGTGGTATCGGGGGAGGGGGAGTGTGGTATCGGGGGGAGGGGGAGTGTGGTATCGGGGGGGAGGGGGGAGTGTGGTATCAGGGGGGGAGGGGGGAGTGTGGTATCAGGGGGAGGGGGAGTGTGGTATCGGGGGGAGGGGGGAGTGTGGTATCGGGGGGAGGGGGAGTGTGGTATCGGGGGGGAGGGGGGAGTGTGGTATCAGGGGAGGGAAAACACCCTCGGGAGTTTAGAAATCAGGGTACTTTGGGAGAATGAGAGTTTGCCTGTTCAAAACGTGTGCAGTGGATATTCCCCCAGAGAGCGGCAATCGTTGCTCTCCTCCTGAACCTCTGTACTCCCAGACAAGGGATGAAAAAAATGCAAGCTTTAAAAATCCTATTGCTCAAGATTTTTGATAAATATTTCATGTGCATCATGGGATTACATCTATGACTCCTCTCCATTCTGCATATTCTTCCCCACTCTGAAAAACAGTGTCTTTCACAATCTCAACACATCCCAAAGCACTACACAGCCAATGAAGTACTTCTGAAGTGTAAAGCAGGAAACACAGCAGACAATTTGCGCACAGCAAGATCCCACAAACAGAACTGAAATAAACGACCAGAGGATCTGCTTTCGTGATGTTGGTTGAGGGATAAATATTGCTGAGGACACCGGGGAGAGCCTCCCTGCTCCTCTTCAAATAGTGCCATGGGATCAACCTGAGAGGGCAGACGGGGCCTCAATTTAATATCTCATCCCAAAGACGGCACATCCGACAGTGCAGCTCAAGATCCTCATTTGATTGCAGAATTCAGCTGACTAGTCCACACTTTCTTAAGTTTCAATTTAGGGGATTTAACTTGAAATAAATGGGTTCATGGCTGGAGTGAGGACAGCACATAAAGGGAATTTACCCAACAAGTTAACCTGTGCACTGTCAGAGGAAATCAAACCCCTTCTGGCTGACTTCACCCAAACTCCTTGACTAGTTTCCTCCCTTTTGTTACTAAGTGGGTGTCCCTAAGACCCTCGAGGCACATCGATTGTCTTCCTTGGGACTGGACTGGAGTGTCAGCCTGGATCGTGTGCTCACGTTTCTGAAGTGAGACTCGGAGGCGTGACTGTTACCCATCGGGCCACGGCTGACACCTATAACATCAGAATAAGGTCATGGGTGAAGAATCCAGGGGGCATCTACCCAATACTGGGCCAGGCCTCAGAGTGCTTGAGAAGTCCGAGGGATGTTCTGTCCTTTGTTTCTGGTCTGTCACACCTCGCCCTGTGCAATCCGGCCTCATCGCACTATCGACTGCTCAAACTCATTCTTTCCCAGTACCTCAAATGTGTGGAACTCTTCACCTCTCTCACTCTTCACCTCTCTCACTCTTCACCTCTCTCACTCTTCACCTCTCTCACTCTTCACCTCTCTCACTCTTTATCTCTCTCACTCTTCACCTCTCTCACTCTTCACCTCTCTCACTCTTCATCTCTCTCACTCTTTACCTCTCTCACTCTTCACCTCTCTCACTCTTCACCTCTCTCACTCTTTATCTCTCTCACTCTTTACCTCTCTCACTCTTCACCTCTCTCACTCTTCACCTCTCTCACTCTTCACCTCTCTCACTCTTCACCTCTCTCACTCTTCACCTCTCTCACTCTTTATCTCTCTCACTCTTTACCTCTCTCACTCTTCACCTCTCTCACTCTTCACCTCTCTCACTCTTCACCTCTCTCACTCTTTATCTCTCTCACTCTTCACCTCTCTCACTCTTTATCTCTCTCACTCTTCACCTCTCTCACTCTTTATCTCTCTCACTCTTTATCTCTCTCACTCTTTATCTCTCTCACTCTTTACCTCTCTCACTCTTCACCTCTCTCACTCTTCACCTCTCTCACTCTTCACCTCTCTCACTCTTCAACTCTCTCACTCTTCACCTCTCTCACTCTTCACCTCTCTCACTCTTCACCTCTCTCACTCTTCACCTCTCTCACTCTTTATCTCTCTCACTCTTCACCTCTCTCACTCTTCACCTCTCTCACTCTTCACCTCTCTCACTCTTCACCTCTCTCACTCTTCACCTCTCTCACTCTTCACCTCTCTCACTCTTTATCTCTCTCACTCTTTATCTCTCTCACTCTTCACCTCTCTCACTCTTCACCTCTCTCACTCTTCACCTCTCTCACTCTTTATCTCTCTCACTCTTCACCTCTCTCACTCTTTATCTCTCTCACTCTTTATCTCTCTCACTCTTCACCTCTCTCACTCTTCACCTCTCTCACTCTTCACCTCTCTCACTCTTTATCTCTCTCACTCTTTATCTCTCTCACTCTTTATCTCTCTCACTCTTCACCTCTCTCACTCTTCACCTCTCTCACTCTTTATCTCTCTCACTCTTCACCTCTCTCACTCTTTATCTCTCTCACTCTTCACCTCTCTCACTCTTCACCTCTCTCACTCTTTATCTCTCTCACTCTTCACCTCTCTCACTCTTCACCTCTCTCACTCTTCACCTCTCTCACTCTTCAACTCTCTCACTCTTCACCTCTCTCACTCTTCACCTCTCTCACTCTTCACCTCTCTCACTCTTCACCTCTCTCACTCTTTATCTCTCTCACTCTTCACCTCTCTCACTCTTCACCTCTCTCACTCTTCACCTCTCTCACTCTTCACCTCTCTCACTCTTCACCTCTCTCACTCTTCACCTCTCTCACTCTTTATCTCTCTCACTCTTTATCTCTCTCACTCTTCACCTCTCTCACTCTTCACCTCTCTCACTCTTCACCTCTCTCACTCTTTATCTCTCTCACTCTTCACCTCTCTCACTCTTTATCTCTCTCACTCTTTATCTCTCTCACTCTTCACCTCTCTCACTCTTCACCTCTCTCACTCTTCACCTCTCTCACTCTTTATCTCTCTCACTCTTTATCTCTCTCACTCTTTATCTCTCTCACTCTTCACCTCTCTCACTCTTCACCTCTCTCACTCTTTATCTCTCTCACTCTTCACCTCTCTCACTCTTTATCTCTCTCACTCTTCACCTCTCTCACTCTTCACCTCTCTCACTCTTTATCTCTCTCACTCTTCACCTCTCTCACTCTTTATCTCTCTCACTCTTTATCTCTCTCACTCTTCACCTCTCTCACTCTTCACCTCTCTCACTCTTCACCTCTCTCACTCTTTATCTCTCCCACTCTTTATCTCTCTCACTCTTTATCTCTCTCACTCTTCACCTCTCTCACTCTTCACCTCTCTCACTCTTTATCTCTCTCACTCTTTATCTCTCTCACTCTTTATCTCTCTCACTCTTCACCTCTCTCACTCTTCACCTCTCTCACTCTTCACCTCTCTCACTCTTCACCTCTCTCACTCTTTATCTCTCTCACTCTTTATCTCTCTCACTCTTCACCTCTCTCACTCTTTATCTCTCTCACTCTTTATCTCTCTCACTCTTCACCTCTCTCACTCTTCACCTCTCTCACTCTTTACCTCTCTCACTCTTTATCTCTCTCACTCTTCACCTCTCTCACTCTTTATCTCTCTCACTCTTTATCTCTCTCACTCTTCACCTCTCTCACTCTTCACCTCTCTCACTCTTTATCTCTCTCACTCTTTATCTCTCTCACTCTTTATCTCTCTCACTCTTCACCTCTCTCATCCTTTCCTTCCCTCCTGCCATTTTTCAAGCTTTTGAAGCCAAGCTTGGTGCCCAATCTACTTGCTCCCTTTGCCTCACCTTCTCTCCAACTTTTTCCAACCCTGCCAATGTCCTGTGCCGTGGATTTTGGCCTAGAAAAGTAACAATAATACGAAAAAGAGGAGAGGCTGCTGAGAGTGACGTTTTGCTCCAGAAGAGAGGAGCCATTTCCCAAATCCAGAACTGAGAGGATATACGTATCAGGAAAGGTTGAACAGGCTGGGGCTCTTTTCTCCAGAAAAGGGAAGGCTGAGGGGTGACCTGATAGAGGTCTTTAAGATAATGAAAGGGTTTGATAGGGTAGACGTAGAGAAAATGTTTCCACTTGTGGGGGAGACCTGAACTAGAGGCCATAAATATAAGATAATCACCAATAAATCCAATAGGGAATTCAGAAGAAACTTCTTTACCCAGAGAGTGGTGAGAATGTGGAACTCACTCCCACAAGGAGTAGTTGAGGTGAATAGAATAGATACATTTAAGGGGAAGCTCGATAAACACATGAGGGAGAAAGGAGTAGAAGGATGAGCTGATAGGGTGAGATGAAGTAGGGAGGGAGGAGGCTCGAATGGAGCATAAACACCGGCATGGACCGGTTGGGCCGAATGGCCTGTTTCTGTGCTGTACATTCAATGTAATCTTCATGCTCAGGGTGGAAGCGATCTGTGGCAGATTTATATTTTAATATTCATGCCATGAAGCGAGTTCAACAGGAAAACACAGTAACTTTGGTTGTCTTGACGCTGCATTGATTAAGACTATATTCATGCAGGTGTATGCATGATTAGTCCATTTCTGAGTGATAAAAGAAATCCCATTACCCCTGTGCTGCTGCTGCGAATCACTCAGAGGCAATTTAACAGCAGTCAGCAGTTGTAAAGACTGCTTGTATTAGCGGGCTTAATGAAACTGTAATGTTTAATGGTGGGCTTCAAATTAATAATGAGAAAGACTTAACAATCCATTTACACTAACACTTCAGCTGGTTAAAGAGGATGTCGATCAAAAAGTCCCACTGGTACAGCTGCAAAACTGTTTGAATTGAAATATCAAACATCACCTTGGAGCAAATGGATTTTTGCAATTGAGAAAACTATTTGAAGAGCCAAGGTCCAAAATGCAACACTTGATTTTCCCTTCCTCCAAAATCCGAAGCACATTTAAATCGAGAAATCGATCACTACTCCCCCTGTTACTTCCTCTTCTCTCCTAAACTTTCCAACCTTTCCGGTGTCCTGCACCATAAATACACCACAACCATCCTACACCATAAATAGACCACAACCATCCTACACTATATATACACCACAACCATCCTACACCATAAATAGACCACAACCATCCTACACTATATATACACCACAACCATCCTGCACCATAAATAGACCACAACCATCCTACACTATACATACACAACCATCCTACACTATATATACACCACAACCATCCTACACCATAAATAGACCACAACCATCCTACACTATATATACACCACAACCATCCTACACTATATATACACCACAACCATCCTACACTATATATACACCACAACCATCCCACACTATATATACACCACAACCATCCTGCACCATATATACACCACAACCATCCTACACTATATATACACCACAACCATCCTGCACTATATATACACCACAACCATCCTACACTATATATACACCACAACCATCCTGCACTATATATACACCACAACCATCCTACACTATATATACACCACAACCATCCCACACTATATGTACACCACAACCATCCTGCACCATATATACACCACAACCATCCTACACTATATATACACCACAACCATCCTACACTATATATACACCACAACCATCCTACACTATATATACACCACAACCATCCTACACTATATATACACCACAACCATCCTGCACCATATATACACCACAACCATCCTGCACTATATATACACCACAACCATCCTACACTATATATACACCACAACCATCCTACACTATATATACACCACAACCATCCTACACCATATATACACCACAACCATCCTGCACTATATATACACCACAACCATCCTACACCATTAATACACCACAACCATCCTACACTATATATACACCACAACCATCCTACACCATATATACACCACAACCATCCTACACTATATATACACCACAACCATCCTACACTATATATACACCACAACCATCCGACACTATATATACACCACAACCATCCTACACTATATATACACCACAACCATCCTGCACTATATATACACCACAACCATCCGACACTATATACACACCACAACCATCCTACACCATATATACACCACAACCATCCTGCACTATATATACACCACAACCATCCTACACCATATATACACCACAACCATCCTATACTATATATACACCACAACCATCCTACACCATATATACACCACAACCATCCTGCACTATATATACACCACAACCATCCTACACCATATATACACCACAACCATCCTACACTATATATACACCACAACCATCCTGCACTATATATAGACCACAACCATCCTACACCATATATACACCACAACCATCCCACACGATATATACACCACAACCATCCTACACCATATATACACCACAACCATCCTACACTATATATACACCACAACCATCCTGCACTATATATACACCACAACCATCCTACACCATATATACACCACAACCATCCTACACCATATATACACCACAACCATCCTGCACCATATATACACCACAACCATCCTACACTATATATACACCACAACCATCCTGCACTATATATACACCACAACCATCCTACACTATATATACACCACAACCATCCTGCACCATATATACACCACAACCATCCTACACTATATATACACCACAACCATCCAACACTATATATACACCACAACCATCCTGCACTATATATACACCACAACCATCCTACACTATATATACACCACAACCATCCTGCACCATATATACAAAACAACCATCCTACACCATATATACACCACAACCATCCTACACTATATATACACCACAACCATCCTACACTATATATACACCACAACCATCCTACACTATATATACACCACAACCATCCTACACTATATATACACCACAACCATCCTACATTATATATACACCACAACCATCCTACACTATATATAGACCACAACCATCCTGCACTATATATACACCACAACCATCCTACACTATATATACACCACAACCATCCTACACTATATATACACCACAACCATCCTACACTATATATACACCACAACCATCCTACATTATATATACACCACAACCATCCTGCACTATATATACACCACAACCATCCTGCACCATATATACACCACAACCATCCTACACTATATATACACCACAACCATCCTGCACCATATATACACCACAACCATCCTACACTATATATACACCACAACCATCCTGCACCATATATACACCACAACCATCCTACACTATATATACACCACAACCATCATACACTATATATACACCACAACCATCCTACACTATATATACACCACAACCATCCTACACTATATATACACCACAACCATCCTACACTATATATACACCACAACCATCCTACACTATATATACACCACAACCATCCTACACTATATATACACCACAACCATCATACACTATATATACACCACAACCATCCTACACTATATATACACCACAACCATCCTACACTATATATACACCACAACCATCCTACACTATATATACACCACAACCATCCTACACCATATATACAACACAACCATCCTACACCATATATACACCACAACCATCCTACACCATATATACACCACAACCATCCTACACCATATATACACCACAACCATCCTAAACTATATATACACCACAACCATCCTACACTATATATACACCACAACCATCATACACTATATATACACAACCATCCTACACTGTATATAGACCACAACCATCCTACACTATATATACACCACAACCATCCTACACCATATATACACCACAACCATCCTACACCATATATACACCACAACCATCATACACTATATATACACCACAACCATCCTACACTATATATACACCACAACCATCCTACACTATATATACACCACAACCATCATACACTATATATACACCACAACCATCCTACACCATATATACACCACAACCATCCTACACCATATATACACCACAACCATCCTGCACCATATATACACCACAACCATCCTACAATATATATACACCACAACCATCCCACACCATATATACACCACAACCATCCTACATTATAGATACACCACAACCATCCTGCACCATATATACACCACAACCATCCTACACCATATATACACCACAACCATCCTGCACCATATATACACCACAACCATCCTGCACCATATATACACCACAACCATCCTACACTATATATACACCACAACCATCCTGCACCATATATACACCACAACCATCCTACACCATATATACACCACAACCATCCTGCACCATATATACACCACAACCATCCTGCACCATATATACACCACAACCATCCTACACTATATATACACCACAACCATCCTACACGATATATACACCACAACCATCCTGCACCATATATACACCACAACCATCCTGCACCATATATACAGCACGACCATCCTACACTATATATACACCACAACCATCCTACACTATATATACACCACAACCATCCTGCACCATATATACACCACAACCATCCTACACTATATATACACCACAACCATCCTGCACCATATATACACCACAACCATCCTACACCATATATACACCACAACCATCCTACACTATATATACACCACAACCATCCTACACTATATATACACCACAACCATCCTACACTATATATACACCACAACCATCCTGCACCATATATACACACCACAACCATCCTACACTATATATACACCACAACCATCCTGCACCATATATACACCACAACCATCCTACACCATATATACACCACAACCATCCTGCACCATATATATACCACAACCATCCTACACTATATATACACCACAACCATCCTACACTATATATACACCACAACCATCCTGCACCATATATACACCACAACCATCCTACACCATATATACACCACAACCATCCTACACTATATATACACCACAACCATCCTGCACTATATATACACCACAACCATCCTACATTATATATACACCACAACCATCCTGCACCATATATACACCACAACCATCCTACATTATATGTACACCACAACCATCCTGCACCATATATACACCACAACCATCCTACACTATATATACACCACAACCATCCTACACTATATATACACCACAACCATCCTACACTATATATACACCACAACCATCCTACACCATATATACACCACAACCATCCTACACTATATATACACCACAACCATCCTACATTATATATACACCACAACCATCCTACACTATATATACACCACAACCATCCTACACTATATATACACCACAACCATCCTGCACCATATATACACCACAACCATCCTACACTATATATACACCACAACCATCATACACTATATATACACCACAACCATCCTACACCATATATACACCACAACCATCCTACATCATATGTACAACACAACCATCCTGCACCATATATACACCACAACCATCATACACTATATATACACCACAACCATCCTACACCATATATACACCACAACCATCCTACACTATATATACACCACAACCATCCTACACCATATATAGACCACAACCATCCTACACCATATATACACCACAACCATCCTGCACCATATATACACCACAACCATCCTACACCATATATACACCACAACCATCCTACACCATATATACACCACAACCATCCTGCACCATATATAGACCACAACCATCCTACACCATATATACACCACAACCATCCTGCACCATATATACACCACAACCATCCTACACCATATATACACCACAACCATCCTGCACCATATATACACCACAACCATCCTACACCATATATACACCACAACCATCCTACACCATATATACACCACAACCATCCTACACCATATATACACCACAACCATCATACACTATATATACACCACAACCATCCTACACTATATATACCCCACAACCATCCTACACTATATATACACCACAACCATCCTACACCATATATACACCACAACCATCCTACACTATATATACACAACCATCCTACACTATATATACACCACAACCATCCTACACCATATATAGACCACAACCATCCTGCACCATATATACACCACAACCATCCTACACCATATATACACCACAACCATCCTACACCATATATATACACCACAACCATCCTACACCATATATACACCACAACCATCCTGCACCATATATACACCACAACCATCCTACACCATATATACACCACAACCATCCTGCACCATATATACACCACAACCATCATACACTATATATACACCACAACCATCCTACACTATATATACACCACAACCATCCTACACTATATATACACCACAACCATCCTGCACTATATATACACCACAACCATCCTACACCATATATACACCACAACCATCCTGCACTATATATACACCACAACCATCCTACACCATATATACACCACAACCATCCTGCACTATATATACACCACAACCATCCTACACCATATATACACCACAACCATCCTACACTATATATACACCACAACCATCCTGCACCATATATACACCACAACCATCCTACACCATATATACACCACAACCATCCTACACTATATATACACCACAACCATCCTGCACCATATATACACCACAACCATCCTACACTATATATACACCACAACCATCCTACACCATATATACACCACAACCATCCTACACCATATATACACCACAACCATCCTACACTATATATACACCACAACCATCCTACACCATATATACACCACAACCATCATGCACCATATATACACCACAACCATCCTACACTATATATACACCACAACCATCCTACACTATATACACAACCACCATCCTACACTATATATACACCACAACCATTCGACACCATATATACACCACAACCATCCTACACTATATATACACCACAACCATCCTACACTATATATACACCACAACCATCCTACACTATATATACACCACAACCATCCTACACTATATATACACCACAACCATCCTACACTATCTATACACCACAACCATCCTACACCATATATACACCACAACCATCCTACACTATCTATACACCACAACCATCCTACACCATATATACACCACAATCATCCTACACTATATATACACCACAACCATCCTACACTATATATACACCACAACCATCCTACACTATATATACACCACAACCATCCTACACCATATATACAGCACAACCATCCTACACTATATATACACCACAACCACCCTACACTATATATACACCACAACCATCCTACACTATATATACACCACAACCATCATACACCATATATACACCACAACCATCCTACACTATATATACACCACAACCATCCTACACCATATATACACCACAACCATCCTACACTATATATACACCACAACCATCCTGCACCATATATACACCACAACCATCCTACACTATATATACACCACAACCATCCTGCACCATATATACACCACAACCATCCTACACTATATATACACCACAACCATCCTACACCATATATACACCACAACCATCCTACACCATATATACACCACAACCATCCTACACCATATATACACCACAACCATCCTACACTATATATACACCACAACCATCCTGCACTATATATACACCACAACCATCCAACACTGTATATACACCACAACCATCCTACACCATATATACACCACAACCATCCTACACCATATATACACCACAACCATCCTACACCATATATACACCACAACCATCCTGCACTATATATACACCACAACCATCCTACACTATATATACACCACAACCATCCTACACTATATATACACCACAACCATCCTACACTATATATACACCACAACCATCCTGCACCATATATACACCACAACCATCCTGCACCATATATACACCACAACCATCCTACACTATATATACACCACAACCATCCTACACTATATATACACCACAACCATCCTACACTATATATACACCACAACCATCCTACACCATATATACACCACAACCATCCTACACTATATATACACCACAACCATCCGACACTATATATACACCACAACCATCCTGCACTATATATACACCACAACCATCCTGCACTATATATACACCACAACCATCCTACACTATATATACACCACAACCATCCTGCACTATATATACACCACAACCATCCTGCACTATATATACACCACAACCATCCTACACTATATATACACCACAACCATCCTGCACTATATATACACCACAACCATCCTACACTATATATACACCACAACCATCCTACACTATATATACACCACAACCATCCTGCACCATATATACACCACAACCATCCTACACTATATATACACCACAACCATCCTACACCATATATACACCACAACCATCCTACACTATATATACACCACAACCATCCTACACTATATATACACCACAACCATCCTACACCATATATACACCACAACCGTCCTGCACCATATATACACCACAACCATCCTACACTATATATACACCACAACCATCCTACACCATATATACAGCACAACCATCCTTCACCATATATACACCACAACCATCCTACACTATATATACACCACAACCATCCTACACTATATATACACCACAACCATCCTACACTATATATACACCACAACCATCCTACACCATATATACACCACAACCATCCTACACTATATATACACCACAACCATCCTACACTATATATACACCACAACCATCCTACACTATATATACACCACAACCATCCTGCACTATATATACACCACAACCATCCTACACTATATATACACCACAACCATCCTGCACTATATATACACCACAACCATCCTACACCATATATACAGCACAACCATCCTACACCATATATACACCACAACCATCCTACACCATATATACACCACAACCATCCTACACTACATATACACCACAACCATCCTACACTATATATACACCACAGCCATCCTACACTATATATACACCACAACCATCCTACACCATATATACACCACAACCATCCTACACCATATATACACCACAACCATCCTACACTATATATACACCACAACCATCCTGCACTATATATACACCACAACCATCCTGCACTATATATACACCACAACCATCCTACACCATATATACACCACAACCATCCTACACTATATATACACCACAACCATCCTACACCATATATACACCACAACCATCCTGCACTATATATACACCACAACCATCCTGCACTATATATACACCACAACCATCCTGCACTATATATACACCACAACCATCCTGCACTATATATACACCACAACCATCCTACACCATATATACAGCACAACCATCCTACACTATATATACACCACAACCATCCTACACCATATATACACCACAACCATCCTACACTATATATACACCACAACCATCCTGCACTATATATACACCACAACCATTCTACACCATATATACAGCACAACCATCCTACACTATATATACACCACAACCATCCTACACCATATATACACCACAACCATCCTACACTATATATACACCACAACCATCATACACTATATATACACAACCATCCTACACCATATATACACCACAACCATCCTACACTATATATACACCACAACCATCCTGCACTATATATACACCACAACCATCCTACACCATATATACACCACAACCATCCTACACTATATATACACCACAACCATCCTACACCATATATACACCACAACCATCCTACACTATATATACACCACAACCATCCTACACTATATATACACCACAACCATCCTACACTATATATACACCACAACCATCCTACATTATATATACACCACAACCATCCTACACTATATATACACCACAACCATCCTGCACTATATATACACCACAACCATCCTACACCATATATACAGCACAACCATCCTACACTATATATACACCACAACCATCCCACACTATATATACACCACAACCATCCTACACTATATATACACCACAACCATCCTACACTATATATACACCACAACCATCCTACACTATATATACACCACAACCATCCTACATTATATATACACCACAACCATCCTACACTATATATACACCACAACCATCCTACATTATATATACACCACAACCATCCTACACTATATATACACCACAACCATCCCACACTATATATACACCACAACCATCCTGCACTATATATACACCACAACCATCCTACACCATATATACACCACAACCATCCCACACTATATATACACCACAACCATCCTACACTATATATACACCACAACCATCCTGCACCATATATACACCACAACCATCCTGCACTATATATACACCACAACCATCCTGCACTATATATACACCACAACCATCCTGCACTATATATACACCACAACCATCCTACACTATATATACACCACAACCATCCTACACTATATATACACCACAACCATCCTACACTATATATACACCACAACCATCCTACACCATATATACACCACAACCATCCTACACTATATATACACCACAACCATCCTACACTATATATACACCACAACCATCCTACACCATTAATACACCACAACCATCCTACACTATATATACACCACAACCATCCCACACTATATGTACACCACAACCATCCTACACTATATATACACCACAACCATCCTGCACCATATATACACCACAACCATCCTGCACTATATATACACCACAACCATCCTACACTATATATACACCACAACCATCCTGCACTATATATACACCACAACCATCCTACACTATATATACACCACAACCATCCCACACTATATGTACACCACAACCATCCTACACTATATATACACCACAACCATCCTGCACCATATATACACCACAACCATCCTGCACTATATATACACCACAACCATCCTACACTATATATACACCACAACCATCCTACACTATATATACACCACAACCATCCTACACCATATATACACCACAACCATCCTGCACTATATATACACCACAACCATCCTACACCATTAATACACCACAACCATCCTACACTATATATACACCACAACCATCCTACACCATATATACACCACAACCATCCTACACTATATATACACCACAACCATCCTACACTATATATACACCACAACCATCCGACACTATATATACACCACAACCATCCTACACTATATATACACCACAACCATCCTGCACTATATATACACCACAACCATCCGACACTATATACACACCACAACCATCCTACACCATATATACACCACAACCATCCTGCACTATATATACACCACAACCATCCTACACCATATATACACCACAACCATCCTACATTATATATACACCACAACCATCCTATACTATATATACACCACAACCATCCTACACCATATATACACCACAACCATCCTACACAATATATACACCACAACCATCCTGCACCATATATACACCACAACCATCCTGCACTATATATACACCACAACCATCCTACACCATATATACACCACAACCATCCTACACTATATATACACCACAACCATCCTGCACTATATATACACCACAACCATCCTACACCATATATACACCACAACCATCCTACACGATATATACACCACAACCATCCTACACCATATATACACCACAACCATCCTACACTATATATACACCACAACCATCCTGCACTATATATACACCACAACCATCCTACACCATATATACACCACAACCATCCTACACCATATATACACCACAACCATCCTACACTATATATACACCACAACCATCCTGCACTATATATACACCACAACCATCCTACACTATATATACACCACAACCATCCTGCACCATATATACACCACAACCATCCTACACTATATATACACCACAACCATCCAACACTATATATACACCACAACCATCCTGCACTATATATACACCACAACCATCCTACACTATATATACACCACAACCATCCTGCACCATATATACACCACAACCATCCTACACTATATATACACCACAACCATCCTACACCATATATACACCACAACCATCCAACACTATATATACACCACAACCATCCTGCACCATATATACACCACAACCATCCTACACTATATATACACCACAACCATCCAACACTATATATACACCACAACCATCCTGCACTATATATACACCACAACCATCCTACACTATATATACACCACAACCATCCTACACTATATATACACCACAACCATCCTACACTATATATACACCACAACCATCCTACACCATATATACACCACAACCATCCTACACTATATATACACCACAACCATCCTACACCATATATACACCACAACCATCCTACACTATATATACACCACAACCATCCTACACCATATATACACCACAACCATCCTACACCATATATACACCACAACCATCCTACACTATATATACACCACAACCATCCTACACTATATATACACCACAACCATCATACACTATATATACACCACAACCATCCTACACCATATATACACCACAACCATCCTACACTATATATACACCACAACCATCCTACACTATATATACACCACAACCATCCTACACTATATATACACCACAACCATCCTACACCATATATACACCACAACCATCCTACACTATATATACACCACAACCATCCTACACTATATATACACCACAACCATCCTACACTATATATACACCACAACCATCCTACACTATATATACACCACAACCATCCTACACCATATATACACCACAACCATCCTACACTATATATACACCACAACCATCCTACACTATATATACACCACAACCATCCTACATTATATATACACCACAACCATCCTACACTATATATAGACCACAACCATCCTGCACTATATATACACCACAACCATCCTACACTATATATACACCACAACCATCCTACACTATATATACACCACAACCATCCTACACTATATATACACCACAACCATCCTACATTATATATACACCACAACCATCCTGCACTATATATACACCACAACCATCCTGCACCATATATACACCACAACCATCCTACACTATATATACACCACAACCATCCTGCACCATATATACACCACAACCATCCTACACTATATATACACCACAACCATCCTGCACCATATATACACCACAACCATCCTACACTATATATACACCACAACCATCATACACTATATATAAACCACAACCATCCTACACTATATATACACCACAACCATCCTACACTATATATACACCACAACCATCCTACACCATATATACACCACAACCATCCTACACTATATATACACCACAACCATCCTACACCATATATACACCACAACCATCCTACACCATATATACACCACAACCATCCTACACTATATATACTCCACAACCATCCCACACTATATATACACCACAACCATCCTACACTATATATACACCACAACCATCCTACACTATATATACACCACAACCATCCTACACTATATATACACCACAACTATCCTACACTATGTATACACCACAACCATCCTACACCATATATACACCACAACCATCCTACACTATATATACACCACAACCATCCTACACCATATATACACCACAACCATCCTACACCATATATACACCACAACCATCCTACACTATATATACACCACAACCATCCTACACTATATATACACCACAACCATCCTACACTATATATACACCACAACCATCCGACACCATATATACACCACAACCATCCTACACCATATATACACCACAACCATCCTGCACCATATATACACCACAACCATCCCACACTATATATACACCACAACCATCCCACACTATATATACACCACAACCATCCTACACTATATATACACCACAACCATCCTACACCATATATACACCACAACCATCCTACACTATCTATACACCACAACCATCCTACACCATATATACACCACAACCATCCTACACTATATATACACCACAACCATCCTACACTATATATAGACCACAACCATCCTACACCATATATACACCACAACCATCCTACACTATATATACACCACAACCATCCTACACTATATATACACCACAACCATCATACACTATATATACACCACAACCATCCTACACCATATATACACCACAACCATCCTACACTATATATACACCACAACCATCCTACACTATATATACACCACAACCATCCTACACTATATATACACCACAACCATCCTACACCATATATACACCACAACCATCCTACACTATATATACACCACAACCATCCTACACTATATATACACCACAACCATCCTACACTATATATACACCACAACCATCCTACACTATATATACACCACAACCATCCTACACCATATATACACCACAACCATCCTACACTATATATACACCACAACCATCCTACACTATATATACACCACAACCATCCTACATTATATATACACCACAACCATCCTACACTATATATAGACCACAACCATCCTGCACTATATATACACCACAACCATCCTACACTATATATACACCACAACCATCCTACACCATATATACACCACAACCATCCTACACTATATATACACCACAACCATCCTACACCATATATACACCACAACCATCCTACACCATATATACACCACAACCATCCTACACTATATATACACCACAACCATCCTACACTATATATACACCACAACCATCCTACACTATATATACACCACAACCATCCTACACCATATATACACCACAACCATCCTACACCATATATACACCACAACCATCCTGCACCATATATACACCACAACCATCCCACACTATATATACACAACAACCATCCCACACTATATATACACCACAACCATCCTACACTATATATACACCACAACCATCCTACACCATATATACACCACAACCATCCTACACTATCTATACACCACAACCATCCTACACCATATATACACCACAACCATCCTACACTATATATACACCACAACCATCCTACACTATATATAGACCACAACCATCCTACACCATATATACACCACAACCATCCTACACTATATATACACCACAACCATCCTACACTATATATACACCACAACCATCATACACTATATATACACCACAACCATCCTACACCATATATACACCACAACCATCCTACACTATATATACACCACAACCATCCTACACTATATATACACCACAACCATCCTACACTATATATACACCACAACCATCCTACACCATATATACACCACAACCATCCTACACTATATATACACCACAACCATCCTACACTATATATACACCACAACCATCCTACACTATATATACACCACAACCATCCTACACTATATATACACCACAACCATCCTACACCATATATACACCACAACCATCCTACACTATATATACACCACAACCATCCTACACTATATATACACCACAACCATCCTACATTATATATACACCACAACCATCCTACACTATATATAGACCACAACCATCCTGCACTATATATACACCACAACCATCCTACACTATATATACACCACAACCATCCTACACTATATATACACCACAACCATCCTACACTATATATACACCACAACCATCCTACATTATATATACACCACAACCATCCTGCACTATATATACACCACAACCATCCTGCACCATATATACACCACAACCATCCTACACTATATATACACCACAACCATCCTGCACCATATATACACCACAACCATCCTACACTATATATACACCACAACCATCCTGCACCATATATACACCACAACCATCCTACACTATATATACACCACAACCATCATACACTATATATACACCACAACCATCCTACACTATATATACACCACAACCATCATACACTATATATACACCACAACCATCCTACACCATATATACACCACAACCATCCTACACCATATATAAACCACAACCATCATACACTATATATACACCACAACCATCCTACACTATATATACACCACAACCATCCTACACTATATATACACCACAACCATCCTACACCATATATACAACACAACCATCCTACACCATATATACACCACAACCATCCTACACCATATATACACCACAACCATCCTACACCATATATACACCACAACCATCCTAAACTATATATACACCACAACCATCCTACACTATATATACACCACAACCATCATACACTATATATACACAACCATCCTACACTGTATATAGACCACAACCATCCTACACTATATATACACCACAACCATCCTACACCATATATACACCACAACCATCCTACACCATATATACACCACAACCATCATACACTATATATACACCACAACCATCCTACACTATATATACACCACAACCATCCTACACTATATATACACCACAACCATCATACACTATATATACACCACAACCATCCTACACCATATATACACCACAACCATCCTACACCATATATACACCACAACCATCCTGCACCATATATACACCACAACCATCCTACACTATATATACACCACAACCATCCCACACCATATATACACCACAACCATCCTGCATTATATATACACCACAACCATCCTGCACCATATATACACCACAACCATCCTACACCATATATACACCACAACCATCCTGCACCATATATACACCACAACCATCCTGCACCATATATACACCACAACCATCCTACACTATATATACACCACAACCATCCTGCACCATATATACACCACAACCATCCTACACCATATATACACCACAACCATCCTGCACCATATATACACCACAACCATCCTGCACCATATATACACCACAACCATCCTACACTATATATACACCACAACCATCCTACACGATATATACACCACAACCATCCTGCACCATATATACACCACAACCATCCTGCACCATATATACAGCACGACCATCCTACACTATATATACACCACAACCATCCTACACTATATATACACCACAACCATCCTGCACCATATATACACCACAACCATCCTACACTATATATACACCACAACCATCCTGCACCATATATACACCACAACCATCCTACACCATATATACACCACAACCATCCTACACTATATATACACCACAACCATCCTACACTATATATACACCACAACCATCCTACACTATATATACACCACAACCATCCTGCACCATATATACACACCACAACCATCCTACACTATATATACACCACAACCATCCTGCACCATATATACACCACAACCATCCTACACCATATATACACCACAACCATCCTGCACCATATATATACCACAACCATCCTACACTATATATACACCACAACCATCCTACACTATATATACACCACAACCATCCTGCACCATATATACACCACAACCATCCTACACCATATATACACCACAACCATCCTACACTATATATACACCACAACCATCCTGCACTATATATACACCACAACCATCCTACATTATATATACACCACAACCATCCTGCACCATATATACACCACAACCATCCTACATTATATATACACCACAACCATCCTGCACCATATATACACCACAACCATCCTACACTATATATACACCACAACCATCCTACACTATATATACACCACAACCATCCTACACTATATATACACCACAACCATCCTACACCATATATACACCACAACCATCCTACACTATATATACACCACAACCATCCTACATTATATATACACCACAACCATCCTACACTATATATACACCACAACCATCCTACACTATATATACACCACAACCATCCTGCACCATATATACACCACAACCATCCTACACTATATATACACCACAACCATCATACACTATATATACACAACCATCCTACACCATATATACACCACAACCATCCTACATCATATGTACAACACAACCATCCTGCACCATATATACACCACAACCATCATACACTATATATACACCACAACCATCCTACACCATATATACACCACAACCATCCTACACTATATATACACCACAACCATCCTACACCATATATAGACCACAACCATCCTACACCATATATACACCACAACCATCCTGCACCATATATACACCACAACCATCCTACACCATATATACACCACAACCATCCTACACCATATATACACCACAACCATCCTGCACCATATATAGACCACAACCATCCTACACCATATATACACCACAACCATCCTGCACCATATATACACCACAACCATCCTACACCATATATACACCACAACCATCCTGCACCATATATACACCACAACCATCCTACACCATATATACACCACAACCATCCTACACCATATATACACCACAACCATCCTACACCATATATACACCACAACCATCATACACTATATATACACCACAACCATCCTACACTATATATACCCCACAACCATCCTACACTATATATACACCACAACCATCCTACACCATATATACACCACAACCATCCTACACTATATATACACAACCATCCTACACTATATATACACCACAACCATCCTACACCATATATAGACCACAACCATCCTGCACCATATATACACCACAACCATCCTACACCATATATACACCACAACCATCCTACACCATATATATACACCACAACCATCCTACACCATATATACACCACAACCATCCTGCACCATATATACACCACAACCATCCTGCACCATATATACACCACAACCATCCTGCACCATATATACACCACAACCATCATACACTATATATACACCACAACCATCCTACACTATATATACACCACAACCATCCTACACCATATATACACCACAACCATCCTGCACTATATATACACCACAACCATCCTACACCATATATACACCACAACCATCCTGCACTATATATACACCACAACCATCCTACACCATATATACACCACAACCATCCTACACTATATATACACCACAACCATCCTGCACCATATATACACCACAACCATCCTACACCATATATACACCACAACCATCCTACACTATATATACACCACAACCATCCTGCACCATATATACACCACAACCATCCTACACTATATATACACCACAACCATCCTACACCATATATACACCACAACCATCCTGCACCATATATACACCACAACCATCCTACACTATATATACACCACAACCATCCTACACTATATATACACCACAACCATCCTACACCATATATACACCACAACCATCATGCACCATATATACACCACAACCATCCTACACTATATATACACCACAACCATCCTACACTATATACACAACCACCATCCTACACTATATATACACCACAACCATTCGACACCATATATACACCACAACCGTCCTACACTATATATACACCACAACCATCCTACACTATATATACACCACAACCATCCTACACTATATATACACCACAACCATCCTACACTATATATACACCACAACCATCCTACACTATCTATACACCACAACCATCCTACACCATATATACACCACAACCATCCTACACTATCTATACACCACAACCATCCTACACCATATATACACCACAATCATCCTACACTATATATACACCACAACCATCCTACACTATATATACACCACAACCATCCTACACTATATATACACCACAACCATCCTACACCATATATACACCACAACCATCCTACACTATATATACACCACAACCATCCTACACCATATATACACCACAACCATCCTACACCATATATACACCACAACCATCCTACACTATATATACACCACAACCATCCTACACCATATATACACCACAACCATCCTACACTATATATACTCCACAACCATCCCACACTATATATACACCACAACCATCCTACACTATATATACACCACAACCATCCTACACTATATATACACCACAACCATCCTACACTATATATACACCACAACTATCCTACACTATATATACACCACAACCATCCTACACCATATATACACCACAACCATCCTACACTATATATACACCACAACCATCCTACACCATATATACACCACAACCATCCTACACCATATATACACCACAACCATCCTACACTATATATACACCACAACCATCCTACACTATATATACACCACAACCATCCTACACTATATATACACCACAACCATCCTACACCATATATACACCACAACCATCCTACACTATATATACACCACAACCATCCTGCACCATATATACACCACAACCATCCTACACTATATATACACCACAACCATCCCACACTATATATACACCACAACCATCCTACACCATATATACACCACAACCATCCTACACTATATATACACCACAACCATCCTACACCATATATACACCACAACCATCCTACACTATCTATACACCACAACCATCCTACACCATATATACACCACAACCATCCTACACTATATATACACCACAACCATCCTACACTATATATAGACCACAACCATCCTACACCATATATACACCACAACCATCCTACACTATATATACACCACAACCATCCTACACTATATATAGACCACAACCATCCTACACTATATATACACCACAACCATCCTACACTATATATACACCACAACCATCCTACACTATATATACACCACAACCATCCTACACTATATATACACCACAACCATCCTACACTATATATAGACCACAACCATCCTACACTATATATAGACCACAACCATCCTACACTATATATAGACCACAACCATCCTACACTATATATAGACCACAACCATCCTACACCATATATACACCACAACCATCCTACACTATATATACACAACCATCCTACACTATATATAGACCACAACCATCCTGCACTATATATACACAACCATCCTATACTATATATAGACCACAACCATCATGCACTATATATACACCACAACCATCCTGCACTATATATACACCACAACCATCCTACACTATATATACACCACAACCATCCTACACCATATATACACCACAACCATCCTACACTATATATACACAACCATCCTACACTATATATACACCACAACCATCCTACACTATATATACACCACAACCATCCTACACTATATATACACCACAACCATCCTACACTATATATACACCACAACCATCCTACACTATATATACACCACAACCATCCCACACTATATGTACACCACAACCATCCTACACCATATATACACCACAACCATCCTACACCATATATACACCACAACCATCCTACACTATATATACACCACAACCATCCCACACTATATATACACCACAACCATCCTACACCATATATACACCACAACCATCCTACACCATATATACACCACAACCATCCTACACTATATATACACAACCATCCTACACTATATATACACCACAACCATCCCACACTGTATATACACCACAACCATCCTACACCATATATACACCACAACCATCCTACACCATATATACACCACAACCATCCTACACTATATATACACCACAACCATCCTACACTATATATACACAACCATCCTATACTATATATAGACCACAACCATCATGCACTATATATACACCACAACCATCCGACACCATATATACACCACAACCATCATACACCATATATACACCACAACCAACCTACACCATATATACATGAAAACCCTCCTATATTGTACATACATTTTAACCATTCTGCAATATACATATGCCACAACCGTCCTACATTATAGATACACGACAACCATCTGCATCTCTCAGGGTGGGATGGGAATAGTGTTGGTAACCATCCAGGATTGTCCTCGAGTCTGCAGGAATTGAAGTTTATTTGCCTGGGAACCCGGGAGAAAAATCATTGGAATATTAAAAAGTTGTGTTTATTTTTCATTTTCTTTGAACATTTCTGATAATTTGTTGTATAAAATATTGGAAATGGGGAAAAAGGCTGTTTGACTGGGCGGTGGGTAGAAGTGGGCGCTTATGTGATGAAACCTCCAGGAATACGTCCAACTAGAGTTGGCAACCCTCGATGGGAGGATGGGAGTCTTGAGAGGGGGAGAGGTGACGACAGGAGGGGCACTCGGATGGTGGGAGGGGGAGGGGGAGAGGGGAGGGAGGAGAAGGTAGGAACAAAGTTTGGGCAGTGGTGATTACTTGCTTCCATATGTCATGAACTTTCATTCTGTGTTGTTTCTGTGTCAGTGCCAGCTTTTGTGAGCACTTTGGGTTTCACTATTTGACTCTGGGCTTTATCCCCTTCTCCCTCCACATGTTATTTCTCAATCACAATGACACATTACTGCTTCAGCCAACATTCAATTTGTACAGGAACATAACCCAATGTATCCTTCAAGGGGTTCTTCGTTGAGCATTAAATGACTTTCCAAATTTGTGGCACAATTCTCCAAAAAGACAGCTTGTACCACACAAATTCAAATAATTAACATTAGTCTCTCTCTAACTGTCGCGTGTCGATGAGACAGTTGATTACAATTGTGTCAACAATGTCTCTATCAGAAGCCAAGAGAAATGAGCCCATTAGAGAGGGCATTTTGATCACAGACTAGATTCTGAGATGAGACACTTGTCCATCCATCCAGTCCCCTAACTCTCCCATCGAAACCCATCCCTCCAGTCCCCTAACTCTCCCATTAAAGCCCATCCCTCTAGTCCCCTAACTCTCCCATTGAAGCCCATCCCTCTAGTCCCCTAACTCTCCCATTAAAGCCCATCCCTCTAGTCCCCTAACTCTCCCATTAAAGCCCATCCCTCTAGTCCCCTAACGCTCCCACTGAAGCCCATCCCTCTAGTCCCCTAACTCTCCCATTGAAGCCCATCCCTCTAGTCCCCTAACGCTCCCACTGAAGCCCACCCCTCTAGTCCCCTAACTCTCCCAATGAAGCCCATCCCTCTAGTCCCCCAACTCTCCCACTGAAGCCCATCCCTCCAGTCCCCTAACTCTCCCTCTGAAGCCCATCCCTCTAGTCCCCTAACTCTCCCATTAAAGCCCATCCCTCTAGTCCCCTAATGCTCCCACTGAAGCCCATCCCTCTAGTCCCCTAACTCTCCCACTGAAGCCCATCTCTCTAGACCCCTAACTCTCCCACTGAAGCCCATCCCTCTAGTCCCCTAACTCTCCCATTAAAGCCCATCCCTCTAGTCCCCTAACTCTCCCATTGAAGCCCATCCCTCTAGTCCCCTAACTCTCCCATTAAAGCCCATCCCTCTAGTCCCCTAACGCTCCCACTGAAGCCCATCCCTCTAGTCCCCTAACTCTCCCATTGAAGCCCATCCCTCTAGTCCCCTAACTCTCCCATTGAAGCCCATCCCTCTAGTCCCCTAACGCTCCCACTGAAGCCCATCCCTCTAGACCCCTAACTCTCCCACTGAAGCCCATCCCTCTGGTACCACTGCCCTCCCATCATAAGACCCAGCTACTTTTTGAACATCTTGTTTTTGTCTCCACTCTCTCACCTGGCAGATTTTTCCAAACATTCAACATTCATTGAGTAATGAAATCATTCCTAATTGCTTTAAGTGACTTCTCAATCATTTAAATGTAATTTTGGTCATTCACAGCGGGCTCCCGTTGGGGAGACTAGAGTTTCATTCTCCACAATTACTTACCCACAAACTTTCATTGCTGGGGGTTTTGAAACCAGGAACCCATTCATTGAAAAATCAAGCCTAACATCTGGTCCGTACAATCCTAGAACTATCAGCAACAGCATTAACAGACCAACCAGACTGAAAGGAGATGGCCCTCGCTTTTCACCTTCCTAGCTCAGCGACACTGGGACAAGTTGCTGCACTCCAAATGATGCAGTGCTGAAGATCAGCCATTGCCACAGACCAGAGATCGAGCTCAGCACTTTCCTCATCTTTATGCTCAGTAACACAATGGTTCATTTCAATACCAGATCAGTTATCAGTCAATGAAAACATTCAGAATTGAGAACTGAGTCGGTTTGATTACAACCCATATCTTTTTGAAGAGCAGTTTGCCAATATATCCATGATATCTGCTGGTTCAGGGTCATTTTTAGTTGGAAATACACCTAACTATAATGAATATTGGAGTCTTTTAATTGAAACAAATTTTCACAGAACCTTAATCATCACACTCCAGATATCGATAACTTCTAACGCATCATCAAAAAAAAGATTGACGAACACATTAAATTAGATGTTCAGCTTCTTCAGCCCAAGGCTTGAATATCACACACTCCAGCTGTCCGCAAAAGATTTAGTGATCTAATTTCTTTAGAAATCTAGCCTGATTGTGATTTCTCTCACACTCCTGCCATTTAACGGGTGATCTTTTTCCCAGCGATAGGTTCCAAAATCTCTCTTGCTGTGTTGTAATCTTCCTTGTCACATTCTCTCATAGATCTTTCCTCTCTTGTACCGAAGCTTCAAACACTCCATCCGACACACTCCTCTTCCTGGCTTAATCCTCACTGCCTCTCAATTAAGACTCACTGCAATGTCTCTTGCTCCAACTCACTCTTTCCCAAGACTTCAAATCGATGGAGCTCCTCATCTTCCCTCAGTCTTCCCTTTCTCCTATAATCTATTGGCATTTAAGCCCCAAATTTGATGTCACTTAATCACTACTTCCTGATTGACCTCATCTTCTGTCCTACTCTTTGTAATCACAGTGGTGTCCTGCACTGGGAGGCCTCGGATTCTCAACAAAAATACAGAGCCAGTGCAGACTTGGGTGCTGCTAAACAGAGGTGATATTGTCCCTGATTGGAAGGAATAATAGGTGCCTATTCCAGGAATATGTTGAAGGGAAACCAAGAGTGAGTTACCACATATCCTGTCGGTCAGAAGTGATCTGCAGCACGTTTGGAGAAATAAAAGGGGAGGAGTAGAAGGAGTTGAGGTAACGCACTGGGCTGAAACCATCAGCTGGTGAGTGGTTTTGGAGGTTGGCAGCTACACCATATGGAAATTGGGGGATTGCCCATAGAATAATAGGATGTACAGCTCTATAGAGTGAAGACCAGACTAACCACACACCAGGTGCCAGGGGAACAATGAAAGAACCTCACTGGGAGAGGCCTTGGGCAGGATCACTCCTTTGCCCTCTTGGCGAGAAATGGCAGGTGCCATAAGGGGTGTTAAAGAACTGAGATACATCACAGGATATAACTCAATATGAAACAAATGTAAAACAACCAGTGGAACTCTGGTTCACAGAGAAAAGTGCATTCCCTGTTCTTCCTGGAACTGTGTCTCTGATTATCACCCATTCTTTAATTTTTTGCATTTTCTTCTTTTTAACTGTCTTCTGTCCTTTCGTTCTCTCTCTATCTGTTTCCCTCTTTTACTCTCTGCATCCCTTTATCTCACTGTACGCCTCTAACACTTATTAAAGTTTCTCTCTGACCCATTTTCTCTGACCTTCTTCCTCTCTCTCTCTCTCTCACACGCTGCTTGTCTTTGACTCATTTTCTCATCTCTGTCTCCCTCATTTTGTAAATCTCTAATTTCCTGCTTCTGTTATCAAGTATTTCTCCCACTCCGTTGATATGCCTCCCATACTCATTCACTTCATTCTCTCTCTCTTATACTTCTCGCTCCCTTTTTCCTCTTTACTCCCACAGCTGGAGCCGGAATTGGGCTTCAGCTCCATGCTTTCTCCCTGGGTATAAAGTACGGAGCTGGGATCCAGGACCAAGAGGCTTGGGTACACACTAGGGCTCAGGAGGGACTAAACAGCCGAGATATAGGACCTAACAGGGCCAGGCCCTGGGTTAGGATTCACCTCCACCCTGGGCCAGATGTTCTCTCTGTTGTGTTATGGTGCATCTGGAATCATGGCCCCAGCCTGTATGAGCATGTTTCTGAACTGTTCCAGCACAGTTGAGACGAGACCACTGGGGCTGGGAGGCGAAGTGTAGCCTGGGCTGGGTTGGACTAAGGCTACTCAGGTCCTTATGGGGAGATCAGCAGCAACAGAAAGTAAAAATCCCTTAAAGTTGGAAAGAGACAGTTGGCCCAGTGAGTGGCAGTTGGCAGGTTGAGAGTGATACCACATACCACCAAGGGGACAGTAGGGGAAACACGAGGTAGGGTTGGGGTCATGTCAGGTGGGGAGGCACGTTGGTATTGGGTGGGATGGAGAGGCAGGTTGAAGTTGGGAAGGGTAGAGGGGGTAGCTGGGCTTAGGTGGGGTGGAGAAGGAGGTTGGGGTTAGGTGGGGTGGAGAAGGAGGTTGGGGTTAGGTGGGGTGGAGAAGGAGGCTGGGGTTAGGTGGGGTGGAGAAGGAGGCTGGGGTTAGGTGGGGTGGAGAAGGAGGCTGGGGTTAGGTGGGGTGGAGAAGGAGGCTGGGGTTAGGTGGGGTGGAGAAGGAGGCTGGGGTTAGGTGGGGTGGAGAAGGAGGCTGGGGTTAGGTGGGGTGGAGAAGGAGGTTGGGGTTAGGTGGGGTGGAGAAGGAGGCTGGGGTTAGGTGGGGTGGAGAAGGAGGTTGGGGTTAGGTGGGGTGGAGAAGGAGGCTGGGGTTAGGTGGGGTGGAGAAGGAGGTTGGGGTTAGGTGGGGTGGAGAAGGAGGCTGGGGTTAGGTGGGGTGGAGAAGGAGGCTGGGTTTAGGTGGGGTGGAGAAGGAGGCTGGGGTTAGGTGGGGTGGAGAAGGAGGCTGGGTTTAGGTGGGGTGGAGAAGGAGGCTGGGGTTAGGTGGGGTGGAGAAGGAGGCTGGGGTTAGGTGGGGTGGAGAAGGAGGTTGGGGTTTAGGTGGGGTGGAGAAGGAGGCTGGGTTTAGGTGGGGTGGAGAAGGAGGTTGACCTTGGGCAGGGCAAAGAGGTTTTTTTGAGTTAATACGTGGGATGTGGGTGTCCTGGGCAAGGCCAGCATTTATTGCCCACCCTGAGTTGCCCTGAGAAGATGATTGTTGGTCTTCTTCTTGAACCACGAGTGCTTTGTCGCTGTTTGATACAACTGCCTTGCTGCTAGGCCACTTCAGAGGGCAGTTAAGAGTCAATCACGCTGGTGAGGGGACAGGAGTCACATATAGGCCCAGACTGGATAAAGATGGCAGGTTTCCTTCCCTAAAGGACATTAATGAACCAATTGGGTTTTTTCAACAATCCAACAGCTTCATGGCCACTTTTACTGATAAAAGTTTTTTATTTCCAGATTTTTTTAAACATCCTCCAATTCTCAAACTGCCCTGGGTGGAATTGAATGCACGTTCTCTGGATTATTAGTCCAGTAACATTGCGTTTTAACTTGGAGTTCAGATGCTGCCCGTTTTCCTCAGTTTGTCAATGCCCCACCCAGTCTGGTCCACCAGCCAATTTACCAATTCTCACTCGGTCAGCACAGAGGAGAGTTTCCCTGTCGCCTGGAGAACAAAAACCCAGTCAGCCCCAATACAAACGTACCTGCTATTGACTAATCCTTTCGACATTGACAGTAGTCACGGGAACCCTGCGACCTAGAGCAATCCCCCTCCCGCCCGCCCCTCCTGACTGACCAGAGCACAGGATGACAGGGTAACACAAGCAGGGGGTCCCCACGGTAAGCACAGAAATAATGGACAAAGACCAGAACTCCTCCAATGGCTCAGTGAGTAAATGCACGGTCTGATGTGCTCTCTTGTCCATTCCCAATTTCCTTTGCCCACCATTGGCGGCCGTGCCTTCAGCTGTCTTGGCCCTAAGCTCTGGAATTCCCTCCCTAAACTTCTCTACCTCTCTCTCTCCTCCTTTAAGACGCTCCTTAAAACCTATCTCTTTGACCAAGCTTTTGGTCACCTGTCCTAATATCTCCTTACGTGGCTCGGTGTCACTCCTGTGAAGAGCTTTGGGACGTTTTACTACATTAAAGGTGCTCTCGAAATACAAGTTGTTGTTGCTGTTGTTGTTGTTGCTGTTGTTGTTGGGCTGATTTTAAAGACCAGGAAGTTCCCTGGTTTGTGTTGGGTCAGCTGACCTATTATATAGAATTTACAGCCACATGAGCCTCTCCCACTCTAATTAATTCTTCCCACCCTGCCCCCCATATCCCTCTATTCCTTCCTCCCTCATGTATGCATCAAGCCTTCCCTTAAATACATTAATGCAATTTGCTTCAACCACTCGAGCGGGTAGCAGCGAGTTGCTCAGCTAGTGTACAGCCTATCGATTACATATTGCCCCAGATCCCCAGCAATCTGGCCTTCACAGCCCAGGGTGCTCAGTTGTATTTGCCCTTCTACGTAAGAACATAAGAAATAGGAGCAGGAGTAGGCCACATGGCCCCTCGAGTCTGCTCCGCCATTCAATCAGATCTTCTACCTCAACTCCAGTATCCCGCCCAGCCCCGTATCCCTTGATTCCCCAAAAGTCCAAAAGTCTATCTATCTCAGCCTTGAATATATTCAACGACTCAGCATCCACAGCCCTCTGGGGTAGAGAATTCCAAAGATTCACAACCCTCTGAGTGAAGAAATTCCTCCTCATCTCAGTCCTAAATGGCCGACCCCTTATCCTGAGACTATGCCCCCTAGTTCTAGACTCTCCGGCCAGGGGCAAACAACCTTTTAGCATCTACCCTGTCAAGCCCACTCAGAATCTTATATATTTCAATGAGATCATCTCTCACTCTTCTAAACTCCAGAGAGTATAGGCCCCATTCTACTCAATTCAATTCACCGATTGTCTAGCTTGAAGGAAAAGTTTTGAGGAGTTGAATGTGGTTTCATTCATTCAAATTGCAAGCCATGATATTCTCTGGGTTCTGGTCTGGCCCAAGGTGTTTCCTCACAACAGGTGGATGTCCTACAATTTGGCAAGTCAGGTGGGAGAGCTGGTGTGTATCTGAGCATCCTCTCCTGTAAGATACCAGTCAATGAACTTTCCTCCCAAAACAAACCCTCTATTTGAAATGAGTAGCTGCAGATTGCTCAGTTCCAACTTGCTCACTGAGGCCACTTCACCAGGTTTGATACTGATTTTAGGAGGTGGCATCATATCATATTCCAACTCCCAGCACGGACCCAGTTAATTAGTTTGAAGAGAACTTTGAAATGTTAACCTTTTAAATCCACATGTTTTCACCTTCTCAGTGGAGGTAATAGATCCCGCAGTAATCTTTGAAGGAGAGCAGGTGAGATCTCCCCGTTGTCCTGATTTATCCCTCAACCAACATCCCTAAAAAAAACAGTTCCACTGATAATTAACTCAGTGCTGTTTGTGGGATCTTGCTGTGCACAAATTGGTTGCCGTGTTTCCCTACATTACAACAGTAACCACACTTTAAAAGCATTTCATTGGCTGTGAAGCGCTTTGGGATGTCCTGAAGTCGGGAAAGGCACTGTATAAATGCTTTCTTACAACCCGACCTATTCAGCACCTGTACTGCCTGCAGTCCACCACAAAACCCAGCATTTTCATACAATCATACAGCACAGAAGGAGGCCATCCGGCCCATCGTGACTGTGCCAGCTCTTTGAGAGAGCTATCCAATTAGTCCCACTCCCCCGTTCTTTCCCCATGGCCCTGCAAATTTTTCCCTTCAAATAATTATCCAATTCCCTTTTGAAAGTTATTATTGAATCTGCTTCCACCGCCCTTTCAGGCAGTGAATTCCAGATCATCACAACTCGCTCCATAAAAAATTACTCCTCATCTCCCCTCTGGTTCTTTTGTCAATTATCTTAAATCTGTGTCCTCTGGTTACCGACCCTCCTGCCACTGGAAACAGTTTCTCGCTATCTATTCTATTAAAACCATTCATGATTTTGAACATCTCTATCAAATCTCCTGTTATCCTTCTCTGTTCTAAGAAGAACAATCCCAGCTTCTCCAGGCTCGACACATAACTAAAGTCCCTCATCCCTGGAAACATTCTAGTAAATCTCCTCTGCACCCTCTCTAAGGCCTTCACATCCTTCCTAAAGTGTGGTGCCCTGAACTGGACACAATAATCCAACTGAGGCCTAACCAGTGTTTTATGAAGACTTAGTATAACTGCCTTGATACTGAACTCCATGTCTCTATTTATAAAGCCCAGGACTCCTCATAGTTTTTTAACAGCCTTCTCAACTTGTCCTGCCACCTTCAAATAATGAAGCAGTCCGAGCCCGCATGCAGCAAGACCTAGACAACATCCAGGCTTGGGCTCCAGACAAGTGCCAGGCAATGACCATCTCCAACAAGAGAGAGTCTAACCACCTCCCCTTGACATTCAACGGCATTTCCAACCATCAACATCCTGGGGGTCACCATTGACCAGAAAATTAACTGGAAAAGCCATATAAATACTGTGGCTACAAGAGCAGGTCAGAGGCTGGGTATTCTGCAGCGAGTGACTCACCTCCTGACTCCCCAAAGCCTTTCCACCATCCACAAGGCACAAGTCAGGAGTGTGATGGAATACTCTCCACTTGCCTGGATGAGTGCAGCTCCAACAACACTCAAGAAGCTCGACACCATCCAAGATAAAGCAGCCCGCTTGATTGGCACCCCATCCACAACCCTAAACATTCACTCCCTTCACCACCGGCGCACTGTGGCTGCAGTGTGTACCATCCACAGGATGCACTGCAGCAACTTGCCAAGGCTTCTTCGACAGCACCTCCCAAACCCGCGACCTCTACCACCTAGAAGGACAAGGGCAGCAGGCACATGGGAACAACACCACCTGCACGTTCCCCTCCAAGTCACGCACCATCCCGACTTGGAAATATATCGCTGTTCCTTCATCGTCGCTGGGTCAAAATCCTGGAACTCCCTTCCTAACAGCACTGTGGGAGAACCTTCACCACACGGACTGCAGTGGTTCAAGAAGGCGGCTCACCACCACCTTCTCAAGGGCAATTAGGAATGGACAATAAATGCCGGCCTTGCCAGCGACGCCCACATCCCATGAACGAATAAAAAAAAAAATTGTGTATGTTTTATATAGACAGATATGTAAATAAAACAATCTGCTTTGGTGTAGTGCTCCTCATATACCCCTGGTGAGCACTGTGCACAGAGTAAGAGTAGTGGTCTCTCACCCTCTGTCTCTCACCCTTCGTCTCTCACATTCCATTTCTCACCTTCCGTCTCTCACCCTGCGTCTCTCACCCTCCATCTCTCACCCTCCGTCTCTCACACTCCATCTCTCACTCTCCGTCTCTCACACTCCTTCCCGCACCCTCCGTCTCTCACCCTCCGTCTCTCACACTCCATCTCTCACTCTCCGTCTCTCACACTCCTTCCCGCACCCTCCGTCTCTCACCCTCCGTTTCTCACCTTCAGTCTCTCACACTCCATCTCTCACCCTTCATCTCTCACACTCCATTTCTCACACTCCATCTCTCACACTCCGTCTCTCACCCTCCGTTTCTGACCTTCAGTCTCTCACACTCCATCTCTCACCCCCATCTCTCACTCTCCATTTCTCACACTCCGTCTCTCACACTCCGTCTCTCACCCTCCATCTCTCACCCTCTGTCTCTCACCCTCCATTTCTCACACTCCATCTCTCACCCTCCGTCTCTCACACTCCATCTCTCACCCTCCGTCTCTCACACTCCATCTCTCACTCTCCGTCTCTCACACTCCATCTCTCACCCTCCGTCTCTCACACTCCATCTCTCACCCTCCGTCTCTCACACTCCATCTCTCACTCTCCGTCTCTCACACTCCATCTCTCACTCTCCGTCTCTCACACTCCATCTCTCACTCTCCGTCTCTCACACTCCATCTCTCACACTCCGTCTCTCACACTCCTTCCCGCACCCTCCGTCTCTCACACTCCATTTCTCACACTCCGTCTCTCACACTCCATTTCTCACACTCCGTCTCTCACACTCCGTCTCTCACCCTCCATCTCTCACCCTCTGTCTCTCACCCTCCATTTCTCACACTCCATTTCTCACCCTCCGTCTCTCACACTCCATCTCTCACCCTCCGTCTCTCACACTCCATCTCTCACCCTCCGTCTCTCACACTCCATCTCTCACACTCCGTCTCTCACACTCCTTCCCGCACCCTCCGTCTCTCACCCTCCGTCTCTCACCCTCCGTCTCTCACCCTCCGTTTCTGACCTTCAGTCTCTCACACTCCATCTCTCACCCCCATCTCTCACATTCCATTTCTCACACTCCATCACTCACACTCCATCTCTCACCCTCCATCTCTCACACTCTGTCCCTCACACTCCTTCCCGCACCCTCCGTGTCTCACCCTCCGTCTCTCACCCCCATCTCTCACATTCCATTTCTCACACTCCATCACTCACACTTTGTCTCTCCACACTCTGTCCCTCACACTCTGTCCCTCACACTCCGTCACTCACCCTCTCCACTGGAGGAGGATCCAATCAACAAGCAGCCTGCTACTTACCATTCCAAGAAATGGCTGGGATATAGAAACAGATTCCTTTCGGGAGGGTGGGATGTAAGGTGAGAAATGGAGGGGAGGTGGGTATCAGAGACTGTGTGTGAATGAGAACAGCCCCCAAAAAGGGACCCAGATAACCATGAGTAGCTTGTGGAGATCTCCTGAACCCATGTCCTTTCCCCCCCCCAAACTGTCGTTCAGGCCAGGCTGGACCCCATCTCAAATCCCCCCGTCATCTCCTTTCTCCCAGTGTGACCACCTGCACTCACCCTACATCCCATCCCCACTCTCTGCCCTACTCATAAGTTGCTGCTGTTATATATTTTAAGTTGTTATTATATAAATTTCATTCGCTGCTGTATAAATGTAAATTGTTATATAGAATTAAATATAAATTACAACACAGAAGCAGGCCATTCTGCCCATCCAGTCCGTGTTGGTGTGTATCCTCCACATGGGCAGTATCCTAATCCCATGTACCCGCCCCGTTCCCATTTCTAACCTCTATCTAACCTCTCCTTAAATGTTGACATGGTCTCGGCTTCAATCACTGACAGTGAATTCCACAGCCTCACAACTCTCTGTGTAGAAAGGTTCCTCCTGTTCTCTGTCCTAAGTCTCTTACATTTAATCTTATATCTCTGTCGCCTCATTATAGTTATATACATTTTTTTACAGAGGAACAGGAAGAGGCCATTCAGCCCCTTGAGCCTGCTACACAGGAACAGGAGGAGGCCATTCAGCCCCTTGAGCCTGCTACACAGGAACAGGAGGAGGCCATTCAGCCCCTTGAGCCTGCTACACAGGAACAGGAGGAGGCCATTCAGCCCCTCGAGCCCGTTACACAGGATCAGGAGAAGGCCATTCAGCCCCTCGAGCCTGTTACATAGGAACAGGAGGAGGCCATTCAGCCCCTTGAGCCTGCTACACAGGAACAGGAGGAGGCCATTCAGCCCCTCGAGCCCGTTACACAGGATCAGGAGAAGGCCATTCAGCCCCTCGAGCCTGTTACATAGGAACAGGAGGAGGCCATTCAGCCCCTTGAGCCTGCTACACAGGAACAGGAGAAGGCCATTCAGCCCCTCGAGCCTGTTACATAGGAACAGGAGGAGGCCATTCAGCCCCTTGAACCTAAGAACATAAAAACATAAGAAATACATAAGAAATTGACGCAGGGTAAAGGTGATCCGGCCCCTCGAGCCTGCTCCGCCATTCAATAAGATCATGGCTGATCTTCATCTTCAACTCCACTTTCCCGCCTTATCCCCATATTCCTTGATTCCCTTAGTGTACAAATATCTATTGATCTCAGTCTTGAATATCCTCAATGACTCAGTACCTCAGCCCTCTGGGCTAGCCCTCTGCTCCACCCTTCAAATAGGTCATGGCTGATCTGTACCTCAAATCCATGTCCCGCCTTTGCTCCCTATCCCTTGATACTCTTAGCCAACAAAAATCTATCAATCTCAGTATTGGAAGCTCCAATTGATCCCCAGCACCCACAGCCTTTTGGGGGAGAGAGTTCCAGATTTCCACTCCCCTTTGCGTGAAAAAGTCCTTCCTGATACTGACATACAAAATTGACGGGCAGGAAAAGACCGGCTGATCCATCAACCCCGGGACAATAGGGGAAAAAATACCCTGGAAAATTCCTCTCCAACCCCCTCGGGTGATTGAAACCAGTCCAGGGGATCACACGGACCGAGTGTTACCTATAAAGACACTGACCTTCTATACGAAGCGACCTCTGCCTCAGTCAGGAACTGGTCCAGCTCCCTCTCGAAGGCAGAGAGTCGGCACCCACCGTACCAGCCGGCAATGTATTCCAGTGTCTCACCACTCTCTGGGAAAAGAAGAACCGCCCAACTCTATTCCTACTCTTCCATAGTTTAAACTCATGTCCCCAATCTATTAAATTGGAATAATCACCACCACTTACTCACCAATAACCTGTTCACCGATGCTCAATTTGGGTTCTGCCAGGACCACTCGGCTCCAGACCTCATTAGAGCCTTGGTCCAAAAATGGACAAAAGAGCTGAATTCCAGAGGTGAGGTGAGAATGACTGCCCTTGACATCAAGGCAGCATTTGACCGAGTGTGGCACCAAGGAGCCCCAGTAAAATTGAAGTCAATGGGAATCAGGGGGAAATCTCTCCATTGGCTGGAGTCATACCTAGCACAAAGGAAGATGGTAGTGGTTGTTGGAGGCCAATCATCTCAGCCCCAGGACATTGCTGCAGGAGTTCCTCAGGGCAGTGTCCTAGGCCCAACCATCTTCAGCTGCTTCATCAATGACCTTCCCTCCATCATAAGGTCAGAAATGGGGATGTTCTCAGATGATTGCACAGTGTTCAGTTCCATTCGCAACCCTTCAGATAATGAAGCAGTCTGAGCCCGCATGCAGCAAGACCTGGACAACATCCAGGCTTGGGCTGATAAGTGGCAAGTAACATTCGTGCCAGACAAATGCCAGGCAATGACCATCTCCAACAAGAGTCTAACCACCTCCCCTTGACATTCAACGGCATTACCATCGCCGAATCCCCCACCATCAACATCCTGGGGGGGGTCACCATTGATCAGAAACGTAACTGGAGCAGCCATATAAATGCTGTGGCTACAAGAGCAGGTCAGAAGCTGGGTATTCTGCAGCGAGTGACTCACCTCCTGACTCCCCAAAGCCTTTCCACCATCTACAAGGCACAAGTCAGGAGTGTGATGGAATACTCTCCACTTGCCTGGATGAGTGCAGCTCCAACAACACTCAAGAAGCTCGACACCATCCAGGACAAAGCAGCCCGCTTGATTGGCACCCTATCCACCACCCTAAACATTCACTCCCTTCACCACCGGCGCACTGTGGCTGCAGTGTGTACCATCCACAGGATGCACTGCAGCAACTCGCCAAGGCTTCTCTGACAGCACCTCCCAAACCCGCGACCTCTACCACCTAGAAGGACAAGATCAGCAGGCACATGGGAACAACACCACCTGCACGTTCCCCTCCAAGTCACACACCATCCCGATTTGGAAATATATCGGCCGTTCCTTCATCGTCGCTGGGTCAAAATCCTGGAACTCCCTTCCTAACAGCACTGTGGGAGAACCTTCACCACACGGACTGCAGCGGTTCAAGAAGGCGGCTCACCACCACCTTCTCAAGGGCAATTAGGGATGGGCAATAAATGCCGGCCTCGCCAGCGACGCCCACCTCCCGAGAATGAATAAAAAAAATAGGGACACTATCCAGCCGTTTAATTATTTTCCAGCCCTCTATCAGGTCACCTCTGAGTCCATGCTGCTCTACAGTAAATAGATCAAGGTCCTTGAGCCTATCGGAGTAGCTGAGACTCTTTAAACTAGGAATCATTCTTGGAGCTCTCCTCTGGACCCTCTTCCAGGGGCGTTATATCACCCACCATGTGGGGGGTCCAAAACTGAGCCCAGTACTCGAGATACAGTCTGACCAGCGACCTGTAAAAATGGGGTCCTTTGATTTGTACTGAATGGTTCTATTAATACAACCCAATACCTTGTTATCTTTATCTACAGTTTCTCTACATTGGTCATGAACCTTTAGTGATCTGTTCACAATATCACCAAGATCTTTTTGTCGCTCAGTCTCTTTCAGTCTTGTTCCCTGCAAATGATACGTGGATTCGGTGTTTCAGGAGTGAAATCAGGAGGCACTTTTTCACATAAAGAGTGGCTGTATAAATTGTTGCTGAAATATAAAGTAAGCTGTTATATAATGTAGATTCTCCTTCTTTTAATAATGATATATTGTCATGGAAATCCAGGTCGTTTATTCAACTTGAAAACCAACTTGCTGTTGTCTCTCTGTCACATGGAGCTGATAATGTAACAGGTTTAAAAATATCACGCCACTAAGGATCTGTATTCACCATCCTACAAGATTAACCAGTTCAAAACACTGCGAACTTTAGATGGGAAATGATGTTTTTTTGGTTATTATTTTACAATGGCATTGCTGGGCTGTTTAATAAATGGTGCCACCGGCAGATGTTGGTGTAATGCTGATGTAGGGCCACGGCTCACCATAACTCACAGGCCTTCATACAATCAGTCTTTATATATATATATATATATATATATATGTGTGTGTATATAATTAGACATCTAATACTATCCCTCTCTCCTGAGTTCACCCTGAGTTTCACAGGCACCACTGTCTTGCCCTCGCTGTCAGTCTTCGGTAGTGTTGACTGGCTGTTCGACTGTGGAAGCGTCACTGCCAAGCTCAGTGTGGCTATCACAGAAGCACTTACCAGCAAGTGCAAGTACATAGCAGTCAGCAGCAGCAATCCTTTGCTCTCTCTAGCCCCGGGGCACTGAGGCCAATCATCCCTATTGTCAATCTGGCTGCCTGTGATGAGCTACTGCAAACATTAAAACCTGGGCTCCACCTGCTCTGTATCGCTCAGGACCGCACTGGGTGACACATTAAGAAACTGAGCCACAAAGGCAGCATCTGAGCTCCCAGTTAAAACACAATGCTACTGGACTAGTAATCCAGAGAACATGCGTTCAAATCCCACCATGGAAGTTTGAGAATTTGAATTTAGTTTTAAAAAATCTGGAAATAAAAAGCTGAGATCAGTAAAAGTGACCGTGAAGCTGTTGGGATGTTGTAAAAACCCAGCTCTTTCACTCATGTCCTTTAGGGAAGGAAACCTGCCGTCTTTACCCTTTATCCTTTATGATTAGTAGCTTAAAGTACGTCAGCTACTCAGATAGGCTCAAAGGCCTTGGATATTGGGCAGCTCCTCTTTTCCCAGAGTGTAGTGAGTCTCTGGAATACCTGGCCGGCTGGTACGGTGGGTGCCGACTCTCTGCCTTCGAGAGGGAGCTGGACCAGTTCCTGACTGAGGCAGAGATCGCTTTGTATAGAAGGTCAGTGTCTTTATAGGTAACACTCGGTCTGTGTGATCCCCTGGACTGGTTTCAATCACCCGAGGGGGTCGGAGATGAATTGTCCAGATTATTTTTTCCCTTATTGGCCCGAGGTTTTGTCTCTTTTTTTGCCTCTCCCTGGCGATGACAGGGCTGGGACCAGGTGGGGTGGAGAGGTGGTGGGAGGAAATGTTTAGTCCGGATACTCCGGTCAGCATGGTGTGGACTTGATGGACCAGCTGGTCGATTCCTGCCGGTCAATTTTGTATGTTCATACCGGGTCTGGGCCTATATGTGACTCCAGTCCCACACCAACATGGTTGACTCTTAACTGCCCTTTGAGGGCAAACCACTCAGTTGTATCAAAAACCACTACAAAAACATACTGCAGCAGTTCAAGGCAAAGCGACGCCCACATCCCCAGAATGAATTAAAAACAAAAAACAAAAAAGATTCCACCTCTGGAATTAAGTTGGAATTCCTTCCTGGACACAGGCTGTGGGCAGATTCTATTGAATGATTTGCTCGGCTATGTATTGGACCAAAATATATTGAAGCATTCCAGGGTTTCACGTTCATCTGTGAATTGGGTCACACTTAGTGACGGATCAACTGTCATCAGTTGGGAAGTGATGGAACGTTGACACTAACATCACAGAGGCAGCTGCAGCCACAGACTCCAACCCAGCTTAGCGGAGAGGGGAGGATCTGATTGATTAGCTGAGATAAGTAGAAGCGGATGAGTGAATCTGTGTGGGGATTGTGCTGAAGTTGACAGAATGAGGGATGAGCATCCTCAGCAAGTTCTCACAAGGTTCCGAGTCAGCCATTTCCTTCGCCGAAATAAGCAGCAAATAATCTGCCGATCTCACAGCCAAAACCAGCTCAACATATCGACGAGAACAAATGGCGAATGTCTCCCCTCCCCGCCCACTTTAAAAACGAAACTGTGGGTCAGAATTCTGGGGGAATCACGCTCCAACAGTGGAAGGGCGACAGAGCAGGACTCCCATTCGATTCTGCATTCTGATAGGTCCCAGGTCAGCGATAGCATTCTCGCCTCTGAAACCCACTCCAGAGACTTGAGCACATGATCCAAGCTGAGGGAGTGCTGCACTGTCTGAGGAGCCGTCTTTCAGATGAGATGTTAAACCGAGGCTCCGTCTGCCTTCTCCGTGGACGTAAAAGATCCCATGGCCACTATTTTGAAGAAGCTCAGGGGAGTTCTCCCCTGTGTCCTGGCCAATATTTATCCCTCAACTGACCAATATCCTACATCTCTAGATCAAACCAAATAAAAAGATCTGCACTTTTAAAATCTAAACATAGCCCAGAACAGTCTGTGCTGTGTCTTTAAAACCAAGATGTCAGCCAACTCCAGTCCAGTTGGAATTTGTGTGGAGGGCTGCAAGACTGGTCTCAAATGCAGACCCTTTATAAACAGGTGTTGGCAGATGTTTGTTCAATGATCGCCCCCCACCCCGCCACCAATCTGGGAGTTCTACAGTTGTAGAAGCAGGTCAGAGGCTGGGTATTCTGCGGCGAGTGACTCACCTCCTGACTCCCCAAAGCCTTTCCACCATCTACAAGGCACAAGTCAGGAGTGTGATGGAATACTCTCCACTTGCCTGGATGAGTGCAGCTCCAACAACACTCAAGAAGCTCGACACCATCCAGGACAAAGCAGCCCGCTTGATTGGCACCCCATCCACCACCCTAAACATTCACTCCCTTCACCACTGGTGCACTGTAGCTGCAGTGTGTACCATCCACAGGATGCACTGCAGCAACTCGCCAAGGCTTCTTCGACAGCACCTCCCAAACCCGCGACCTCTACCACCTAGAAGGACAAGAGCAGCAGGTACATGGGAACAACACCACCTGCACGTTCCCCTCCAAGTCACACACCATCCCGACTTGGAAATATATCGCCGTTCCTTCATCGTCACTGGGTCAAAATCCTGGAACTCCCTTCCTAACAGCACTGTGGGAGAACCGTCACCACACGGACTGCAGCGGTTCAAGAAGGCGGCTCACCACCACCTTCTCAAGGGCAATTAGGGATGGGCAATAAATGCCGGCCTCGCCAGTGACACCCACATCCCATGAACGAATAAAAAAAGTGTCCTGAATTGGTGTTAATACAATCGGCTGGACTGTGAATAGGGGAATGCTGTCCTGGTGAAGTATAATCTTATCAGTCATTGTTAATTATATAATGTCTTCACATTAGAGCCAAAGGTCCTGTCCTCATTGATCAGTAGGATTTATGGCCCAGAACTGGTGAGTTTAATGATTAGTTTAATGGTGTTTGTTGTTATTAGTGTATAAATCGGCCAGCAATTTGTGGTGAGGATGAGATACCCCCTGAATCCTGTGAATTGCAAATCGCCAGAAGTTGCTGGACGATTTGTACCGCTCTGCCATTAGCCTCACCAAAGCAGCACCACGCCCTTAACCACCCCATTATTTTGGCGGGATTTGGACATCAAACTCGCTGCAAAAAGCACAAGTACCCTTCTAACAATGTGATAATTATTACTGCAATGCCAAGCAACCTCTCCAGCCTGGAAAGGGAACAATTTAAACTGTGGAATCTCACTTCCACAGGTAGTAAATTCTTCTTAGAGATTTAAAAAAATTTAAGCTTTAAATTTTTTAACATTTTTCTTACTTTTCCTTTCTGCCTGTTATTTCTCTCTCTTAATCAATCTTTCTTTCCCTCTCTTTATTCCTCTTTCTGTGTCTAATTTGACGCTAATTCACCCGATTTCCTTCTCTGTTGTTTCTCTGTTTCTTTCTCAATACCTAAACCTCATTGGTTAAGGAGATAGGCTGTTGGCCCTCTCCATTCTCTAAGGTCCCAGATGCCCCCCGTTGCCCTCATCGTTCTCGAAGGTCCCAGATGCCCCCCATTGCCCTCGCAGTTCTCTAAGGTCCCAGATGCCCCCCATTGCCCTCGCCGTTGTCTAAGGTCCCAGATGCCCCCGTTGCCCTCGCCGTTCACTAAGGTCCCAGATGCCCCCGTTGCCCTCGCTGTTCTCAAAGGTCCCAGATACCCCCCGTTGCCCTCACTGTTCTCTAAGGTCCCAGATGCCCCCGTTGCCCTCGCCGTTCTCTAAGGTCCCAGATGCCCCCGTTGCCCTCGCCGTTCTCTAAGGTCCCAGATGCCCCCGTTGCCCTCGCCGTTCTCTAAGGTCCCAGATGCCCCCGTTGCCCTCGCCGTTCACTAAGGTCCCAGATGCCCCATTGCCCTCGCCGTTCTATAAGGTCCCAGATGCCCCCGTTGCCCTCGCCGTTCTCTAAGGTCCCAGATGCCCCATTGCCCTCACTGTTCTCTAAGGTCCCAGATGCCCCCGTTGCCCTCTCCATTCTCTAATGTCCCAGATGCCCCCCGTTGCCCTCTCCATTCTCTAAGGTCCCAGATGCCCCCCGTTGCCCTCACCGTTCTATAAGGTCCCAGATGCCCCATTGCCCTTACCGTTCTCTAAGGTCCCAGATGCCCCCGTTGCCCTCTCCATTCTCTAAGGTCCCAGATGCCCCCGTTGCCCTCTCCATTCTCTAAGGTCCCAGATGCCCCCGTTGCCCTCTCCATTCTCTAAGGTCCCAGATGCCCCATTGCCCTCGCCGTTCTCTAAGGTCCCAGATGCCCCCATTGCCCTCTCCATTCTCTAAGGTCCCAGTTGCCCCCGTTGCCCTCACCGTTCTCTAAGGTCCCAGATGCCCCCGTTGCCCTCGCCGTTCTCCAAGGTCCCAGATGCCCCCGTTGCCCTCACTGTTCTCTGAGATCCCAGATGCCCCATTGCCCTCGCCGTTCTCTAAGGTCCCAGATGCCCCCCGTTGCCCTCACTGTTCTCTGAGGTCCCAGATGCCCCATTGCCCTCGCCGTTCACTAAGGTCCCAGATGCCCCCATTGCCCTCTCCATTCTCTAAGGTCCCAGATGCCCCCGTTGTCCTCGCCGTTCTCTAAGGTCCCAGATGCCCCCCGTTGCCCTCGCCATTCTCTAAGGTCCCAGATGCCCCATTGCCCTCGCCGTTCACTAAGGTCCCAGATGCCCCCATTGCCCTCGCTGTTCTCTAAGGTCCCAGATGCCCCCGTTGCCCTCACTGTTCTCTGAGGTCCCAGATGCCCCCATTGCCCTCTCCATTCTCTAAGGTCCCAGATGCCCCCGTTGTCCTCACCGTTCACTAAGGTCCCAGATGCCCCCGTTGCCCTCGCCGTTCTCTAAGGTCCCAGATGCCCCCGTTGCCCTCTCCATTCTCTAAGGTCCCAGATGCCCCCGTTGCCCTCTCCATTCTCTAAGGTCCCAGATGCCTCCCGTTGCCCTCACCGTTCTCTAAGGTCCCAGATGCCCCCGTTGCCCTCTCCATTCTCTAAGGTCCCAGATGCCCCCGTTGCCCTCTCCATTCTCTAAGGTCCCAGATGCCCCCGTTGCCCTCGCTGTTCTCTAAGGTCCCAGATGCCCCCGTTGCCCTCGCTGTTCTCTAAGGTCCCAGATGCCCCCGTTGCCCTCCCCGTTCTCTAAGGTCCCAGATGCCCCCCATTGCCCTATCTGTTCTCTAAGGTCCCAGATGCCCCCCGTTGCCCTCACTGTTCACTAATGTCCCAGATGCCCCCCGTTGCCCTCACCGTTCTCTAAGGTCCCAGATGCCCCCATTGCCCTCTCCATTCTCTGAGGTCCCAGATGCCCCCGTTGCCCTTGCCGTTCTCTAAGGTCCCAGATGCCCCTGTTGCCCTTACCGTTCTCTAAGGTCCCAGATGCCCCCGTTCCCCTTACCGTTCTCTAAGGTCCCAGATGCCCCCATTGCCCTTGCCGTTCTCTAAGGTCCCAGATGCCCCCGTTGCCCTCACTGTTCTCTAAGGTCCCAGATGCCCCCATTGCCCTTACCATTCTCTAAGGTCCCAGATGCCCCCGTTGCCCTCTCCATTCTCTCAGGTCCCAGATGCCCCCGTTGCCCTCTCCATTCTCTAAGGTCCCAGATGCCCCCGTTGCCCTCACCGTTCTCTAAGTTCCCAGATGCCCCCGTTGCCCTCCCCGTTCTCTAAGGTCCCAGATGCCCCCCATTGCCCTATCTGTTCTCTAAGGTCCCAGATGCCCCCCGTTGCCCTCACTGTTCACTAATGTCCCAGATGCCCCCCGTTGCCCTCACCGTTCTCTAAGGTCCCAGATGCCCCCATTGCCCTCTCCATTCTCTGAGGTCCCAGATGCCCCCGTTGCCCTCGCCGTTCTCTAAGGTCCCAGATGCCCCCGTTCCCCTTACCATTCTCTAAGGTCCCAGATGCCCCCGTTGCCCTCGCTGTTCTCTAAGGTCCCAGATGCCCCCCGTTGCCCTCTCCATTCTCTAAGGTCCCAGATGCCCCCATTGCCCTCTCCATTCTCTAAGGTCCCAGATGCCCCCCGTTGCCCTCGCCGTTCTCTAATGTCCCAGATGCCCCCGTTGCCCTTACCGTTCTCTAAGGTCCCAGATGCCCCCATTGCCCTCTCCATTCTCTAAGGTCCCAGATGCCCCCGTTGCCCTCTCCATTCTCTAAGGTCCCAGATGCCCCCCGTTGCCCTCGCCGTTCTCTGAGGTCCCAGATGCCCCCGTTGCCCTCGCCGTTCTCTAAGGTCCCAGATGCCGCATTGCCCTCGCCGTTCACTAAGGTCCCAGATGCCCCCGTTGCCCTCACTGTTCTCTAAGGTCCCAGATGCCCCCATTGCCCTCACTGTTCTCTAAGGTCCCAGATGCCCCCGTTGCCCTCTCCATTCTCTAAGGTCCCAGATGCCCCCGTTGCCCTCGCTGTTCTCTCAGGTCCCAGATGCCCCCGTTGCCCTCGCTGTTCTCTCAGGTCCCAGATGCCCCCGTTGCCCTCGCTGTTCTCTCAGGTCCCAGATGCCCCCGTTGCCCTCGCTGTTCTCTCAGGTCCCAGATGCCCCCGTTGCCCTCGCTGTTCTCTAAGGTCCCAGATGCCCCCGTTGCCCTCACTGTTCTCTCAGGTCCCAGATGCCCCCGTTGCCCTCACTGTTCTCTCAGGTCCCAGATGCCCCCGTTGCCCTCACTGTTCTCTCAGGTCCCAGATGCCCCCGTTGCCCTCGCTGTTCTCTCAGGTCCCAGATGCCCCCGTTGCCCTCACTGTTCTCTCAGGTCCCAGATGCCCCCCGTTGCCCTCGCTGTTCTCTAAGGTCCCAGATGCCCCCGTTGCCCTCACTGTTCTCTCAGGTCCCAGATGCCCCCGTTGCCCTCGCTGTTCTCTCAGGTCCCAGATGCCCCCGTTGCCCTCGCTGTTCTCTAAGGTCCCAGATGCCCCCGTTGCCCTCACTGTTCTCTCAGGTCCCAGATGCCCCCGTTGCCCTCGCTGTTCTCTAAGGTCCCAGATGCCCCCGTTGCCCTCGCTGTTCTCTAAGGTCCCAGATGCCCCCGTTGCCCTCACTGTTCTCTCAGGTCCCAGATGCCCCCGTTGCCCTCGCTGTTCTCTCAGGTCCCAGATGCCCCCGTTGCCCTCGCTGTTCTCTAATGTCCCAGATGCCCCCGTTGCCCTCACTGTTCTCTCAGGTCCCAGATGCCCCCGTTGCCCTCACTGTTCTCTCAGGTCCCAGATGCCCCCGTTGCCCTCACTGTTCTCTCAGGTCCAAGATGCCCCCGTTGCCCTCGCTGTTCTCTCAGGTCCCAGATGCCCCCGTTGCCCTCGCTGTTCTCTAAGGTCCCAGATGCCCCCGTTGCCCTCGCTGTTCTCTAAGGTCCCAGATGCCCCCGTTGCCCTCGCTGTTCTCTCAGGTCCCAGATGCCCCCGTTGCCCTCTCCATTCTCTAAGGTCCCAGATGCCCCCGTTGCCCTCGCTGTTCTCTAAGGTCCCAGATGCCCCCGTTGCCCTCGCTGTTCTCTAAGGTCCCAGATGCCCCCGTTGCCCTCACTGTTCTCTCAGGTCCCAGATGCCCCCGTTGCCCTCTCCATTCTCTAAGGTCCCAGATGCCCCCGTTGCCCTCGCTGTTCTCTAAGGTCCCAGATGCCCCCGTTGCCCTCGCTGTTCTCTAAGGTCCCAGATGCCCCCGTTGCCCTCACCGTTCTCTCAGGTCCCGGATGCCCCCGTTGCCCTCGCTGTTCTCTAAGGTCCCAGATGCCCCCGTTGCCCTCGCTGTTCTCTCAGGTCCCGGATGCCCCCGTTGCCCTCGCTGTTCTCTCAGGTCCCAGATGCCCCCGTTGCCCTCACCGTTCTCTCAGGTCCCAGATGCCCCCGTTGCCCTCGCTGTTCTCTCAGGTCCCGGATGCCCCCGTTGCCCTCGCTGTTCTCTCAGGTCCCAGATGCCCCCGTTGCCCTCACCGTTCTCTAAGGTCCCAGATGCCCCGTTGCCCTCGCTGTTCTCTAAGGTCCCAGATGCCCCCGTTGCCCTCGCTGTTCTCTCAGGTCCCAGATGCCCCCGTTGCCCTCTCCATTCTCTAAGGTCCCAGATGCCCCCGTTGCCCTCGCTGTTCTCTAAGGTCCCAGATGCCCCCGTTGCCCTCGCTGTTCTCTAAGGTCCCAGATGCCCCCGTTGCCCTCACTGTTCTCTCAGGTCCCAGATGCCCCCGTTGCCCTCTCCATTCTCTAAGGTCCCAGATGCCCCCGTTGCCCTCGCTGTTCTCTAAGGTCCCAGATGCCCCCGTTGCCCTCGCTGTTCTCTAAGGTCCCAGATGCCCCCGTTGCCCTCACCGTTCTCTCAGGTCCCGGATGCCCCCGTTGCCCTCGCTGTTCTCTAAGGTCCCAGAAGCCCCCGTTGCCCTCGCTGTTCTCTAAGGTCCCAGATGCCCCCGTTGCCCTCACCGTTCTCTAAGGTCCCAGATGCCCCCGTTGCCCTCGCTGTTCTCTCAGGTCCCAGATGCCCCCGTTGCCCTCACCGTTCTCTCACGTCCCGGATGCCCCCGTTGCCCTCGCTGTTCTCTCAGGTCCCAGATGCCCCCGTTGCCCTCACCGTTCTCTCAGGTCCCGGATGCCCCCGTTGCCCTCGCTGTTCTCTCAGGTCCCGGATGCCCCCGTTGCCCTCGCTGTTCTCTCAGGTCCCGGATGCCCCCGTTGCCCTCACCGTTCTCTCAGGTCCCAGATGCCCCCGTTGCCCTCGCTGTTCTCTCAGGTCCCAGATGCCCCCGTTGCCCTCACCGTTCTCTCAGGTCCCAGATGCCCCCGTTGCCCTCGCTGTTCTCTCAGGTCCCGGATGCCCCCGTTGCCCTCGCTGTTCTCTCAGGTCCCAGATGCCCCCGTTGCCCTCACCGTTCTCTCAGGTCCCAGATGCCCCCGTTGCCCTCACCGTTCTCTCAGGTCCCGGATGCCCCCGTTGCCCTCGCTGTTCTCTCAGGTCCCGGATGCCCCCGTTGCCCTCGCTGTTCTCTCAGGTCCCGGATGCCCCCGTTGCCCTCACCGTTCTCTCAGGTCCCGGATGACCCCGTTGCCCTCACCGTTCTCTCAGGTCCCGGATGCCCCCGTTGCCCTCACCGTTCTCTCAGGTCCCGGATGCCCCCGTTGCCCTCACTGTTCTCTCAGGTCCCGGATGCCCCCGTTGCCCTCACCGTTCTCTCAGGTCCCGGATGCCCCCGTTGCCCTCACCGTTCTCTCAGCTCCCGGATGCCCCCGTTGCCCTCGCTGTTCTCTCAGGTCCCAGATGCCCCCGTTGCCCTCGCTGTTCTCTCAGGTCCCAGATGCCCCCGTTGCCCTCGCTGTTCTCTCAGGTCCCAGATGCCCCCGTTGCCCTCACCGTTCTCTCAGGTCCCAGATGCCCCCGTTGCCCTCGCTGTTCTCTCAGGTCCCGGATGCCCCCGTTGCCCTCACTGTTCTCTCAGGTCCCAGATGCCCCCGTTGCCCTCGCTGTTCTCTCAGGTCCCGGATGCCCCCGTTGCCCTCACTGTTCTCTCAGGTCCCAGATGCCCCCGTTGCCCTCGCTGTTCTCTCAGGTCCCAGATGCCCCCGTTGCCCTCGCTGTTCTCTCAGGTCCCGGATGCCCCCGTTGCCCTCACCGTTCTCTCAGGTCCCGGATGCCCCCGTTGCCCTCGCTGTTCTCTCAGGTCCCAGATGCCCCCGTTGCCCTCACCGTTCTCTCAGGTCCCAGATGCCCCCGTTGCCCTCACTGTTCTCTCAGGTCCCAGATGCCCCCGTTGCCCTCGCTGTTCTCTCAGGTCCCAGATGCCCCCGTTGCCCTCACCGTTCTCTCAGGTCCCAGATGCCCCCGTTACCCTCACTGTTCTCTCAGGTCCCGGATGCCCCCGTTGCCCTCACCGTTCTCTCAGGTCCCGGATGCCCCCGTTGCCCTCGCTGTTTTCTCAGGTCCCGGATGCCCCCGTTGCCCTCACCGTTCTCTCAGGTCCCGGATGCCCCCGTTGCCCTCACCGTTCTCTCAGGTCCCGGATGCCCCCGTTGCCCTCACCGTTCTCTCAGGTCCCGGATGCCCCCGTTGCCCTCGCCGTTCTCTCAGGTCCCGGATGCCCCCGTTGCCCTCACTGTTCTCTCAGGTCCCGGATGCCCCCGTTGCCCTCACCGTTCTCTCAGGTCCCGGATGCCCCCGTTGCCCTCGCTGTTCTCTCAGGTCCCGGATGCCCCCGTTGCCCTCGCTGTTTTCTCAGGTCCCGGATGCCCCCGTTGCCCTCGCTGTTCTCTCAGGTCCCGGATGCCCCCGTTGCCCTCGCTGTTCTCTCAGGTCCCGGATGCCCCCGTTGCCCTCACCGTTCTCTCAGGTCCCGGATGCCCCCGTTGCCCTCGCTGTTCTCTCAGGTCCCAGATGCCCCCGTTGCCCTCGCTGTTCTCTCAGGTCCCGGATGCCCCCGTTGCCCTCGCTGTTTTCTCAGGTCCCGGATGCCCCCGTTGCCCTCACCGTTCTCTCAGGTCCCGGATGCCCCCGTTGCCCTCGCTGTTCTCTCAGGTCCCGGATGCCCCCGTTGCCCTCACTGTTCTCTCAGGTCCCGGATGCCCCCGTTGCCCTCACCGTTCTCTCAGGTCCCGGATGCCCCCGTTGCCCTCGCTGTTCTCTCAGGTCCCGGATGCCCCCGTTGCCCTCGCTGTTCTCTCAGGTCCCGGATGCCCCCGTTGCCCTCGCTGTTCTCTCAGGTCCCGGATGCCCCCGTTGCCCTCGCTGTTCTCTCAGGTCCCAGATGCCCCCGTTGCCCTCACTGCGCCGTTATCATCTTGCACTTCCAGCGAGATACGGCACAAATAATATTCAATCTGAAGGGTGAGGGAAAAGTTTAACTAATTAATGGTGCTCACCGGGAGATGCCCCACTCCAGCAAGGGTTGGGCCAACACTGAATTAGAAAGTTGTTTCTCGCCCACTGAGGCTACAGGCGAACACTGGAAGCTGCCTTATCTACACCGAGTACAGGGAAATGCCCGGTGCACAGCCTCCCACATGCTTCTCCCTGAGACACTTACCATTTGGATAACGGACACTGGACCAATGCTGTTCACATAAATATCAACGTCAATAACTGTCGGTTTTACTGAAAAACAGAAACACAGTGAGCACTACGATTAGTAAACACAACAATTATATCTTAAGATTCAATTAAAGCGTGCAAAATATTTACTCTAGAAAATTACAAAGAAACCCTTTGTTATAAAATAGTGATTTATTTCAATAATTGATTCTCAGTCAGAAGGTCATGAGTTCAAATCCCACTCCAGAGACTTGAGCGCATAATCCATGCTGATACTCCAGGGCAGTACTGAGGGAGTGCTGCATTGTCGGAGGTGCCGTCTTTCGGATGAGATGTTAAACCGAGGCCCCGTCTGCCCTCTCAGGTGGATGTAAAAGATCCCATGGTACTATTGGAAGTTGAGCAGGAGAGTTCGCCCCGGTGTCCTGGCCAATATTTATCCCTCAACCAACATCATTAAAACAGATTATCTGATCGTTATCACATTGCTGTTTGTGGGATCTTGCTGTGCGAAAATTGGCTGCCGTGTTTCCCACATTACAACAGTGGCTACATTTCAAAATACTTCATTAGCTGTAAAGCACTTTAGGTCATGAAAGGTTCTATATAAATGCAAGTTCTTTCTTTGGTAATACATGGATGAGTCAGCAAGCTGTACACATGGTGCCATGCCTGCAGCAGTGGGCTGTTCACAGGCCACGGATTGCTGGTCAAGATGTGAGACGCAGACCCTGTGGTGTCCCTTATCGGGGCACCAACTCGAGACCCTGTTACTGCTTTGCTCACTGAAGGGGAAACAGATGAAGACAGAGCCCGTGATGTACAGAACTTGCAGCCGTGTAACAGAAACTCCCCAAATAGCGCCTGTAACCGATTGGTAATGAGGTCACATTCCAGAAATCTCATCTGGTTAATTGAGAAACTTATTGCATCTGACAGGGGTTTTGTACAAATGAGAGAATCATCCCGTGCACCAGCGTGGAAGCATTCAAATATCAAAAGGGCCCACACGAGAGTAGCAGAGTGTCTGAAGCAGGATGTGAGCAGCGGTTGTGACTGGCTCACTGCCATTTTCAGGTTCTATAGCAGGAAGCAATCTGACAATCAGCTCAGCCTTCCCCCCACCTCCCCTGCAAGTATTAATACACTCATTGGACCTTCTGCAAGTATTAATACACTCATGGGACCCCCTGCAAGTATTAATACACTCATGGGACCCCCTGCAAGTATTAATACACTCATGGGACCCCCTGCAAGTATTAATGCACTCATGGGACCCCCTGAAAGTATTAATGCACTCATGGGACACCCTGAAAGTATTAATACACTCATGGGACACCCTGAAAGTATTAATACACTCATTGGACTTTCTGCAAGTATTAATACACTCATGAGACCCTCTGAAAGTATTAATACACTCATGGGACCCTCTGAAAGTATTAATACACTCATTGGACCTTCTGCAAGTATTAATACACTCATGGGACCCTCTGAAAGTATTAATACACTCATGGGACCCTCTGAAAGTATTAATATACTCATGGAACCTTCTGCAAGTATTAATACACTCATGGGACCCCCTGAAAAATTAATACACTCATGGGGTCGCCTGCAAGTATTAATACACTCATGGGATCCCCTAAAAGTATTAATACACTCATGGGACCCCCTGAAAGTATTAATACGCTCATGGGGTCGTCTGCAAGTATTAATACACTCATGGGATCCCCTAAAAGTATTAATACACTTATGGGACCCTCTGCAACTATTAATACACTCATGGGACACCCTGAAAGTATTAATACACTCATGGGACCTTCTACAAGTATTAATACACTCATGGGACCCCCTGAAAGTATTAATACACTCATGGTGTCCTCTGCAAGTATTAGTACACTCATGGGACCCCCTGAAAGTATTAATACACTCATGGGACCCTCTGCAAGTATTAATACGCTCATGGGGTCCTCTGCAAGAATTAATACACTCATGGGACCCCCTGAGAGTATTAATACACTCATGCGGCCCTCTGCAACTATTAATACACCCATGGGGCCCTCTGCAAGTATTAATACACTCATGGGACCTTCTGCAAGTATTAATACACTCATGGGACACCCTGAAAGTATTAATACACTCATGGGACACCCTGAAAGTATTAATACACTCATGGGACCCCCTGAAAGTATTAATACACTCACGGTGTCCTCTGCAAGTATTAGTACACTCATGGGACCCCCTGGAAGTATTAATACATTCATGGGACCCCCTGGAAGTATTGATACACTCATGGGACCCCCTGAAAGTATTAATACACTCATGGGACCCTCTGCAAGTATTAATACACTCATGGGACCCTCTGCAAGTATTAATACACTCATGGGACCCTCTGCAAGTATTATTAAACTCATGGGACCCTCTGCAAGTATTAATACACTCATGGGACCCTCTGCAAGTATTAATACACTCATGGGACCCCCTGAAAGTATTAATACACTCATGGTGTCCTCTGCAAGTATTAGTACACTCATGGGACCCTCTGCAAGTATTAATACACTCATGGGACCCTCTGCAAGTATTATTAAACTCATGGGACCCTCTGCAAGTATTATTAAACTCATGGGACCCTCTGCAAGTATTATTAAACTCATGGGACACTCTGCAAGTATTATTAAACTCGTGGGACCTCCTGGAAGTATTGATACATTTCTGAAGACCCCTTTGTTCCAACTTCTGAAACACAATACCAGCTATCCAAATCAAATCAATGCTGAAAATGGGTTTTATTATTAACCAGAAACAGGAATAATGACCCCGAACTTCCTCAGACCTGCTCCCACTCGACCGCTGTAATTTCACTGGATATGCGGCAGTTCCCATGGCAAAGTCACGAGTAAATCAGAGGAAATTCCCGGCCAACGTATTCACAGTAAATAGAGAAGATGCTGGAATCCCCAGAACACTTTGGTAGATCCCCTTATGCTCAGAAGATCCATAGGAATATGTTGGATAGTCAAAGACCAGCTGGGCTATCTAGCTTGCCCCATACAGTTGTGATGCCTTGTTCATCAGGTGAAGAGATTACCTACCCATAGGTACCATGGGCGAAAAACCAGATCAAAAACCCACCAATTAAAGAAAAGAAAATCTGGAAAATCCCTCTCCGATCCCTCTAGGTCAAATATAGTCCAGGAGATCACAATGACCGTGAGTTCTATTAGTTGGTTCATACCTCTTGTATGATGTGATCTCTACTCCAGCTACAATCCAGTCGAACACTCTCTTGAAGGTACACAGTGAATCGTCACTCACCGCACAAGCCATAGGTCCACCATTCTCTGGGAAAAGAACTGCCGAACATCCAACCTATTTCTTCCCTTGCATAATCTATATGCATGACCACTGGATCTCCACAACCAATCTAATTAAAATCATTTGTCTGTGTGTGCACAATCTGGTCCCTTCATTATTTTATAGACCTCAATCAAATCTCCCCTGAGTCAAGGCCGGCATTTATTGTCCATCCCTAATTGCCCTTGAGAAGGTGGTGGTGAGCCGCCTTCTTGAACCGCTGCAGTCCGTGTGGTGACGGTTCTCCCACAGTGTTGTTAGGAAGGGAGTTCCAGGATTTTGACCCAGCGGCGATGAAGGAACGGCGATATATTTCCAAGTCGGGATGGTGTGTGACTTGGAGGGGAACGTGCAGGTGGTGTTGTTCCCATGTGCCTGCTGCTCTTGTCCTTCTAGGTGGTGGAGGTCGTGGGTTTGGGAGGTGCTGTCAAAGAAGCCTTGGCGAGTTGCTGCAGTGCATCCTGTGGATGGTACACACTGCGCCAGTGGTGAAGGGAGTGAATGTTTAGGGTGGTGGATGGGGTGCTAATCAAGTGGGCTGCTTTGTCCTGGATGGTGTCGAGCTTCTTGAGTGTTGCTGGAGCTGCACTCATCCAAGCAAGTGGAGAGTATTCCATCACACTCCTGACTTGTGCCTTGTAGATGGTGGAAAGGCTTTGGGGAGTCAGGAGGTGAATCACTCGCCACAGAATACCCAGCCTCTGACCTGCTCTTGTAGCCACAGTATTTATATGGCTGGTCCAGTTAAGTTTCTGGTCAATGGTGACCCCAGGATGTTGATGGTGGGGGATTCGGCGATGGTAATGCCGTTGAATGTCAAGGGGAGGTGGTTAGACTCTCTCTTGTTGGAGATGGTCATTGCCTGGCACTTGTCTGGCACGAATGTTACTTGCCACTTATCAGCCCAAGCCTGGATGTTGTCCAGGTCTTGCTGCATGTGGGCTCGGACTGCTTCATTATCTGAGGGGTTACGAATGGAACTGAACACTGTGCAATCATCAACGAACATCCCCATTTCTGACCTTATGATGAAGGGAAGGTCATTGATGAAGCAGCTGAAGATGGTTGTGCCTAGGACACTGCCCTGAGGAACTCCTGCAGCAATGTCCTGGGGCTGAGATGATTGGCCTACACTTCTACAAGTCTACACTTCTCCAAAGTATAGGCCCAGCTCTTTAAGGTTGTCTGGGTAGCTAAGGTGTTTTAAACTGGGAATCATTGTTGTGGCCCTTCTCTGAATCCTTTCCAAATCCTCAATATCATCCTGGCTTGAGAATCTTTGTTCTAATTTACAAGTCTATTTCTGTAGCTCAAATCTGAAAAATGTCCCAAAAGAAGAGGGAGCCGCAGATTAATTAAAACACTCACTAACAAACAGTGCCCATGCAGACGGAATCAGATCGGCCTGACAATGTGTCATAGCTTCTGCAAGCACTGATGGATTTTGGAGCATTAGCAGCCCATGTCACTAAAACATTGGCCTACATTGATATTCCCATGATATGGACTTGGACAGCAAGGTTTATTTTTTAATTCCAAAATGTTATGAAGGGCCAAGTCCTATACTGTACCAAGGATAAAAAAAAGTCAGAGAGAAAAAGAGGTAACTTGAGAAGTAGGAATTAGAAGATGCCAAGTTTGTGTTTTTAAAAAATGTGTGGGCTGTAGGAGGAAAGGAAGGGTGGGGGAGAGGAGCAGCTGAGAATTAGTTAGTGTAGGGCCTGAGGGTAGAGGGAGGAGGAGTGTGTGGGATAGGGTGTTTGGAGCTTAGGGGGAACAAAAGAAGAGATTTCAGAGGAGTGCTTACTGTGGAAATATCAATGTAGTAAAGAAGGAATGACAGACGATTGGGTTTACATTGTGCTTGTGGAGTCCTTGAACTCGACACTACTTTCAAATCATTTAATTTCATTTACTCACCCACTTTTAAAAGGTTCCTCCTGACCAATCACCAAGTGTATTAGTGTGCAGATCTAACAGTTCCAATGAAAGGTCAGAATTGCTTTTGATAAGTTACCACACAAGAGGTTTCTCTACAAGATCGAAGCCTCTCGTATTAGTGGTGATATATTGAGCTGGATTGTGAACTGAAAGGACATAGGCCGACAGTAGTTATCGATGGATTTGGATTGTATGGAGACCGGTCACCAGTGGTGCCCCACAGGGAGCAGTGTTGGGATCGTTGCTCTTTAATATTTTTACTAATGATCTAGATGTAAGTGTTGCAGATGATACCAAGATCTGTGCGAGTATTGGCATTGTAAATGAAGCTCGACTGTTTCAGGCAGATCTTGATGTGTTGGGGGTTTGGGATCGTGATTGGCAAATGATGTTTAACTTAGAAAAGTGTTTAACTTGGAAAAGTGTTATGCTTGTGGGCAGGGTGAATGCTGAACATATGTTCACCCTTCAGGGAAAAGCCTGAAAGCAGGCGGAGAAAGAGATCTGAACGTTCTAGATCATAGATTGCTAAAGGTTCATGAGCAATGGCGTGAGGCGGTAGCTAGAGCGAATTGGGTGTTGGGGTGCATTTATAGGACAATTGACCATAAGGCAAAGCTTTCTGATTTGTCCTTGTACAAGGCCTTGGTCAGGCCTCAGTTGGAATAGTGCGTCCAGTTTTGGTCTCCTCACATTGAGGTTTTGGAAAGGGTGCAGAGGAGGGTCACAAGACTAATTCCCAGTTTAAAGCATCTTAGTTATCAACACAGGCTAAAAGAGCTGGGACTCTACACTTTAGAGAAGTGTAGACCTAGGGGTGATCTGATCGAGGTTTATAAGATGATGAAGGGAATAGATTTTGTTCCAGTTGACAGTTTGTTCCAATTGAATACTTTAGGGAGGACCAGGGGTGATGATTTGAAGTTGTATAAGATCAGACCGAGGTTAGATGTCAGGAGGTGGTTCTTTCCTCAGAGAATAGTGGACCAATGGAACAGGCTGCTGGCTCGTGCGGTGGTCACCGATTCGCTAAATTCCTTCGAGCGAGAGCTGGACCTGTTTCTGGCTGGGGCAGAAATCACCTCTTACACAAGGACGGTAATGTGATGCATAGAATTATCAGGGCAGAGTGATCTCCTGGACTAGTTTCAATCGCCTGGGGGTGACGGAGAGGAATTTCCCAGATTCTAATCCCCAAATTGGCCTGATTTTTACCTTTTTTCGCCTCTCTCAGGAGATCCCATGGTTTTGGGTGGGGTGGGGAGTGTATATATTGTGATACACAAGGTATGACAATTGTGTGGGACAGACTGGATGGACCAGAGGGTCTTTTCCTGTCTGTCATACTCCAAGCTGACTCCACCCTATCTATGTCAACTTTATCCACCACAGAACCTCAGACTTAGACTCCCTCCTGTTGTCCCCTTTCTATTCCCTGTTTATTATTAGGACATATCTATCTCAGTCTTGTTGTGTAGCCACCCCTATGGAGCTTGAGTTCCCCTGAGTCCATTCGCCTGCGCATTTTGGCTGCCGCTCCAGACCTGAGGTCTTGTACAAGGACAAAATAGGTTTAAAGAAATAATTCATAATTCTCAACGAATATACATTCCCTTGAGGAATAAAAACTCCACGGGAAAAATGATCCACCCATGGCTAACTAGAGAAGTTAAGGAGAATATTAGATTAAAAGAAGAGGCTTATAATGTTGTCAAAAAGAGTAATAAGCCTGAGGATTGGGAGAGTTTTAGAAATCAGCAAAGGATGACCAAAAAATTGATAAAAAGGGAGAAAATAGAATATGAAAATAAACTAGCAAGAAATATAAAAACGGACTGTAAGAGCTTAGAATCATAGAATCATAGAAGTTTACAACATGGAAACAGGCCCTTCGGCCCAACATGTCCATGTCGCCCAGTTTATACCACTAAGCTAGTCCCAACTGCCTGCACTTGGCCCATATCCCTCTATACCCATCTTACCCATGTAACTGTCCAAATGCTTTTTAAAAGACAAAATTGTACCCGCCTCTACTACTGCCTCTGGCAGCTCGTTCCAGACACTCACCACCATTTGAGTGAAAAAATTGCCCCTCTGGACCCTTTTGTATCTCTCCCCTCTCACCTTAAATCTATGTCCCCTCGTTATAGACTCCCCTACCTTTGGGAAAAGATTTTGACTATCTACCTTATCGATGCCCCTCATTATTTTATAGACTTCTATAAGATCACCCCTAAACCTCCTACTCTCCAGGGAAAAAAGTCCCAGTCTGTCTAACCTTTCCCTATAAGTCAAACCATCAAGTCCCGGCAGCATCCTAGTAAATCTTTTCTGCACTCTTTCTAGTTTAATAATATCCTTTCTATAATAGGGTGACCAGAACTGTACACAGTATTCCAAGTGTGGCCTTACTAATGTCTTGTACAACTTCAACAAGACATCCCAACTCCTGCATTCAATGTTCTGACCAATGAAACCAAGCATGCTGAATGCCTTCTTCACCACCCTATCCACCTGTGACTCTACTTTCAAGGAGCTATGAACCTGTACTCCTAGATCTCTTTGTTCTATAACTCTCCCCAACGCCCTACCATTAACGGAGTAGGTCCTGGCCCTATTCGATCTATCAAAATGCATCACCTCACATTTATCTAAATTAAACTCCATCTGCCATTCATCGGCCCACTGGCCCAATTTATCAAGATCCCATTGCAATCCTAGATAACCTTCTTCACTGTCCACAATGCCACCAATCTTGGTGTCATCTGCAAACTTACTAACCATGCCTCCTAAATTCTCATCCAAATCATTAATATAAATAACAAATAACAGCGGACCCAGCACCGATCCCTGAGGCACACCGCTGGTCACAGGCCTCCAGTTTGAAAAACAGCCCTCTACACCCACCCTCTGTCTTCTGTCGTCAATCCAATTTTGTATCCAATTGGCTACCTCACCTTGGATCCCGTGAGATTTAACCTTATGTAACAACCTACCATGCGGTACCTTGTCAAAGGCTTTGCTAAAGTCCATGTAGACCACGTCTACTGCACAGCCCTCATCTATCTTCTTGGTTACCCCTTCAAAAAACTCAATCAAATTCTTGAGACATGATTTTCCTCTCACAAAACCATGCTGACTGTTCCTAATCAGTCCCTGCCTCTCCAAATGCCTGCAGATCCTGTCTCTCAGAATACCCTCTAACAACTTATCCACTACAGATGTCAGGCTCTTAAGGATCAACAAGATACAGATGTCTGTAGTTCCCAGGCTTTTCCCTGCCGCCCTTCTTAAACAAAGGCACAACATTTGCTACCCTCCAATCTTCAGGCACCTCACCTGTAGCGGTGGATGATTCAAATATCTCTGCTAGGGCACCTGCAATTTCCTCCCTAACCTCCCATAACGTCCTGGCATACATTTAATCAGGTCCCGGAGATTTATCTACCTTGATGCGCGTTAAGACTTCCAGCACCTCCCTCTCTGTAATATGTACACTTCTCAAGACATCACTATTTATTTCCCCAAGTTCCCTAACATCCATGCCTTTCTCAACCGTAAATACCGATGTGAAATATTCATTCAGGATCTCACCCATTTCTTGTGGTTCCGCACATAGATGACCTTGTTGATCCTTAAGAGGCCCTACTCTCTCCCTAGTTACTCTTTTGCCCTTTGCTTCTACAAGTATGTAAAAAAGAGAGTAGCTAGAGTAAACATGGGTCCCTTAGAGGCTGAGACGGGAGAAATTATAATGGGGAATCAGGAAATGGCAAAGATATTAAACAAATATTTTGTATCTGCCTTCAGAGTAGAAGACACAAAAAACATACCAGAAATAGTGGAGAACCAAGGGTCTAATGAGAGTGAGGAACTTAAAGTAATTAATATTAGTAAAGAAAAAGTACTGGAGAAATTAATGGGACTAAAAGCCGATAAATCCCCTGGACCTGATGACCTACATCCGAGGGTTCTAAAAGAGGTGGCTGCAGAGATAGTGGATGCATTGGTTTTGATCTTTCAGAATTCCCTAGATTCTAGAATGATATAAGAGCAAGGAGGTTATGATGGAGCTGTATAAAACACTGGTTAGGCCACAGCTGGAGTACTGTGTGCAGTTCTGGTCGCCACACTACAGGAAGGATGTGATCGCTTTGGAGAGGGTGCAGAGAAGATTCACCAGGATGTTACCAGGGCTGGAGCGCTTCAGCTATGAAGAGAGACTGGGAAGATTGGGTTTGTTTTCCTTGGAGCAGAGGAGGCTGAGGGGGGACATGATTGAGGTGTACAAAATTATGAGGGGAACAGATAGGATGGATACTAAGGAGCTTTTTCCCTTCGTTGAGGGTTCTATAACACGGGGACATAGATTCAAGGTAAAAGGCGGGAGGTTTAGAGGGGATTTGAGAAAGAACTTTTTCACCCAGAGGGTGGTTGGAGTCTGGAACTCACTGCCTGAAAGGGTTGTGGAGGCAGGAACCCTCACAACATTCAAGAAGCATTTGGATGAGCACTTGAAATGCCATAGCATACAAGGCTACGGACCAAATGCTGGAATATGGGATTAGAGTAGACAGGGCTTGATGGCTGGCGCGGACACGATGGGCCGAAGGGCCTCTATCCGTGCTGTATAATTCTATGACTCTATGACTCTATGACTCTATGATTGGAAGGTAGAAAATGTAACCCCGCTATTCAAGAATGGAGGGAGAGAGAAAACAGGGAACGACAGGCCAGTTAGCCTGACGTCAGTCATCAGGAAAATGCTGGAATCCATTATTAAGGACATAATAACAGAGCACTTAGAAAATCATAATGGGCCAGAGATTGCTCCCTCGATAACAGAGGAGCTCAACAGTGCACTCCGTTATTAGTGGTGAAACGGAGGAGTAAGTTCCAGTGTTTGCACACGTGCAGTGAAACACGGAAATCCAGAACTTGCTCCTGTTGGTTCACTGGCGATACAACAGCTTCGAATTAAAGGGCCATCGCACGCTGCAATCACTGAAATCATTGAAAAATCGCAAACTTTACTCATCTGCCCAGCTGGAAAGCAACAAATTACGACAACAAACAGGTACTTTTAAAAATATCAGGTCTAAACTAAGTTTAAACACCGCAGTAAGTTATAATGACTACCAAACAACTAAAAATTAAATCTTAAAAATGTGGAGTCTAATATTATTCCTTATTTCAATAGTCTTTGGTCAATAATATTTTTTTGCTTTTCTCTTCTGTCTCTTTAATCTAATTCAATCAGTTCTTTGGCTTTTCATAAAAACATTTTTTTTATTTACAATGACATCCAGAATATGTTTCCAGCCATGGCAACTCAAGCTGCTCAGCAGCTGGGCGGATGGCATACATTTACTTTAAGTTCAAATTCAAGCAAGTCGATGCCACAGAGCCCACAGTAGGTATTTTCATTAATTTATTTCGCAGGAGCTGCGGTGAGTGTTGCCTCACTGCTTGGAGCGATTTCTGGCCCATTATGATAGGCAGAGTCAACATGGCTTTATGAAAGGGAAATTGTGTTTGAGGATGTAACTCACAGGGTAGATAAAGGGGAACCAGTGGATGTCGTATATTTTGATTTTCAAAAGGCATTCGATAAGGTGCCACATAAAAGGTTGTTACACAAGATAAGGGCTCATGGGATTGGGGGTAATATACTAACATGGATAAAGGATTGGTTAATGGACAGAAAAGAGAGTAGGGATAAACGGGTCATTCTCAGGTTGGCAGGCTGTAACTGGTGGGGTGCCGCAAGGATCAGTGCTTGGGCCTCAGCTATTTACAATCTATATTAATGATTTAGATGAAGGGACCGAGTGTAATGTATCCAAGTTTGCTGACGATACAAAGCTAGGTGGGAAAGTAAGCTGTGAGGAGGACACAGAGAGTCTGCAAAGGGATATAGACAGGTTAAGTGAGTGGGCAAGAAGGTGGCAGATGGAGTATAATGTGGGGAATTGTGAGGTTATTCACTTTGGTGGGAAGAATAGAAAAACAGAATATTTTTTAAATGGTGAGAAACTATTAAATGTTTGGGTGTCCTCGTAGAAGAAACACAGAGCATTTTTTAAAAGATGAGAGACTAAGAATGATTGGTAGTCAGAGGGATTTGGGTGTCCTTGTACATAAATCGCAGAAAGTTAACAAGCAGGTACAGCAAGCAATTAGGAAGGCAAATGATATGTTAGCCTTTATTGCAAGGGGGTTGGAGTATAAGAGTAAGGAAGTCCTACTACAATTGTACAGGGCTTTGATGAGACCACACCTGTGGTCTCCTTACCTAAGGAAGGATATACTTGCCTTAGAGGCGGTGCAACAAAGGTTCACTAGATTGATTCCTGGGATGAGAGGGTTGTCCTATGAGGAGAGGTTGAATAGAATGGGCCTATACTCTCTGGAGTTTAGAAAAATGAGAGGTGATCTCATTAAAACATATAAGATTCTGAGAGGGCTTGACAGGGTAAATGCTGAGAGGCTGTTTCCCCTGGCTGGAGAGTCTAGAACCAGGTGACATAGTTTCAGGATAAGGGGTCGGCCATTTAGGACTGAGATGCGAAGGAATTTCTTCACTCAGAGGGTTGTGAATCTTTGGAATTCTCTACCCCAGAGGGCTGTGAATGCTGAGTCATTGAAAATATTCAAGCTGAGATAGACAGATTTTTGGACTCTAGGAGAATCAAGGGATATGGGGATCGGGTGGGAAAGTGGAGTTGAGGTCGAAGATCAGCCATGATCTGATTGAATGGCGGAACAGGCTCGAGGGGCCGTATGGCCTACTCCTGCTCCTATTTCTTATGTTCTTACGTCCCAATAAACCCTCCCAGTGCTGACCCTGTGGACTCTGCCAGTGGATCAGCTATCACCGCCCCTCTCCACATCTCCCTCCAGAATGTCCGTTCACTTGTGAACAAGGACCTTGCCACCCATAAACTTATTGTGGATGTTTGCATCGACATCATGGCCTTGATGGAAACCTGGCTGATGGGTGACGATACCTTTCCCTTTAATGAAGCTTCCCTGCCTGGCTATATCTTCCACCACTTGCCCGTCCCAGACCGGCGCGGTGATGGTGTGGCCCTTATCACCAAATCACACCTTGGTCTGTACCCCGACTCCTCTGGCACCTTCTCCTCCTTTGAGCATCTCACCTTGTTCCACCTCACTCACCTCTCCTTTATAGAATCATAGAATCATAGAATCATAGAAGTTACAACATGGAAACAGGCCCTTCGGCCCAACATGTCCATGTCGCCCAGTTTATACCACTAAGCTAGTCCCAATTGCCTGCACTTGGCCCATATCCCTCTATACCCATCTTACCCATGTAACTGTCCAAATGCTTTTTAAAAGACAAAATTGTACCCGCCTCTACTACTGCCTCTGGCAGCTCGTTCCAGACACTCACCACCCTTTGAGTGAAAAAATTGCCCTTCTGGACCCTTTTGTATCTCTCCCCTCTCACCTTAAATCTATGCCCCCTCGTTATAGACTCCCCTACCTTTGGGAAAAGATTTTGACTATCGACCTTATCTATGCCCCTCATTATTGTATAGACTTGTATAAGATCACCCCTTAACCTCCTACTCTCCAGGGAAAAAAGTCCCAGTCTGTCTAACCTCTCCCTATAAGTCAAACCATCAAGTCCCGCTAGCATCCTAGTAAATCTTTTCTGCACTCTTTCTAGTTTAATAATATCCTTTCTATAATAGGGTGACCAGAACTGTACACAGTATTCCAAGTGTGGCCTTACTAATGTCTTGTACAATTTCAACAAGACATCCCAACTCCTGTATTCAATGTTCTGACCAATGAAACCAAGCATGCCGAATGCCTTCTTCACCACCCTATCCACCTGTGACTCCACTTTCAAGGAGCTATGAACCTGTACTCCTCGATCTCTTTGTTCTATAACTCTCCCCAACGCCCTACCTTTAAAATCCTCGTTCTCTGCCGTCCACCCAAGTACCACACCACCTTTCCCCCCGAGATATCTTCACTCTTTCCTCCCTCAGCCTCTGCACCGAGCGACTTCTCATCCCCGGTGATTTCAATCTCCATCTCAACTCCTCATGCTCGCTCTCCTCTGAGTTCACTGCCCTCCTATCCTCCCTTAATCACTCCCTCCATGTAAACTCCCCGACCCATATTCACGGCCACCCTCTCGACCGTGCCATCTCACGTGGCCTCTTACTCCCATCGTGTCAATCACGGATAAGGCCATCTCTGATCACTTCCTTGTATCCCTCTCCACCCACATCCCCCTCCTACCCTCACAATCCCACTTCCTTCTGTGTTCGCCCCTAAAAAAAACTCTCCCCCAAGTCACTTACAACGGCACTTTCAAATTCCCAACTGTCCAGCCTTTGGCCCTCCATTTCTGCAGCTACTGATCTGCTCAATCACACCCTCACCTCCACCTTTGATCCCCTCTCCCCATTAAACCCATTACTCTTTCTCACCCTGGTTATTCCCCCTGGTACAGCCCTCATCTCCTCTCCCTTAAGTCCAAGGGATGCAGACTTGAATGTTTATGGCAGACAACTGGTTTAGCCATTCATTGCCAGATCTGGCTGGACCACATAAAACACTATCGGGTCCTGCTCTCCTCTGACAAAACTGCTCACTATTCCAGGATCATCCTGGAATGCAAAGATAACCCCCGGCTTCTCTTCTCCATGACAAACCATCTTCTTAAACCCCTCTCCCCTGCCTCCTCCATCCTCACCTCTAACATCAAGTGCAAGGAGCTCATGGAATTCATTGTCACTAAGATTGAGACCATCCGTTCAGCTGCCTCTGCCTCTTCCCTCCCTTCCCCTCGTCCACCAAGTCAAACTTCCCCTAAGATTGCCCCTGCCCTATCCTGAACTCCCATCTTTCTCTAGTTTCTCTCCTATCACCCCTCATGCCCTCTTCAACCTCACATTGTTCATGAGACCCACCTCCCGCTCCCTCGACCCTATTCCCATCAAATTGCTGAGCACCTAACTTCCCTTCCTGACCCCCATGTTAGCTGATATTGTTAACGGTTCCCTCTCCTCGGGTACTGTCCCCCTCCTCTTCAAATCTGCCGTCATCACCCCCCTCCTCAAAAAACCCACTCTTGGCCCCTCTGTCCTTGCAAACTATCGCCCCATCTCCAACCTCCCTTTCCTCTCCAAATTCCTTGAACGTTTTGTCGTCTCCCAAATCCATGTCCATCTTTCCCGCATCTCTATGTTTGAATCCCTCCAATCAGGTTTCTGCCCCTGTCACAGCACTGAAACAGCCCTTATCAATGTCACAAATGACATCCTCTGTGCCTGTGACCGTGGTAAACTCTCCCTCCTCATCCTTCTCCACCTGTCTCCAGCCTTTGACACGGTTGACCACACCGTCCTCCTCCATCGCCTCTCCTCCGTCATCCAGCTGGGAGGGACGGCCCTCTCCTGGGTCCATTCCTATCTATTCAGTCATAGCCAGAGAATCTCCTGCAATGGCTGCTCTTCCTGCTCCCACACCGTTACCTCTGGAGTCCCCCCAGGATCTATCCTTGGCCCCTCCTATTTCTCATCTACATGCTGCCCCTCGGTGACATCATCCGAAAACACGACTTCAGATTCCACATGTACACTGACGACACCCAGCTCTACCTCACCCCCACCTCCCTCGACCCCTCCACTGTCTCACCACCACCTCCCTCGACCCCTCCACTGTCTCACCACCACCTCCCTCGACCCCTCCACTGTCTCACCACCACCTCCCTCGACCCCTCCACTGTCTCACCACCACCTCCCTCGACCCCTCCACTGTCTCACCACCACCTCCCTCGACCCCTCCACTGTCTCTCATTTGTCACATTGCTTGTCTGACACCCATTGCTGGATGTGCAATAATTTCCTCCAAATAAATATTGAGAAGACTGAGCCCATTGTCTTTGGTCCCCGCCACAAACTCCGTTCCCTCGGCACCAACTCCATCCCTCTCCCTGACCTCTGTGTGAGGCTGAACGAGTCCATTTGCAACCTTGGTGTCCAATTTGGCCGAGATGAGCTTCCGACCACATATCACCATCACCAAGACCGCCTATTTCCACCTCCGTAACATTGTTCGTCACCGCCCCTGTCTCGGGAGGGAGGATAAAGGTCAGGAGAGCAATAGTGATAGGGGATTCCATGGTTCGGGGAGCAGACAGGTGTTTCTGCGGCCACAGATGTGAGTCCAGGATGGGATGTTGCCTCCCTGGTGCCAGGGTCAAGGATATCACTGAGCGGCTGCAGAACATTCTGGAGGGGGAGGGTGAACAGCCGGAGGACGTGGTCCATATCGGTACCAACGACATTGGCAGAAAGAGGGATGAGGTCCTGCAGGAAGATTTTAAGGAGTTAGGAAAGAGATTAATAAGCAAGATCTCAATGGTAGTAATCTCCAGATTACTCCCAGTGCCGCGCTAGTGAGTATAGAAATAGGAGGATAGAGCAGATGAATGTGTGGCTGGAGGGATGGTGCAGGAGGGAGGGCTTCAGATTCCTGGGGCATTGGGACCAGTTCTGGGGGTGGTGGGACCTGTACAGGCCAGACGGGTTACACCTCAACAGAGCCGGGACCAATGTCCTCACGGGGAGGTTCACTAGTGCTGTGGGGGGGGTTAAACTAATTTGGCAGGGGGATGGGCACCAGGATGTAGCTTCGGAAAGGAGAAACAAGGTGCACAAAGGATCGGGAGAGACAGATAGCACTAGAATAGTACAGTATTAGATGGGATCAGGCTTAGAGAGAGTACAAGAAGGTCTAAGACAGTTTTGCAGTGCATGTGTGTAAACACACAAAGTGTGGTAAATAAGGTTGGTGAGCTGCAGGCGCAAATAGTCACATGGGAATATGATGCCATGGTGATAACAGAGACCTGGCTCAAAAAAGGGCAGGATTGGTTACTAAATATTCCTGGAAACAGGGTGTTCAGGAAAGAAAGGGAATGAAACAAGGTGGGGGGGGGGGTGACAGTATTGATTAAGGAGAATATTGCAGTGCTGGAGAGAGAGGATGTCCTGGAGGGGTCAAGGGCAGAATCTATTTGATTAGAGTTAAGGAACAATAGAGGTGCCATTACACTACTGGGTGTATTCTATAGGCCACCAACTAGTGGGAAGGATATAGAGGAGCAAATTTGCAGGAAATTACAGAGAGGTGCAAAAGCCATAGAGTAGTGATAATGGGGGACTTCAACTATCCTAACTGGCATAGAGGAAGGAGAGGAATTTTTGAAAGTTTTCAGGATAACTTTCTCGACCAAAACATTTCCTGCTTAATGAGGAAGGAGGCATTGCTGGACTTGGTTCTGGGGAATGAGACGGGCCAAATGGAGCAAGTATCACTGGGGGAGCATTTAGGGAGCAGCGATCATAGTATCATAAAGTTTAGAAAGACTATAGAAAAGGACATGGAGCAATCTAAAGTAAAAATACTCAATTGGAGGAGGGCCAATTTCAAAGGGTTGAGAACAGATCTGGCCCGGGTAAATTGGAATCAAAGATTGGCAGGAAAAACTGAAATTGAACAGGGGGTGGGCTTTAAAGAGGAGATGGTTCGGGTACAGTCTAGGTACATTCCCACGAGGGGGAGGAGTAGGGCAACCAAAGCCAGCGCTCCGTGAATGACAAACGAGATAGTGAGTAAGATGAAGCAGAAAAAAGGAGCATATGACAGATGTCAGGTTGATAATACAAGTGAGAACCAGGCAGGATATAGGAAGTTCAGAGGGGAAGTGAAAAAGGAAATGAGAGGGACAAAGAGAGAGTATGAGAATAGACTGGCAGCCAACATAAAAGGGAATCCAAAAATCTTCTACAGGCATATAAACAGTAAATGGGTAGTAAGAGGAGGGGTGGGGCCGATTAGGGACCATAAAGGAGATCTACTCGTGGAGGCAGAGGAGATGGACGAGGTACTAAATGAATACTTTGCATCTGTCTTTACCAAGGAAGAAGATGCCACCAAAGTCACAGTAAAAAGGGAGGTAGTTGAGATACTGGATGGACTAAAAATTGATAAAAAAGAGGTACTAGAAAGGCTGGCTGTACTTAAAGTAGATAAGTCACCCGGTCCGGATGGGATGCATCCCAGATTGTTGAGGGAAGTAAGGGTGGAAATTGCGGAGGTACTGGCCATAATCTTCCAATCATCCTTAGATACGGGACTGGTGCCAGAGGACTGGAGAATTGCAAATGTTACCCCCTTGTTCAAAAGGGTGTAAGGATAAACCCAGCAACTACAGGCCAGTCAGTTTAACCTCAGTGGTGGGGAAACTTTTAGAAATGATAATCCGGGACAGAATTAACAGTCACTTGGATGAGGGGGAATTGATTAGGGAAAGACAGCACGGATTTATTAAAGACAAATCATGTTTAACCAGCTTGATAGAGTTTTTTGATGAGGTAACAGAGAGGGTAGATGAGGGCATTGCAGTTGATGTGGTGTATATGGATTTTCAAAAGAGTTTTGATAAAGTGCCGCATGGTAGGCTTATCATCAAGATTGTGGCCCATGGAATAAAGGGGGCAGTAGCAACATGGATATAGAATTGGCTAGATGACAGGAAACAGAGTAGTGGTGAACGGTTGTTTTTCGGACTGGAGGGAGGTGTACAGTGGTGTTCCCCAGGGGTCGGTGCTGGGACCACTGCTTTTCTTGATATATATTAATGACTTGGACTTGGGTGCACAGGGCACAATTTCAAAATTTGCAGATGACACAAAACTTGGAAGAGTAGTGAACAGTGAGGAGGATAGTGATAGACTTCAAGAGGATATAGACAGGCTGGTGGAATGGGCGGACACGTGGCAGATGAAATTTAACGCAGTAAAATGCGAAGTGATGCATTTCGGTAGGAAGAACGAGGAGAGGCAATATAAACTAGAGGGCACAACTCTAAAAGGGGTACAGGAACAGAGAGATCTGGGGGTATATGCACAAATCATTGAAGGTGGCAGAGCAGGTTGAGAAAGTGATTAAAAAAGCATACGGGATCCTGGGCTTTATAAATAGAGGCATAGAGTGCAAAAGCAAGGAAGTTATGATGAACCTTTATAAAACACTGGTTCAGCCACAACTGGAGTATTGTGTCCAGTTCTTGGCACCACACTTTAGGAAAGATGTGAAGGCCTTAGAGAGGGTGCAGAGGAGATTTACTGGAATGATTTCAGGGATGAGGGACTTAAATTACATGGATAGACTGGAGAAGCTGGGGTTGTTCTCCTTGGAACAGAGACGGTTGTGAGGAGATTTGATCGAGGTATTCAAAATCATGAAGGTCTAGGCAGAGTGGATAGAGAGAAACTGTTCTCATTGGCGGAAGGGTCAAGAACCAGATTTCTCTGTTCCTGTACCCCTTTTTGAGTTGTGCCCTCTAGTTTATATTGCCTCTCCTCGTTCTTCCTACCGAAATGTATCACTTCGCATTTTTCTGCATTAAACTTCATCTGCCACATGTCTGCCCATGCCACCAGCCTGTCTATATTCTCTTGAAGTCTATCACTATCCTTTCACTGTTCACTACCCTTCCAAGTTTTGTGTCATCTGCAAATTTTGAAATTGTGCCCTGTACACCCAAGTCCAAGTCACCAAAGGGCATAGATTTAACGCAATTGGCAAAAGAACCAAAGTTGACACGAGGAAAAGCTTTTTTACACAGCAAGTGGTTAGGATCTGGAATGCACTGCCCGAGGGGGTGGTGGAGGCAGATTTAATCATGGCCTTCAAAAGGGAACTGGATAAGTACTTGAAAGGAAAATTGTGCAGGGCTACGGGAAAAGGGCGGGGGAGTGGGACTAGCTAGATTGCTTATGCATAGAGCCAGCACGGACTCAATGGGCCGAATGGCCTCCTTCCCTGCTGTAACCTTTCTATGTTTCTATGATCTGCTGCTGAAACCCTCATCCACGCCTTTGCTACCTCCAAACTCGACTTTTCCAATGCTCTCCTGGCCGGCCTCCCATCTTCCTTCCTCCATAAACTTCAGCTCATCCAAAATTCTGCTGCCCGTATCCTAACTCGCACCAAGTCCCGTTCACCCATCACCCCTGTGCTCGCTGACCTACATTGGCTCACAGTGTGGGAACGCCTCGATTTTAAAATTCTCATCCTTGTTTTCAAATCCCTTTGTGGCCTCGCCCCCTCCCTATCTCTGGAACCTCCTCCAGCCCCACAACCCTCCGAGATCTCTGCACTCCTCCAATTTTTGCCTCTTCCGCATCCCCGATTTTAATCGCTCCACCATTGGCGGCCGTGCCTTCAGCTGCCTGGGCCCTAAGCTCTGGAATTCCCTCCCTAAACATCTCCACCTCTCTCTCCTCCTTTAAGACACACCTTAAAACCTATCTCTTTGACCAAGCTTTTGGTCACCTGTCCTGATATCTCCTAATGTGGCTCAGTGTTAAATGTTGTCTGATAATCGCTCCTGTGAATCACCCTGGGACAGTTTACTACATTAAAGGTGCAATATAAATGTTGTTGTTGTATGTTTGTAAGAAACATTAACTCTGTTTCTCTCTCCACAGACGCTGCCTGACCTGCTGAGTGTTTCCAGCATTTTCTGTTTTGATTGTCCAGTATCTGCAGTATTTTGATTTTGTTTAACGGTGATTTTGTCAGGTATAATTTTACGGATCCAGTCTTTGAAATGTTGAGTGTGTTCTGGGTGATGGGGCGTAGGCGCACAGGCGCAGGTGGTTTCTGAGTCTTCAAACTTCCTTCCCCCACCCTGAAATTTCTATGACTTTTTCTAATCACTTTTTTAAACATTGTAGTTAAGGAGGAGGAGTGTGAAATATTGGATGGGATGAACATGGTGAAGGAGGAAATAATAAGGGTTTTAGCATCTCTGAAAGTGGATAAATCGCCAGGGGTCGGATGAAATGTATCCCAGGCTGTTAAAAGGAGGAAATAGCGGAGGCTCTGACCATCATTTTCCAATCCTCTCTGGATACAGGCGTGGTACCAGAGGATTGGAGGACTGCTAACGTTGTACCATTGTTTAAAAAGGGAGCGAGGGATAGACCGAGTAATTATAGGCCAGTCAGTCTAACCTCGGTGGTGGGCAAATTACTGGAATCAATTCTGAGGGACAGGATAAATCATCACTTAGAAAGGCACGGATTAATCAAGGACAGTCAGCATGGATTTGTTAAGGGAAGGTCATGTCTGACTGACTTGATTGAATTTTTTGAGCAGGTAACAAGGAGGGTCGATGAGGGTAGTGCGTTTGATGTAGTCTACATGGATTTTAGCAAGGCTTTTGACAAGGTCCCACATGACAGATTGGTCAAAAAAGTAAACGCCCATGGGATCCAAGGGAGAGTGGCAAGTTAGATCCAAAATTGGCTCAGTGGCAGGAAGCAAAGGGTAATGGTCGACGGGTGTTTTTGTGACTGGAAGGCTGTTTCCAGTGGGGTTCTGCAGGGCTCAGTACCAGGTCCCTTGCTTTTTGTGATATACATTAATGATTTGGACCTAAATATAGAGGGCATGATTGAGATGTTTGCAGATGATGCAAAAATTGGCCGTGTGGTTGATAGTGAGGAGGAAAGCTGTAGACTGCAGGAAGATATCAATGGACTGGTCAGGTGGGCAGAAAAGTGGCAAATGGAATTCAATCCAGAGAAGTGTGAGGTAATGCATTTGGGGAGGGCAAACAAGGCAAGGGAATACACAATAAATGGGAGGATACTGAGAGGTGTAGAGGAAGTGAGGGACCTTGGAGTGCATGTCCACAGATCCCTGAAGGTAGCAGGACAGGTAGATAAGGTGGTTAAGAAAGCATATAGAATACTTTCCTTTATTAGCCGAGGCATAGAATATAAGAGCAGGGAGGTTATGCTAGAACTGTATAAAACACTAGTTAGGCCACAGCTTGAGTACTGAGTACAGTTCTGGTCACCACATTACAGGAAAGATGTGATTGCACTAGAGAGGGTACAGAGGAGATTTACGAGGATGTTGCCAAGGCTGGAGAATTTTAGCTATGAGGAAAGATCGGATAGGATGGGGTTGTTTTCATTGGAACAGAGGAGGCTGAGGGGAGATTTAATTGAGGTGTATAAAATTATGAGGGGCCTAGATAGAGTGGATAGGGAGGACCTATTTCCCTTAGCAGAGGGGTCAGTGACCAGGGTGCATAGATTTAAATTAATTGGTAGAAGGATTAGAGGGGAACTGAGGAGAATTTTTTTCACCCAGAGGGTGGTGGGGGTCTGGAACTCACTGCCTGAGAGGGTGGTAGAGGCAGAAACCCTCGACTCATTTAAAAAGTACCTGGATGAGCACCTGAAGAGCCGTAACCTACAGGGCTACGGACCTAATACTGGAAAGTGGGATTAAGCTGGATCGCTCTTTTTCGGCCAGCATGGACATGATGGGCCAAATGGCCTCCTTTTGTGCTGTAACTTTCTGTGATTCTATGATCTGTCTCGAAGAGTGGTCCAATTGATAAAGGAAGGAGAGAATTCAGAGTGACGAGTATTTGCTGAAATAAGATGCAGTGCTTCTGCAGGTCTGAGTTACCCTGCCGGTTTGAACTGCATGCCCAGACTCGGGACACTTAACCGGAAATTGGACTCCGTGCTTTCGAGCTTTTGTCCCACAAGACTGTGCTTTCCTTTCTACTTGCTTTATTTGAATTGTTGGATTAATGGAAGTAATAATATTTCTTATTGTGACATTTCCTATTTGAAAATTAGACCTTTTGAAGTAGTTTTGTTTGGTTCAGTGAGTTAATAGCCAAACATCCCCCAAAACAAACTGCCGACTTCACAGGACAGCTGAAGTCAAACTGAAATAGAACTCCATTTTCTTTTGATTTTAACTGCTGCACAGCCGTCTCACTCAAAACTCGATCAAATAAATCCTTAATTCACTCCAAGCAAATAGGGAGAGGTAGCGCTTAAGATTGGCCTCAGCACCACTCAAATTCATCCGTGTATCACATCTCAGGAATTGGTTGTTCTGATGGTCATTTATCCAGACAGACTCTGCGGCTCAGTTTGAGATCGCACCGGCTATGAGTGTGTAAATCATAGTGTCGGTCTGAGTGTGTAAATCATAGTGTCGGTCTGAGTGTGTAAATCAGAGCGTCAGTCTGTTTGGTGCACGGCCGGGCTGGAACGCAGACACAAAGAGCAGGACGGCCTCACGTTCCAGCACTGGTCATTGCCATATTCATGATGTCTGTCAGTATAGCAAAGTGAACACTACAGTTGTCCTCAGTGCCATCACTGGGGAAGAGAAGAATCAACTCGGTTTCCCCACCACCGATGTTAGGCTGACTGGCCTGTAATTACCGGGTTTATCCCTCTCCCCTTTTTTGAACGGGGGTGTAACATTTGCAATCCTCCAGTCCTCTGGCACCATCCCCATATCTAAGGAGGATTGGAAGATTGTGGCCAGAGACTCCGCAATTTCCACCCTTACTTCCCTCAGTAACCTTGGATGCATCCCATCTGGGCCGGGTGACTTTTCTACTTTGAGTACTGCCAATCTTATAGTACCTCCTCTGTATCTATTTTTACCCTATCAAATATCGATATTACCTCCTCCTTTACTGCTAAAGTACTTTACTGCTGAAGCAGCCCCTTCTCGAGTATGGAAAATAGTAATTTAATACCTCAGGCTATCCTCTGCCTCCATGAGGAGATCTCCTTTTTTGACCCTAATCAGTACTGCCCTTCCTTTGTCATTCCTTTTACTATTTATATGTTTACAAAAGACTTTTGGGTTCCCTGTTATGATTGGTCCATCATATATCCCAGGTACATCCTGGCACTGGTCCATCATATATCCCAGGTATATCCTGGCACTGGTCTATCTTATATCCCAGGTACATCCTGGCATTGGTCTATCTTATATCCCAGGTATATCCTGGCACTGGTCTATCTTATATCCCAGGTACATCCTGGCACTGGTCTATCTTATATCCCAGGTATATCCTGGCACTGGTCTATCTTATATCCCAGGTATATCCTGGCACTGGTCCACCATATATCCCAGGTACATCCTGGCACTGGTCCATCATATATCCCAGGTACATCCTGGCATTGGTCTATCTTATATCCCAGGTACATCCTGGCACTGGTCTATCTTATATCCCAGGTATATCCTGGCACTGGTCTATCTTATACTCCAGGTATATCCTGGCTCTGGTCTATCTTATATCTCAGGTATATCCTGGTATTGGTCTATCTTATACTCCAGGTACATCCTGGCACTGGTCTATCTAATATCCCAGGTATATCCTGGCACTGGTCTATCTTATATTCCAGGTACATCCTGGCACTGGTCTATCTTATACTCCAGGTATATCCTGGCACTGGTCTATCTTATATCCCAGTATATCCTGGCACTGGTCTATCTTATACTCCAGGTATATCCTGGCATTGGTCTATCTTATACTCCAGGTATATCCTGGCTCTGGTCTATCTTATATCTCAGGTATATCCTGGTATTGGTCTATCTTATACTCCAGGTACATCCTGGCACTGGTCTATCTTATATCCCAGTATATCCTGGCACTGGTCTATCTTATATTCCAGGTATATCCTGGCACTGGTCTATCTTATACTCCAGGTATATCCTGGCACTGCTCTATCTTATATCCCAGTATATCCTGGCACTGGTCTATCTTATATTCCAGGTATATCCTGGCACTGGTCTATCTTATACTCCAGGTATATCCTGGCACTGGTCTATCTTATATCCCAGTATATCCTGGCACTGGTCTATCTTATATTCCAGGTATATCCTGGCACTGGTCTATCTTATACTCCAGGTATATCCTGGCACTGGTCTATCTTATACTCCAGGTATATCCTGGCACTGCTCTATCTTATATCCCAGTATATCCTGGCACTGGTCTATCTTATACTCCAGGTATATCCTGGCACTGGTCTATCTTATACTCCAGGTATATCCTGGCACTGGTCTATCTTATACTTCAGGTATATCCTGGCACTGGTCTATCTTATATCCCAGTATATCCTGGCACTGGTCTATCTTATATCTCAGGTATATCCTGACATTGGTCTAGCTTATACTTCAGGCATATCCTGGCACTGGTCTATCTTATATTCCAGGTATATCCTGGCACTGGTCTATCTTATATCCCAGGTATATCCTGGCACTGGTCTATCTTATACTCCAGGCATATCCTGGCACTGGTCTATCTTATACTCCAGGCATATCCTGGCACTGGTCTATCTTATACCCCAGGTATATCCTGGCACTGGTCTATCTTATACTCCAGGTATATCCTGGCAGTGGTCTATCTTATACTCCAGGTATATCCTGGCATTGGTCTATCTTATACCCCAGGTATATCCTGGCAGTGGTCTATCTTATATCCCAGGTATATCCTGACACTGGTCTATCTTATATCCCAGCTATATCCTGGCATTGGTCTATCTTATACTCCAGGTATATCCTGGCACTGGTCTATCTTATACTCCAGGTATATCCTGGCACTGGTCTATCTTATATCCCAGGTATATCCTGGCATTGTTCTATCTTATATCCCAGGTATATCCTGGCACTGGTCTATCTTATACTCCAGGTATATCCTGGCACTGGTCTATCTTATGTCTCAGATATTTTCCTGGCTCTGGTCTATCTTATATCCCAGGTATATCCTGGCACTGGTCTATCTTATATCCCAGGTATATCCTGGCACTGGTCTATCTTATATCCCAGGTATATCCTGGCATTGTTCTATCTTATATCCCAGGTATATCCTGGCACTGGTCTATCTTATATCCCAGGTATATCCTGGCATTGGTCTATCTTATACTCCAGGTATATCCTGGCACTGGTCTATCTTATATCCCAGGTATATCCTGGCATTGTTCTATCTTATATCCCAGGTATATCCTGGCACTGGTCTATCTTATATCCCAGGTATATCCTGGCATTGTTCTATCTTATATCCCAGGTATATCCTGGCACTGGTCTATCTTATATCCCAGGTATTATCCTGGCACTGCTCTATCTTATACTCCAGGTATATCCTGGCTCTGGTCTATCTTATACTCCAGGTATATCCTGGCACTGCTCTATCTTATATCCCAGGTATATCCTGGCTCTGGTCTATCTTATATCCCAGGTATATCCTGGCACTGGTCTATCTTATATCCCAGGTATATCCTGGCACTGGTCTATCTTATATTCCAGGTATATCCTGGCACTGGTCTATCTTATATCCCAGGGATATCCTGGCACTGGTCTATCTTATATCCCAGGTATATCCTGGCACTGGTCTATCTTATATCCCAGGTATATCCTGGCACTGGTCTATCTTATACTCCAGGTATATCCTGGCACTGGTCTATCTTATATCCCAGGTATATCCTGGCACTGGTCTATCTTATATTCCAGGTACATCCTGGCACTGGTCTATCTTATACTCCAGGTATATCCTGGCACTGGTCTATCTTATATCCCAGGTATATCCTGGCACTGGTCTATCTTATATCCCAGGTATATCCTGGCACTGGTCTATCTTATACTCCAGGTATATCCTGGCACTGGTCTATCTTATACTCCAGGTATATCCTGGCACTGGTCTATCTTATACTCCAGGTATATCCTGGCACTGGTCTATCTTATACTCCAGGTATATCCTGGCACTGGTCTATCTTATACCCCAGGTATATCCTGGCACTGGTCTATCTTATATCCCAGGTATATCCTGGCACTGGTCTATCTTATACTCCAGGTATATCCTGGCATTGTTCTATCTTATATCCCAGGTATATCCTGGCACTGGTCTATCTTATATCCCAGATATATCCTGGCTCTGCTCTATCTTATATCCCAGGTATATCCTGGCAGTGGTCTATCTTGTACTCCAGGTATATCCTGGCACTGGTCTATCTTATATCCCAGGTATATCCTGGCTCTGGTCTATCTTATACTCCAGGTATATCCTGGCACTGGTCTATCTTATACCCCAGGTATATCCTGGCTCTGCTCTATCTTATACTCCAGGTATATCCTGGCACTGGTCTATCTTATATCTCAGGTATTATCCTGGCTCTGCTCTATCTTATATCCCAGTATATCCTGGCTCTGCTCTATCTTATATCCCAGTATATCCTGGCTCTGCTCTATCTTATATCCCAGTATATCCTGGCTCTGGTCTATCTTATACTCCAGCTATATCCTGGCTCTGGTCTATCTTATACTCCAGGTATATCCTGGCACTGGTCTATCTTATACTCCAGGTATATCCTGGCTCTGGTCTATCTTATACTCCAGGTATATCCTGGCACTGGTCTATCTTATATCTCAGGTATATCCTGGCTCTGGTCTATCTTATACTCCAGGTATATCCTGGCTCTGCTGTATCTTATACTCCAGGTATATCCTGGCTCTGCTCTATCTTATACTCCAGGTATATCCTGGCACTGGTCTATCTTATACTCCAGGTATATCCTGGCATTGGTCTATCTTATATCTCAGGTATATCAGTGCACATTCACATGAGGTCTGGGAGTTAAAATACCCTGGGCCAGAACCTAGGCCAGTGAGAGTGTTTCACATTCACGCTGAGAGTAATAAGTTGAGTTAGAGTCAATACAAACTAGGTGGGGTCCTCCACACATAATCCTGAATTATAATATCCATTAAACGTTTGTAAAGTAACTTTTGGATTCAAAATTGAATCAGCATCATGCAATAATTTAATGGTACATTGTAATTGGTCAGATTTTGATGGTGAATTATTGACTGATGATGATTGTGGATTAAGCCCCACTGTGCTTCTCTGTGTCCCGATTCTTACACATATCTCCTGCTTTCCTACATGTGCCTATTTACTGTTTTGACCCTAAACACCTGTGTGAGAAAGTATTTTTCTCAAGGCTGATACATTGAGTTCTCAATGTTCACCATAGTTTTTCTTCCTGGTTCACCAATCTGTGTTTGACCTCTTCCAGGGTCCTAATGGGCTGACTTCCTGTTTATCTTTCACTGAGGTGGAGGCAATGATATCAGGAGCTCCAAGAAACCAGAGGGTTCCCTTCATTTGCAGCAGTCTATTTAAGGTCAGTACGGGAGGGAAACCAGGCTTCTTCATCCTTTTACTTGTACATGACATGACATGAAGAGACATGGGAGCCTAATTGGAAACCAGATGTTCACATCTGTGACTCACAGGTAAAACTCTGCTCAGAGCTGTTGAGGGATTGCTACGGGGAGATTTCTTGTTCGACATTTATTCATCATTATAGCTGTGGCAAGCTGTCAGCCATAACATCCAACACCTCGGGATTGTATAGAGCAAAGATCAGAAAGAACCCTAAAGGCGTGGAGATGTTTCCAAGGAAGTGTCCATCATTTCTAAAGTCAGGAGTAGATGAAGAGGGTTTGAGGCTGAGAGCCATTCAGACATCGGGTGTTCTGAGCAACTGGCCTTCCTGATATCAGCATCTACTTCAAGAGACAATGCCTTTCCTCACATATCAAATCTAATTAAGTTTGAAAGTTCAAAGTCAACACTAGGTTATTGCAAGTAGCTCCCCGGAGCACTAGAGTTCGATTCAAATTCATTTCCTACCAAAGGTCCTATTATATTTTTAGTAATTTCAACCAAAATAACAAGACTCCAAAATGGCTTGTATTGGATCCTCAGTACAACAGTTCCTCAGGTCCCTGCATCCTTTCCTTCCTCTCTCAGTCCCAGATGGACACTTCTGCATATCATACTTGTGCTAGAGAATTCCAGAAAAGTTGCAGCCTCCGTGGTGACACTGCTCCATGTTCAACCCAATCGACAGTGAGACAAGAAGCCGAAATTTAGGCCCAGTTTAGGCCAGTGACAAGTTACCTCAGCCGATACTATCAGAAAATTGCGGGTGCACTGCTTTCGAATTTCCATCATTGGCCTGAACTCAGGAAAATTTATCTCATTGGTCAAAACTCATCAACGAAAGACCCAAAGCAGTTCTACTGGCTCATTAGTACTGTAGGCTTGGCTGAGACACCCATTCACTCAACTCATTAGGTCTACCAAGTGGACATTTAAGGCCACATTTTGTTGGCCAGAGGCTGCAGAAGACTGCTGAGCTGAATTCGAAGTGCCAACAAAGACACTGACCTTTTGAACTGAGGTGACCTGGAGTTCAGTCACTGGTCTGAACTGGCCAGAACCGGTTTGAATTCGTTCCGCTTCTTAGAGAGACAAAGGAACGGTGATGCTACCTGGGCCCTTGGAACAGAGTCAATCAGGGGATGACATCGGTCACTCCAGCAACTCTGAGCCAACCGGAGAAGACAACCTCGTTCGAAAAGACAGACTTGGGGAATAAAAACTGAGGAGTTGCTGGCTTGGGGTCAGTGTGTGTCTTTGTTTGTTTGTGAGCAAGAGAGAGAGAGAGTGTGTGTGTGTGTGTGTGTGTTTTTGTTGGTGTGTCTTTGTTTGTGAAGGAGACTCTGGAAACTAACCCTCGTGGAAGTGGGAACCTTACGTCAGGGACGTAAAGACTGCGTCGAGGACGTGGAGACGACGTCGGGAGTAAGAGGGAGAATTGCCTGGCCAGCAGCGTCTCTCTTTTCCGGGTAATATAATATCCTTTCTATTCTGGGACCACTCTGGGAGTGTCGTCAGGAAACCTAGTGGGTGTGCGTTTAAAGCCTGATACTCGGGGAGTATTACTAGAGAAACCTAGTGGGTGTGCGTTTAAATCCTAGTTTGAGTATAAACCTGTATAACCTGCTGTAAACTACATGCCTCTTTCTAACTAGACGTATAAGCGGTGTGTACATGATCTAATAACGTTAATAAAGCGAATTGAGAATTAAGAGAGAATTGACTCTTCCTCTGTGTACTAAGCTAAAACCGTTAACCGGTGACTTCCGGTCAACAATTTCATTGACCAGGAATTATTCACAAGACCGCCTACTTCCACCTCTGTAATATCACCCCTGCCTCAGCTCATCTGCTGCTGAAACACTCATCCATGCTTTTGTTACCTCCAGACTGGACTATTCCAATGATCTCCTGGCCGGCCTCCCATCTTCCACCCTCCATAAACTTGAGCGCATCCAAAGCTCTGCTGTCCCGTAACCTAACACGCACCAAGTCCCGGTCACCCATCACCCCCCTCTGCTCACTGACCTACATTGGCTCCCGGTCCAGCAACGCCTCGATTTTAAATTTCTTATCCTTGTTTTCAAATCCCTCCATTGCCTCGCCCCTCCCGAGCTCTGTAACCTCCTCCAGCCCAACAACCCTCCGAGGTCTCTGCACTTCTCCAATCTCGGCCGCTTGTGCATCCCCCCACTTCATTCGCCCCGCCATTGGCGACCATGAGCACAGAACTAAAGGATATTGGTGTAAAATTTAAAAGCCCCAAGTGAGGGTAGAAATTATTTTATTTACATATTACATAGAATCTACAGCACAGAAACAGGCCACATTGGTGAACTGACCCAGTGTCTCTACACATTGGTGAACTGACCCAGTGTCTCTACATATTGGTGAACTGACCCAGTGACTCGAAACGTTGGTGAACTGCCCCAGTGCCATGACACGTTGGTAAACTGACCCAGTGTCTCGAAACGTTGGTGAACTGCCCCAGTGCCATGACACATTGGTGAACTGACCCAGTGTCTCGACACATTGGTGAACTGACCCAGTGTCTCGACACGTTGGTGAAATGACCCAGTGTCTCGACACGTTAGTGAAATGACAAAGTGTCTCGACACGTTGGTGAACTGACCCAGTGTCTCGACACGTTGGTGAGCTGACCCAGTGTCTCGACACGTTGGTGAACTGACCCAGTGTCTCGACACGTTGGTGAACTGACCCAGTGTCTCGACACGTTGGTGAACTGACCCAGTGTCTCGAAACGTTGGTGAAATGACCCAGTGTCTCGACACGTTGGTGAACTGACACAGTGTCTCGACACGTTGGTGAACTGACCCAGTGTCTCGACACGTTAGTGAGCTGACCCAGTGTCTTGACACGTTGGTGAACTGACCCAGTGCCTCGACACGTTGGTGAAATGACCCAGTGTCTCGAAAAGCTGGTGAACTGACCCAGTGTCTTGACACATTGGTGAACTGACCCAGTGAATCGACACGTAGGTGAACTGACCCAGTGAATCGACACGTCGGTGAACTGACCCAGTGTCTCGACACATTGGTGAAATGACCCAGTGTCTCGACACGTTGGTGAACTGACCCAGTGTCTCGACACGTTGGTGAACTGACCCAGTGTCTCGACACGTTGGTGAACTGACCCAGTGTCTCGACACGTTGGTGAACTGACCCAGTGTCTCGACACGTTGGTGAACTGACCCAGTGTCTCGACACGTTGGTGAACTGACCCAGTGAATCGACACGTTGGTGAACTGCCCCAGTGTCTCGACACGTTGGTGAACTGCCCCAGTGTCTCGACACGTTGGTGAACTGACCCAGTGTCTCGACACGTTGGTGAAATGACCCAGTGTCTCGACACGTTGGTGAACTGACACAGTGTCTCGACACGTTGGTGAACTGCCCCAGTGAATCGACACGTTGGTGAACTGACCCAGTGTCTCGACACGTTGGTGAACTGACCCAGTGAATCGACACGTTGGAGAAATGACCCAGTGTCTCGACACGTCGGTGAACTGACCCAGTATCTCGACACGTTAGTGAACTGACCCAGTGTCTCGACACGTTGGTGAACTGACCCAGTGTCTCGACACGTTGGTGAACTGACCCAGTGAATCGACACGTTGGTGAACTGACTCAGTGTCTCAACACGTTGGTGAGCTGACCCAGTGTCTTGACACGTTAGTGAGCTGACCCAGTGTCTCGACACGTTGGTGAACTGACCCAGTGTCTCAACACGTTGGTGAGCTGACCCAGTGTGTCGACACGTTAGTGAGCTGACCCAGTGTCTCGACACGTTGGTGAACTGACCCAGTGTCTCGACACGTTGGTGAACTGACCCAGTGTCTCGACACGTTGGTGAACTGACCCAGTGCCTCGACACGTTGGTGAAATGACCCAGTGTCTCAAAGCTGGTGAACTGACCCAGTGTCTTGACACATTGGTGAACTGACCCAGTGAATCGACACGTTGGTGAACTGACCCAGTGAATCGACACGTTGGTGAACTGACCCAGTGTCTCGACACGTCGGTGAAATGACCCAGTGTCTCGACACGTCGGTGAAATGACCCAGTGTCTCGACACGTCGGTGAACTGACCCAGTGTCTCGACACGTCGGTGAACTGACCCAGTGGCTCGACACGTCGGTGAGCTGACCCAGTGTCTCGACACGTCGGTGAACTGACCCAGTGTCTCGACACGTTGGTGAAATGACCCAGTGTCTCGACACGTTGGTGAACTGACCCAGTGTCTCGACACGTTGGTGAGCTGACCCAGTGTCTCGACACGTTAGTGAGCTGACCCAGTGTCTCGACACGTTGGTGAACTGACCCAGTGTCTCGACACGTTGGTGAAATGACCCAGTGTCTCGACACGTTAGCGAGCTGACCCAGTGTCTCGACACGTTGGTGAACTGACCCAGTGTCTCGACACGTTAGTGAGCTGACCCAGTGTCTCGACACGTTGGTGAACTGACCCAGTGTCTCGACACGTTAGCGAGCTGACCCAGTGTCTCGACACGTTGGTGAACTGACCCAGTGTCTCGACACGTTGGTGAAATGACCCAGTGTCTCGACACGTTGGTGAACTGACCCAGTGTCTCGACACGTTGGTGAACTGACCCAGTGAATCGACACGTTGGTGAAATGACCCAGTGTCTCGACACGTTGGTGAACTGCCCCAGTGTCTCGACACGTTGGTGAACTGACCCAGTGTCTCGACACGTTGGTGAAATGACCCAGTGTCTCGACACGTTGGTGAACTGACCCAGTGTCTCGACACGTTGGTGAACTGCCCCAGTGAATCGACACGTTGGTGAACTGACCCAGTGTCTCGACACGTTGGTGAACTGACCCAGTGAATCGACACGTTGGTGAACTGACTCAGTGTCTCAACACGTTGGTGAGCTGACCCAGTGTCTCAACACGTTGGTGAGCTTACCCAGTGTGTCGACACGTTAGTGAGCTGACCCAGTGTCTCGACACGTTGGTGAACTGACCCAGTGTCTCGACACGTTGGTGAACTGACCCAGTGTCTCGACACGTTGGTGAACTGACCCAGTGCCTCGACACGTTGGTGAAATGACCCAGTGTCTCGAAAAGCTGGTGAACTGACCCAGTGTCTTGACACATTGGTGAACTGACCCAGTGAATCGACACGTTGGTGAACTGACCCAGTGAATCGACACGTTGGTGAACTGACCCAGTGTCTCGACACGTTGGTGAAATGACCCAGTGTCTCGACACGTTGGTGAACTGACCCAGTGTCTCGACACGTTGGTGAAATGACCCAGTGTCTCGACACGTTGGTGAAATGACCCAGTGTCTCGACACGTTGGTGAGCTGACCCAGTGTCTCGACATGTTGGTGAGCTGACCCAGTGTCTCGACATGTTGGTGAGCTGACCCAGTGTCTTGACACGTTGGTGAAATGACCCAGTGTCTCGACACGTTGGTGAACTGACCCAGTGTCTCGACATGTTGGTGAGCTGACCCAGTGTCTCGACATGTTGGTGAGCTGACCCAGTGTCTCGACACGTTGATGAAATGACCCAGTGTCTCGACACGTTGGTGAGCTGACCCAGTGTCTCGACATGTTGGTGAGCTGACCCAGTGTCTCGACACGTTGGTGAAATGACCCAGTGAATCGACACGTTGGTGAAATGACCCAGTGTCTCGACACGTTGATGAACTGACCCAGTGTCTCGACACGTTGGTGAACTGACCCAGTGTCTCGACACGTTGGTGAAATGACCCAGTGTCTCGACAGACGTTAATAAATTGACCCATTTTAACAGCTTTTTGTTTGTTCGGAAGCAATTAATGGGTGCAGTGTAAATTTGCTGAGGATTTACTTGATTCCCTATTTGTATTCACTTCACACCATTGTCGCTGGTATTAAAGGAGCAGATGGAGCTGGCCGAGGACGGGGAGTGAGCACAGCAGGAGGCTGCTGATGGGAACCAGTGAAAGGGGAAGTTTTCCAGTGAATCCAGTCGCATTGCTGTAAGCTCAGCTCTTCACATGGTGGAAACTTTGCAGCAGGAGAAGGAACAGGATGGAAGCAGTAATTTCAAGGGCACGGAAGATTGTTCCCAAAGTAGCATCAATATTTCCGCACTCCACACCACAGCCAGGATGAGCTTATAATAAGCCCATGGTCTGGATTTCCCAATTGGCATTAATTTAATTTAATGCTGACATTAACCCATAATAACACATGGGTAAATGCCAGTGTTAATAATGCTGATCACAAAATCTAGGCTTGTGTCTCACAAGGGATGTGGCCATTGACCTATGAATCAACATACGAACAATGACAGACTGGAAAAGACCCTTTGGTCCATCCAGCCTGTCCCACAATTAACTTACCTTGTGTATCACAATAAATACACTCCCCACCCCACCCAAAACCATGTGATCTCCTGGGAGAGGCAAAAAACCCAGATAAAAACCCAGGCCACTTCACAAAAAAAATATAGGAAATTCCTCTCCAACTTCCTTGGGCGATCGAAACTAGTCCAGGAGATCACTCGGGCCCCGATAATGCTGTATATGCTATACAATGCTTTTGTATGAGGTGATCTCCACCCCAGCCAGAAACAGATCCAGCTCACATTTCAAAATTAGTGGATGACATCAAATTGGGGGGTGTAGTTAATACTGAGGGAGACTGCGACAAAATACAGGAAGACATTAATAAACCTGCAGAATGGGCGTGTAATTGGCAAATTAATTTTAAGATAGATAAGTGTGAGGTGGTACATTTTGGTAGGAACAATAAGGAGGCCGCATACTGCTTGGAAAATAAGAGTCTAAATGGGGTAGAGAAGCAGAGGGAACTCGGGGTACAGATACACAAATCACTGAAAGTAGCGACACAGGTTAATAATAGAATGATAGAATCATAGAAGAATAGAATGGTACAGCACAGAAGAAGGCCATTTGGCCCATTGTGCAGCACAGAGCTCGGTGACAGTTGGGTTAATCTGCTAAACAGAGTGACAACAGGAATTTGGTGAGAGTGGGAATTCACTGGTGAGAAGTGGGTGAGCAGCACAGGAAGTGTGTTATTATCAAACTGAAATTTAACTCAATTTCCTAACTTTATAAAACCTCTGTATGCAGGAGTCCTCCCCTGTACCAGTGGGGATCTGGGATGGAGGGTGTTGCAAGGACCAGTGCCGACCAATAGGTTTTTAAGTCATTTCATGGGCTCCCAGGCAGCTCGTGACTTTTGCGGTCCGTGCTCCATGTATACACAGAGTGTGAGAGGGAGCAGCCCCTCATCCACTGTCGGAAGGGGCTGCTCCTCAATTTCTGGCGACACTTCACTCTCACGCTCCTGATCTTTGGCCATCAGGTGCGGAGGGAGGGCGGGAAAATCGGACGACCTCCTCGTGGGTCTGCTCCTAGATCTGACCAAGGTGGCCAGGTTGGACGGGGCCCGTGGTGGGCGGGTCGTTCTCCTCTGCGGTCTTGTCCATGCCCTGGTGGTCCTGGAGAAGTATCTGCCGGTATGTGTGAGGCTTTCGGCGACCGGTGGGCACCACAGGGACTGGAGTGCGTTGTGGGTAATAGGTTTCCTGGCCTTTTTTATGAATTGGATTTTATTCGTTGTAAAAAACAAATAAAGAAACTGCAAGTCAGTGGCAGTTAACAGTCTATCGGCTGTAAGTGGTCCCTGATGAGGTGTTAGTTATTGTGGCTGGAAGTTGACTGACCGGTTGTGACTAGTGTGTCTGAAGGTATAAATTAAAGGGAAAAAGCACAGAGCCGGGAACGAGTTGGGTGAATCTGCTAAACAGAGCAATGATGGGAATTTGGTGAGAGTGGGAATAAGGTGGAAAATAATTTAAAACAAGGGGCAACAATAAATAAGTAGATATGTAAATAAATAATCAGAATAATTAATGAGATCAAAGGGGATAAAATTAAAATTAACTAATAGAGAATACCAACAACAAAGGGATATGAATTGCATTAATTAAATAATCTAGTATATATAAATAATAAATAAAGGGATATTAAAACAAAGAAGTTAACAAACCAAAAACAAGACTAATTGGTTACAAATTAATCTGAAATCAAGTAAAATCCACCTGCGTATCTTACACTAGATTTCAAGCGATTCTATTATATCTAGAATTAAATTACTACAAACACATAAATTAATCAATAAAAACAAGATCAAAAGCAAAATACTGTGAATGCTGGAAATCTGAAATAAAAACAGAAAATGCTGGAGAAGCTCAGCAAGTCAGACAGCATCTGTGGAGAAAGAAACAGATCAACGTTTCAGGTCAAAGACCTGTCCTCACTGCTGAGCTTCTCCAGCATTTTCTGTTTTTATTTTTAATAAAAACTAGAAATGGCCGTGCAGGCTATATGTCGGGATTGTACGATGAGGGAGTCTGTGGACAGCGAGACTGTCCCGGGTTGACACATCTGCTGGAAATGTCTCTGTCTTGAGACATTCCGGCTCACAGTCCTTGAGCTGGAGTGCGAGTTAGAGACACTCCGACACATAAGGGGGAGGAATATCTGGGCAGTTTTCTCCAGAGTACAGTCACGCCTCAGAGGAAAGCACAGGTACTGGAAGATATCCAAGATAAAGCAGCCCGCTTGATTGGCACCCCATCCACCACCCTAAACATTCACTCCCTTCACCACCGGCGCACTGTGGCTGCAGTGTGTACCATCCACAGGATGCACTGCAGCAACTCGCCAAGGCTTCTTCGACAGCACCTCCCAAACCCGCGACCTCTACCATCGAGAAGGACAAGAGCAGCAGGCACATGGGAACAACACCACCTGCACCTTCCCCTCCAAGTCACACACCATCCCGACTTGGAAATATATCGCCGTTCCTTCATCGTCGCTGGGTCAAAATCCTGGAACTCCCTTCCTAACAGCACTGTGGGAGAACCTTCACCACACGGACTGCAGCGGTTCAAGAAGGCGGCTCACCACCACCTTCTCGAGGGCAATTAGGGATGGGCAATAAATGCTGGCCTCGCCAGCGACGCCCACATCCCGTGAACGAATAAGAAAAAAGAGGAAAGTGTGACTGTCAATCCGCAAGGTAGGGGGAACGCCAAACAGCTACCCAACTCCAACAAACACGAAGCCCATTCCACCAAACACAAAACCCATTCCACCAAACACCAACCCCTCTCCATCAAACACCAACCCCTCTCCATCAAACACCAACCCCTCTCCATCAAACACCAACCCTATTCCATCAAATAACAACCACATTCCACCAAACACCAACACCAACACCATTCCATCAAAGACCGACCCCTCTCCATCAAACACCAACCCCACTCCATTAAAATTAAAGCCACTCCATCAAACACCAACCCCACTCCATCAAACACCAACCCATTCCATCAATCACCAACCCCATCCCATTAAACACTAAACCCATTCCACCAAACACCAACCCCATTCCATCAGACACCAACCCCATTCCATCAAATACCAACCACTCTCCATCAAACACCTCCCCCATTCCATCAAATACCAACCACTCTCCAACAAACACCAACCCATTCCATCAAACACCAACCCCATTCCATCAATCACCAACCCCATCCCATTAAACACTAAACCCATTCCACCAAACACCAACCCCATTCCATCAGACACCAACCCCATTCCATCAAATACCAACCACTCTCCATCAAACACCTCCCCCATTCCATCAAATACCAACCACTCTCCAACAAACACCAACCCATTCCATCAAACACCAACCCCATTCCATCAGACACCAACCCCATTCCATCAAATACCAACCCCATTCCATCAAACACCTCCCCCATTCCATCAAACACCAACCCCTCTCCAACAAACGCCAATCCCATTCCACCAATCATCAACCCCACTCCATCAAACACCAACACCACTCCATTAAACACAAACCACTCTCCATCAAATATCAAACATATTCCACCAAACACCAACCCCACTCCATCAAACCCCAACCCCATTCCATCAAACACCTATCCCATTCCATCAAACACCAACCCCTCTCCATCAAGCACCAACCCCTCTCCAACAAACACCAATCCCATTCCACCAATCACCAACCCCTCTCCATCAAACACCAACCCCATTCCATCAAACACCTATCCCATTCCATCAGATATCAACCCGATTCCATCAAACACCTACCCCATGCCATAAAACAACGACCCCTCTCCATCAAACACCAACCTCAATTCAACAAACCATTCCACCAAAACACCAACCCCTCTCCATCAAACACCAACTCCGTTCCATCAAACACCAACCCCATTCCACCAAAACACCAACCACTCTCCATCAAACACCAACCCCATTCCACCAAACACCAACCACTTTACACCAAACACCAACCCCTCTCCATCAAACACCAACCCCTCTCCATCAAACACCAACCACTCTCCATCAAACACCAACCCCATTCCACCAAACACCAACCACTTTACACCAAACACCAACCCCTCTCCATCAAACACCAACCCCATTCCATCAAACACCAACCCCTCTCCATCAAACACCAACCCCTCTCCATCAAACAATAACTCCGTTCCATCAAAAACCAACCCCATTCCACCAAACACCAACCACTTTCGACGAAACACCAATCCATCTCCATCAAACACCAACCCCTCTCCATCAAACACAAATCCCATTCCATAAAACACCTACCCCATGCCATCAAACAACTACCCCTCTCCATCAAAAACCAACCGCACTCCATCAAACACTAACCCCATTCCATCAGATATCAACCCGATTCCATCAAACACCTACCCCATGCCATAAAACAACTACCCCTCTCCATCAAACACCAACCTCAATTCAACAAACCATTCCACCAAAACACCAACCCCTCTCCATCAAACACCAACTCCGTTCCATCAAACACCAACCCCATTCCACCAAACACCAACCACTCTCCACCAAACACCAACTCCACTCCATCAAACACCAACCACTCTCCACCAAACACCAACTCCACTCCATCAAACACCAACCCCTCTCCACCAAACACCAACCCCTCTCCATCAAACACCAACTCCGTTCCATCAAACACCAACCCCATTCCACCAAACACCAACCACTCTCCACCAAACACCAACCCCATTCCACCAAACACCAACCACTCTCCACCAAACACCAACTCCACTCCATCAAACACCAACCACTCTCCACCAAACACCAACTCCACTCCATCAAACACCAACCACTCTCCATCAAACACCAACCACTCTCCACCAAACACCAACCCCTCTCCACCAAACACCAACCCCATTCCACCAAACACCAACTTCACTCCATCAAACACCAACCCCTCTCCATCAAACATCAACCTCATTCCACCAAACACCGACCCCACTCCATCAAACACCAACCACACTCCATCAAACACCAACCCAATTCCATCAAACACCAACCCCACTCCATCAAACACCAACCCAATTCCATCAAACACCAACCCCACTCCATCAAACACCAACCCAATTCCATCAAACACCAACCCCACTCCATCAAACACCGACCCAATTCCATCAAACACCAACCCAATTCCATCAAACACCAACCCCACTCCATCAAACACCAACCCAATTCCATCAAACACCAACCCCACTCCATCAAACACCGACCCAATTCCATCAAACACCAACGCATTCCATCAAACACCAACCCCTCTCCATCAAACACCAATCCCATTCCACCAATCACCAATCCCTCTAAATCAAACACCAAACCCTCTCCATCAAACACCAACCCCACTCCATCAAACACCTACCCCATGCCATAAAACAACTACCCCATTCCATCAAACACCAACTCCTCTATCAAACACCAACCCCACTCCATCAAACACCAACCACTCTCCATCAAACACCAACTCCGTTCCATCAAACACCAACCCCATTCCACCAAACACCAACCACTTTACATCAAACACCAACTCCTCTATCAAACACCAACCCCTCTCCATCAAACACCAACCCCTCTCCATCAAACACCAACCCCATTCCATCAGATACCAACCCGATTCCATCAAACACCTACCCCATGCCATAAAACACCAACCCCTCTCCATCAAACACCAACCCCAATCCATCAAACACCAACCCAATTCCACCAAACACCAACCCCACTCCATCAAACACCAACTCCACTCCATCAAACACCAACCCCTCTTGATCAAACACCAACCCCACTCCACCAAACACCAACCCCACTCCATCAAACACCAACTCCACTCCATCAAACACCAACCCCTCTTGATCAAACACCAACCCCACTCCACCAAACACCAACTCCACTCCATCAAACACCAACCCCTCTTGATCAAACACCAACCCCACTCCACCAAACACCAACCCCACTCCATCAAACACCAACCCCTCTTGATCAAACACCAACCCCACTCCATCAAACACCAACTCCACTCCATCAAACACCAACCCCTCTTGATCAAACACCAACCCCACTCCACCAAACACCAACCCCACTCCATCAAACACCAACCCCACTCCATCAAACACCAACTCCACTCCATCAAACACCAACCCCTCTTGATCAAACACCAACCCCACTCCACCAAACACCAACCCCACTCCATCAAACACCAACCCCTCTCCATCAAACACCAACCCAAATCCATCAAACACAAACCCCTCTCCATCAAACACCAACCTCAATCCATCAGATACCAACCCGATTCCACCAAACACCAACCCGATTCCACCAAACACCAATCCCATTCCATAAAACACCTACCCCATGCCATAAAACAACTACCCCTCTCCATCAAACACCAACCCCACTCCACCAAACACCAACCCCTCTCCACCAAACACCAACCGCTCTCCAAAAAACACCAAACCCATTCCACCAATCACCAACTCCTCTCCATCAAACACCAACCCCTCTCCATCAAACACCAATCCCATTCCACCAAACACCAACCCCTCTCCATCAAACACCAACTCCGTTCCATCAAACACCAACCCGATTCCATCAAACACCAACCCCATTCCATAAAACACCTACCCAATGCCATCAAACAACTACCCCTCTCCATCAAACACCATCCTCACTCCATCAAACATCAACCCATTCCATCAAACACCAACCCCACTTCATCAAACACCAACACCACTCGATCAAACACCAACCCCTCTCCATCAAACACCAACTCCTCTCCATCAAACACCAACCCCTCTCCATCAAACACCAACCCCATTCGACCAAACACCAACCCCATACCATCAAACGTTGTGCGGACAACACAGTGTGAACTGCTGAGAGTTTGTTGAGTGTGGGAGTTTGGTGAAGTGGGGGAAGGAGGTGCTGCTTTGCCTTGCTTTTCCTAACTTTTTCCCCAGAGCGGCAGTGAACCTGAGAGTAGAAGACTGAGATTGGGGAATAAAAGCAGCAGCAGACCTGCAACAAAAGACAACTACTGTGAGACATCACAGGTGAGGCAGGAGAGTCCGAGAGGTGAGCACAGTATAAAAGGAGAGACCGAGAGCGGGAGGAGAGTCTGAGAGTCGAAGGCAAGTCATGGCAGCACAGCTCGCACCCGTGATATGCCCCTCCTGCACTATGTGGGAAGTCATGGACACTACCAGTGTCCCTGGCGACCATGTGTTCAGGAAGTGTGTCCAGCTGCAGCTACTGGCTAACCGTCTTTCGGAGCTGGAGCTGTGGGTGGATTCACTGTGGAGCATCCGTGATGCTGAGATTATCGTGGATAGCACGTTCAGTGAGGTGGTCACACCGCAGGTAAAGATTACAGAGGCAGAAAGGAAATGGGTGACCGCCAGGCAGAGTAAAAGGACTAGGCAGGTAGAGCAGGAGTCCCCTGGGGCCATCTCCCTCTCAAACAGATATTCTGCTTTGGATACTGTTGGGGGAGATGGCTTATCAGGGGAAAGCAGCAAGATCCAAGTTCGGGGCACCACGGGTGGCTCTGCTGCACAGGAGGGGAGGAAGAAGAGTGGCAGGGCTATAGTGATAGGGGATCCAATTGTAAGGGGAACTGATAGGCGTTTCTGTGGCCGCAAACGTGACTCCAGGATGGTATGTTGCCTCCCTGGTGCTAGGGTCAAGGATGTCACGGAGCGGCTGCAGGGCATTCTGGAGGGGGAGGGTGAACAGCCAGTAGTCGTGGTCCATATTGGAACCAACAACATAGGTCAAAAAAAGGGATGAGGTCCTGCAAGGTGAATTTAAGGAGTTAGGAGATAAATTAAAAAGCAGGACTTCAAAGGTAGTGATCTCAGGATTACTACCAGTGCCACGTGTTAGTGAGTATAGGAACAGGAGAATAGACAGGATGAATGAGTGGCTGCAGGGATGGTGTAGGAGGGAGGGATTTAGATTACTGGGACATTGGGACCGGTTCTGGGGAAGGTGGGACCTGTACAAGCGGGACAGGTTACACCCGAGCAGGACCGGGACCAATGTCCTCGCGGGGGTGTTTGCTAGTGCTGTTGGGGAAGGTTTAAACTAGAGTGGCAGGGGGATGGGAACCTGAGCGGGGAGTCAGAAGAGAATAAAGTTGAGAGCAGCAAGAGAGGGGAAGGCTTGGGGAAATCTACAATACAAATAGTACAAACAGTTGTTCAAGAACAAGTGAAAGGGAAAAGCGTAGAGCAGGGGAAAGAAAGTTTACTTTAGGCACAACAGATAAAATAAAAACTAGAAGGCGTAAGGCGATTAACCCAGCATCAAAGCTGTTGCAGGGGGTTGGGAATCTGAGCAGGGAGACAGAGGAAAGCGTGTCAGGAAGGGACAGAAGGTATGGAGTAAAAGGTAAAGTGTTAAAAATGGAAAAAGCAGGAACTAAGTGTCACAAAACATATTTGAAAGTTCTTTATCTGAATGCACGTAGCATTCGTAACAAAATGGACGAGTTAACGGCACAAATAACTACGTATGGGTGTGATCTTGTGGCCATTACAGAAACATGGCTGCAGGGTGACAATGATTGGGAATTAAATATGCCAGGGTATTTAACAATCAGGAAGGACAGGCAGGAAGGAAGGGAAGGTGGGGTGGGTATTTCTAATAAAGGAAGGAGTCACTGTAATACAGAGAAAAGATATTGGGACAAAAGATCAGGATAATGAAACAGTTTGGGTAGAGATAAGGAATAATAAGGGGAAATAAACACTCGTGGGCGTAGTATATAGGCCTCCTAATAGTTGCAACTCTGCTGGAAGAAGTATTAATCAGGAAATAGTCGGGGCATGTAATAAGGGAACAGCAATAATTATGGGGGATTTTAACTATCATATGAACTGGACAAATCAAATTGGGCAGCACAGCCTTGAGGAAGAGTTTATTGAGTGTATTAGGGATGAATTTCTTGAGCAGTATGTAACTGATCCTACAAGGGGGCAAGCAACCTTGGACCTGGTCCTGTGTAATGAGTCAGGATTAATTAATAATGTCCTAGCTAAGGATCCCCTTGGAATGAGTGACCATAACATGGTTACATTCCATATCCAATTAGAGGGTGAGAAGGTTGGTTCTCAAACAAGCGTACTGAGCTTGAATAAAGGAGATTATGATGGTATGAGAGCGGAATTGATTAAAGTGGACTGGGAAAATAGATTAAAGGGTAAGACGGTATATGAGCAGTGGTGTTCATTCAAGGAGTTATTTTACAACTTAAAAAAAATATATATTCCACTGAGGAAAAAAGGGTGCAAAAGAAATGACAGCCATCTGTGGCTCAGTAAAGAAATTAAGGATAGTATCCGACTAAAAACAAGGACATATAAGGTAGCCAAACTTAGTGGGAGGATAGAAGATTGGGAAGTCTTCAAAAGACAGCAAAAAGTAACGAAAGGATTGATTAGGAAAGGGAAGATAGATTATGAAAATAAATTAGCAAAAAATATAAAAACAGATAGCAAGGGTTTCTACAGTTATATAAAAAGAAAAAGGGTGGCTAAGGCAAACGTAGGTCCCTTCGAGGATGAGACCGGGAAATTAATGGTGGGAAACATGGAGATGGCAAAAATGCTGAACAAATATTTTGTTTCAGTCTTTACGGTAGAGGACACTAAGAATATCCCAACACTGGACAAACAGGGGGCTCTCGGGGGGGAGGAGCTAAATACGATTAAAATCACTAAGGAATTGGTACTCAGTAAATTAATGGGACTCAAGGCGGATAAATCCCCTGGACCTGATGGCTTACATCCGAGGGTCTTGAGGGAAGTGGTAGTAGGGATTGTGGATGCTTTGGTAATAATTTTCCAAAATTCTCTGGACTCGGCAAAGGTCCCGGCAGATTGGAAAACTGCTAATGTAACACCCTTATTTAAAAAGGGTAGTAGGCAGAAGGCTGGAAATTATAGACCAGTTAGCCTAACATCTGTGGTGGGTAAAATTTTGGAGTCTATTATTAAGGAGACAGTAGCGGAACATTTGGATAAACATAATTTAATAGGACAAAGTCAGCATGGCTTTACGAAGGGGAAGTCATGTCTGACAAATTTGCTTGAGTTCTTTGAGGACATAACGTACAGGATGGATAAAGGGGAACCAGTGGACGTAGTGTATTTAGACTTCCAGAAGGCATTCGACAAGGTGCCACATAAAAGATTATTGCTCAAGATAAAGAATCACTGGATTGGGGGTAATATTCTGGCATGGGTGGAGGATTGGTTATCTAACAGGAAGCAGAGGGTTGGGATAAATGGTTCATTCTGGGACTGGCAACCAGTAGCCAGTGGTGTTCCGCAGGGGTCGGTGCTGGGTCCCCAACTCTTTACAATCTATATTAACGATTTGGAGGAGGGGACCGAGTGTAACATATCAAAGTTTGCAGATGATACAAAGATGGGAGGGAAAGTAGAGAGTGAGGAGGACATAAAAAACCTACAAGGGGATATAGACAGGCTGGGTGAGTGGGTGGAGATTTGGCAGATGCAATACAATATTGGAAAATGTGAGGTTATGCACTTTGGCAGGAAAAATCAGAGAGCAAGTTATTATCTGAATGGTGAGAAACTGGAAAGTACTGCAGTACAAAGGGATCTGGGGGTCCTAGTGCAAGAAAATCAAAAAGTTAGTATGCAGGTGCAGCAGGTGATCAAGAAGACCAATGGAATGTTGGCTTTTATTGCTAGGGGGATAGAATATAAAAACAGGGAGGTATTGCTGCAGTTATATAAGATATTGGTGAGACCGCACCTGGAATACTGCATACAGTTTTGGTGTCCATACTTAAGAAAAGACATACTTGCTCTCGAGGCAGTACAAAGAAGGTTCACTCGGTTGATCCCGGGGATGAGGGGGTGGACATATGAGGAGAGGTTGAGTAGATTGGGACTCTACTCATTGGAGTTCAGAAGAATGAGAGGCGATCTTATTGAAACATATAAGATTGTGAAGGGGCTTGATCGGGTGGATGTGGTAAGGATGTTCCCAAGGATGGGTGAAACTAGAACTAGGGGGCATAATCTTAGAATAAGGGGCTGCTCTTTCAAAACTGAGATGAGGAGAAACTTCTTCACTCAGAGGGTAGTAGGTCTGTGGAATTTGCTGCCCCAGGAAGCTGTGGAAGCTACATCATAAAGTAAATTTAAAACAGAAATAGACAGTTTCCTCGAAGTAAGGGGAATTAGGGGTTACGGGGAGCGGGCAGGAAATTGGACATGAATTTAGATTTGAGGTTAGGATCAGATCAGCCATGATCTTATTGAATGGCGGAGCAGGCTCGAGGGGCTGATTGGCCTACTCCTGCTCCTATTTCTTATGTTCTTATGTATCAAACACCGACCCAATTCCATCAAACACCAACCCCTCTCCATCAAACACCAACCCCACTCCATCAAACACCAACCCAATTCCATCAAACACCAACCCCTCTCCATCAAACACCAACCCCACTCCATCAAACACCAACCCAATTCCATCAAACACCAACCCCTCTCCATCAAACACCAACCCCACTCCATCAAACACCAACCCCACTCCATCAAACACCAACCCAATTCCATCAAACACCAACCCCTCTCCATCAAACACCAACCCCTCTCCATCAAACACCAACCCCTCTCCATCAAACACCAACCCCACTCCATCAAACACCAACCCAATTCCATCAAACACCAACCCCTCTCCATCAAACACCAACCCCACTCCATCAAACACCAACCCCTCTCCATCAAACACCAACCCCACTCCATCAAACACCAACCCAATTCCATCAAACACCAACCCCACTCCATCAAACACCAACCCAATTCCATCAAACACCAACCCCTCTCCATCAAACACCAACCCCACTCCATCAAACACCAACCCCTCTCCATCAAACACCAACCCCACTCCATCAAACACCAACCCAATTCCATCAAACACCAACCCCACTCCATCAAACACCAACCCAATTCCATCAAACACCAACCCCTCTCCATCAAACACCAACCCCACTCCATCAAACACCAACCCAATTCCATCAAACACCAACCCCACTCCATCAAACACCAACCCAATTCCATCAAACACCAACCCCACTCCATCAAACACCAACCCCTCTCCATCAAACACCAACCCCACTCCATCAAACACCAACCCAATTCCATCAAACACCAACCCCTCTCCATCAAACACCAACCCCACTCCATCAAACACCAACCCAATTCCATCAAACACCAACCCCACTCCATCAAACACCAACCCAATTCCATCAAACACCAACCCCTCTCCATCAAACACCAACCCCACTCCATCAAACACCAACCCCTCTCCATCAAACACCAACCCCACTCCATCAAACACCAACCCAATTCCATCAAACACCAACCCCACTCCATCAAACACCAACCCAATTCCATCAAACACCAACCCCTCTCCATCAAACACCAACCCCACTCCATCAAACACCAACCCAATTCCATCAAACACCAACCCCACTCCATCAAACACCAACCCAATTCCATCAAACACCAACCCCACTCCATCAAACACCAACCCCTCTCCATCAAACACCAACCCCACTCCATCAAACACCAACCCAATTCCATCAAACACCAACCCCTCTCCATCAAACACCAACCCCACTCCATCAAACACCAACCCAATTCCATCAAACACCAACCCCACTCCATCAAACACCAACCCCTCTCCATCAAACACCAACCCCACTCCATCAAACACCAACCCAATTCCATCAAACACCAACCCCTCTCCATCAAACACCAACCCCTCTCCATCAAACACCAACCCCTCTCCATCAAACACCAACCCCTCTCCATCAAACACCAACCCCTCTCCATCAAACACCAACCCCACTCCATCAAACACCAACCCAATTCCATCAAACACCAACCCCACTCCATCAAACACCAACCCAATTCCATCAAACACCAACCCCACTCCATCAAACACCAACCCCTCTCCATCAAACACCAACCCCACTCCATCAAACACCAACCCAATTCCATCAAACACCAACCCCACTCCATCAAACACCAACCCAATTCCATCAAACACCAACCCCACTCCATCAAACACCAACCCCTCTCCATCAAACACCAACCCCACTCCATCAAACACCAACCCAATTCCATCAAACACCAACCCCACTCCATCAAACACCAACCCAATTCCATCAAACACCAACCCCACTCCATCAAACACCAACCCAATTCCATCAAACACCAACCCCACTCCATCAAACACCAACCCCATTCCATCAAACACCAACCCTATTCCACAAACACCAACCCCACTCCATCAAACACCAACCCTATTCCACAAACACCAACCCCACTCCATCAAACACCAACCCCATTCCATCAAACACCAACCCTATTCCACAAACACCAACCCCTCTCCATCAAACACCAACCCCACTCCATCAAACACCAACCCCACTCCATCAAACACGAACCACTCTCCACCAAACACCAACCACTCTCCACCAAACACCAACTCCACTCCATCAAACACCAACCCCACTCCATCAAACACCAACCCCACTCCATCAAACACCAACCACTCTCCACCAAACACCAACCCCTCTCCAACAAACACCAACTCCACTCCATCAAACACCAACCCCACTCCATCAAACACCAACCCCTCTCCAACAAACACCAACTCCACTCCATCAAACACCAACCCCACTCCATCAAACACCAACCCCACTCCATCAAACACCAACCACTCTCCAACAAACACCAACTCCACTCCATCAAACACCAACCCAATTCCATCAAACACCAACCCCTCGCCATCAAAAACCAACCCTATTCCACAAACACCAACCCCTCTCCATCAAACACCAACCCCTCTCCACCAAACACCAACCCCTCGCCATCAAAAACCAACCCCATTCCATCAAACACCAACCCCACTCCATCAAACACCAACCCCACTCCATCAAACACCAACCCCACTCCATCAAACACCAACCCCTCTCCATCAAACACCAACCCCTCTCCATCAAACACCAACCCCTCTCCATCAAACACCAACCCCTCTCCATCAAACACCAACCCCTCTCCATCAAACACCAACCCCTCTCCATCAAACACCAACCCCTCTCCATCAAACACCAACTCCACTCCATCAAACACCAACCCCTCTCCATCAAACACCAACCCTATTCCACAAACACCAACCACACTCCATCAAACACCAACCCCACTCCATCAAACACCAACCCCACTCCATCAAACACCAACCACACTCCATCAAACACCAACCCCACTCCATCAAACACCAACCACACTCCATCAAACACCAACCCCACTCCATCAAACACCAACCCTATTCCACAAACACCAACCACACTCCATCAAACACCAACCCCACTCCATCAAACACCAACCCCACTCCATCAAACACCAACCACACTCCATCAAACACCAACCCCACTCCATCAAACACCAACCCCACTCCATCAAACACCAACCACACTCCATCAAACACCAACCCCACTCCATCAAACACCAACCCCACTCCATCAAACACCAACCCCACTCCATCAAACACCAACCCCACTCCATCAAACACCAACCCCACTCCATCAAACACCAACCCCACTCCATCAAACACCAACCCCTCTCCATCAAACACCAACTCCACTCCATCAAACACCAACTCCACTCCATCAAACACCAACTCCTCTCCATCAAACACCTACCTCATTTCATCCAACTTCTGCCTCATTACACCAAATATCTGCCCCACTCCATCATACATCGACTCCATTCCATCACACACTAACATCATTCCATCAAACATCTCCCCCACTCCAGTAAAAATCTACTCCATTCCATCAAACATGCACCTTACTCCTTCAAATATCTATCCCATTCCATCACACAGCCATCCCATTAAGTAAAATATCTACCTCACTCCATCAAACACCTGCCCTACTCCATCAAACATTGACCCCTCTCCATCACATATCTACCCCATTCCATTACATACTAACTCCATTCCATCAAACATCTACCCCTGAAGAATCATTGAATCATAGAATCATAACCTCCTCGCTTTTGTCCTCTATGCCTCTATTTATAAAGCCCTCCCAACTTCAACAATTTGTGCACATATACCCCCAGGTCTCTATGTTCCTGAACCCCTTTTAGAATTGTACCATTTAGTTTATATTGCCTCTCCTTGTTCTTCCTACCAAAATGATTCACTTCACACTTGTTTGCGTTAAATTTCATCTGCCATGTGTCTGCCCATTCCACCAGCCTGTCTATGTCCTCCTGAAGTCTATCACTATCCTCCTCACTACACTTCCAAGTTTTTGAAATTGTGCCCTGTACACCCAAGTCCAAGTCATTAATATATATCAAGAAAAGCAGTGGTCCCAGCACTGACCCCTGGGGAACACCACTGTACACCTCCCTCCAGTCCGAAAAACAACCGTTCACCACTACTCTCTGTTTCCTGTCCCTTAGCCAATTCTGTATCTATGCTGCCACTGTCCCTTTTATTCCAGGGGCTTCAACTTTGCTGACAAGCCTATTATGCGGCACTTTATCAAACACTTTTTGAAAGTTTGTATACACATCAACTGCATTGCCCTGATCTATCATCTCTGTCACCTCATCAAAAAAACTCCATCAAGTTGGTTAAACATGATTTGCCTTCAATAAATCCGTGCTGGCTTTCCCTAATCAATCCACACTTGTCCAAGTGGCTGTTAATTCTGTCCCGGATTATCGTTTCTAAAATTTTTCCCACTACTGAGGTTAAACTGATTGGCCTGTAGTTGCTGGGTTTATCCTTACACCCTTTTTTGAACAAGGGGGTAACATTTGCAATTCTCCAGTCTTCTGGCACCACCCCCGTATCTACGGATGTTTGGAAGATTATGGCCAGTACCTCCGCAATTTCCACCCTTACTTCCCTCAGCAACCTAGGATGCATCCCATCCGGACCGGGTGACTTATCTACTTTAAGTACAGCTAGCCTTTCTAGTACCTCCTCTTTATCAATTTTTAGCCCATCCAGTATCTCAACTGTCTCCTCTTTTACTGTGACTTTGTCAGCATCTTCTTCCTTGGTAAAGACAGATGCAAAGTACTCATTTAGTACCTCGGCCATTCCCTCTGCCTCCATGAGTAGATCTCCTTTATGGTCCCTCATCGGCCCCACCTCTCCTCTTACTACCTGTTTACTGTTTACATGCCTGTAGAAGACTTTTGGATTCCCTTTTATGTTGGCCGTCAGTCTATTCTCATACTCTCTCTTTGCCCCTCTCATTTCCTTTTTCACTTCCTCTCTGAACTTCCTATATTCTGCCTGGTTCTCACTTGTATTATCAACCTGACATCTGTCGTACGCCCCTTTTTTCTGCTTCATCTTACTCTCTATCTCTTTTGTCATCCAGGGAGCTCTGGCTTTAGTTGCCCTACCTTTCCCCCTAGTGGGAATGTACCTAGACTGTACCCGAACCATCTCCTCTTTAAAGGCCGCCCATTGTTCAATTACAGTTTTCCCTGCCAATCTTTGATTCCAATTTACCCGGGCCAGATCTGTTCTCAACCCATTGAAATTGGCCCTCCTCTAATTGAGTATTTTTACTCTAGATTGCTCCGTGTCCTTTTCCATATCTATTCTAAACCTTATGATATTATGATCGCTGCTCCCTAAATGTTCTCCCACTGACACTTGCTCCACTTGGCCCACTTCATTCCCCAGAAGCAAGTCCAGCAATGCCTCCTTCCTCATTGGGCCAGAAATGGACTGGTCAAGAAACACACTTCAAAAATTCCTCCCCCTCTTTGCCCCTTCTATTATTGTTATCCCAGTCTATATTAGGATAGTTGAAGTCCCCCATTATCACTACTCTATGGCTCTTGCACATCTCTGTAGTTTTCCTGCAAATTTGCTCCTCTATATCCTGCCCACTAGTTGGTGGCCTGTAGAATACACCCAATAGTGTAATGGCACCTCTATTGTTTCTTAACTCTAACCAAATAGATTCTGTCCTTGACCCCTCCAGGAAATCTTTTCTCTCCAGCACTGCAATATTCTCCTCAATCAATACTGCCACCACTCTCCCCTTTCTTTCCTTCCCTATCTTTCCTGAACACCTTGAGCTCAATTTTAGGGGACAATTGTGGGTGTGTTGGGAGCGGGAGGGCTCCGAAAATCACAAAAGTCCCATTCGGGTTCGTAGCCCGGCTCCAACCACGCTGACTTCCGAGTTTCCCAGGGATCCACCTGCGTGCAAGCAGGCGGCCCAAAATCGGAAGTCCCGCCAGCAATTAAAGCCGGTGGGATGACAGTTAAAGAGCCAAATGTACCTCATTGAGGTACTTAAGGCACTTCACCTGTGACAGAGTAAGTGATTATGACGATTTTTAACATACCTGGGCGGCTTTCCCACCGCTTCTGATTCACACCTGGTGAAACCAGACGTGAAGGGTCAGATCAGGCTAGCTGCTGGGTGCGAAACCCGGTGAGGAGGTTAATCATCAGCAATCAACATGCGATCGCGTCGGAAACGGTAAGTTTTGTTCATGTGAGTTTGCCACGCGGACCTTCACCCCCCCCAGCTGCCAACCCGCATCATTTGTAACATCGACCCCCTTGTATCCAGGAATATTTAGTACCCAATCCTGCCCTTTTTTGAGCCAGGTCTCCGTTATCGCCACATCATCATATTCCCATGTGGCTATTTGCGCCTGCAGCTCACCAACCTTGTTTACCGCACTTTGTGTGTTTACACACGTGCACTGTAAACCCGTCTTAGACCTTCTCGTACTCTAACTTAGTCTGATCCCACCAAATACCCGACTATTTCTTGCTCTAGTGCTATCTTTTTCTCCCAATCCTTTGTGCACCTTGTTTCTCCTTTCTAATGCTACATCCTGGTGCCCATCCCCCGCCAAATTAGTTTAAACCCCTCCCCCCACAGCACCAGTGAACCTCCCCGTGAGGACATTGGTCCCAGCTCTGTTGAGGGGGCAACCCGTCCGGCCTGTACAGGTCCCACTTCCCCCAGAACTGGTCCCAATGCCCCAGGAATCTAAAGCCCTCCCTCCTGCACTATCTCTCCAGCCACACATTCATCTGCTCTATCCTCCTGATCATTGAAACATACAAAATTCTTACAGGGCTCGACAGGTTGGATGGAGAGCGGATGTTTCCCCTGGCTGGGGAGTCTAGATCCAGGGGTCACAGTCTTAGAATAAGGGGAAGGCCATTTAGGACTGAGATGAGGAGAAATTTCTTCACTCAGAGGGTGGTGAATCTTTGGAATTCTCTACCCCAGAGGTCTGTGGAGGCTCAGTCATTGAGTACATTCAAAACAGAGATCGATAGATTTCTAGATATTAAAGGCATCAAGGGATATGGGGATGGTGCAGGAAAATGGTGTTGAGGTAAAAGATCAGCCATGATCTTGTTGAATGGTGGAGCAGGCTCGAGGGGCCGGATGGCCTACTCCTGCTCCTATTTCTTATGTTCTTATGTTCTCCTATTTCTATACTCACTAGCACGTGGCACCGGGAGTAATCCGGAGATTACTACCGTTGAGGTCTTGCTTATTAATCTCTTTCTGAGCTCCCGAAGATCTTCCTGCAGGATCTCATCCCTCTTTCTACCTATGTCATTGTACCGATATGGACCACGACCTCTGGCTGTTCACCCTCTCCACCCAGAATGTTCTGCAGCCGCTCAGTGATATCCTTGACCCTGGCACCTGGGAGGCAACATCCCATCCTGGAATCATGTCTGCGGCCGCAGAAACACCTGTCTGTTCCTCGAACTATAGAATCCCCTATCACTATTGCTCTCCTGACCTTTCTCCTCCCCCCTGTACAGCTGAGCCACCCACGTGCTGTGGACTTGGCTCTGGCTGCACTCCCCAGAGGAATCCTCTCCCTCACCAATACTGGTTAGAGAGTGAGATACATTCTCCTGAACTACCTGTCTGGCCCTCCTTGTCTGTCTGGTGGTCACCCAGTCCCTCTCTGCCTGCACTCTCTTATTCTGCAGGGTGACCACCTCCTGAAATGTGCTATCCACGTAGGTTTCACCCTCGCGGATGCACTGCAGTGATGCCAGCTGATGCTGAAGGTCCGAAACCCGGAGCTCGAGCTCCTCCAGCTGACGACACTTCCTGCACATGTGATTGTCCAGGACACGGGAAGCGTCCTGGAGTTCTCACACGACACAGGATGGGTCCGAGGTGCCCTGCCATTCCTCGATTTATAAGATCACTACTCAACATGACAGAAACAAACTAAAGACTTACAATACTGTTACTCTTAATTTACTTACTGTTTACTTACTCCGATTAACCTCTCCCTTTTTCATTTCCCAGCTCCTCGTGTAAACCAATACCCGAATTTAGAGAAAAAAAGGTAATGTTCACCGACCAATCAATTACCCCAGTCCTGTGGCGTCACTCCCCCTCTCCCTCCCGTCACTCCCCCCCACACTCTCCCCTCCCCCTCCCCCTCCCCCCACACTCTCCCCACCTCCCCACTCCCCCACACTCCCCCTCCTCCCCCACTCCCCCCTCCTCCTCCACTCCCACCCCTCTCCTCCCCACATCCCCACTCCCCCCACACCCCCACTCCTCCCCCACTCCCCCATTCCCCCCACTCCTTCCCCACTCCCACCCGCTCCAAACCTGCTCCAACCCCCACCCTCCAACCCCCCCACTCCTCCCCCATTCCTCCCCACTCCTCCCACACTTCCCCCGCTCTGCTCCTCCCCCACTCAGCTCCCCCCCACTCCTCCCTATTCCTCCCCCACTCAGCTCCTCCCCACTCCTCCCCCACTCCTCCTCCGCTCAGCTCCTCCCCCGCTCCGCTCCTCCCCCACTCCACTCCTCCCCCGCTCAGGTCTGCTTCACCGCCGCTGGTACCTCTGGTCTCGAGGCCTCTTTATGCGGCGGCTGTCACTCAAACATCTACCTCATTCCATCAAACACTGACACCACTCCAACAAATTCTACCTTACTCCATTAAACATCTAACGCACTCCATAAATGTATACCCCATTCCATCAAACATCTATCCCACGTCATCAAATATGTACCCCACTCCATGAAACACCTACCCCATTCCCTCATAATCTACCCCATTATATCAAACATTTACCCCACATTTACTCAAACTCCTACCTCACTCCAACAAACACCGATCCCACTATATCAAATATCTTCCCCACTCCCTCAAACATCGACCTCACTGTGTCCTTCCAACTACCAGCATGAGGTTCCAGTCCGATCAGCCCTATTGTTGTTCCCAATGTTATCAGTGAGGTAATGCTGGCCTGTTTGACCATGCTTTGCCATACTGCACCTTCTGGGGAGGCAGGTCCATTTGTCCATGTCCTGCAACATTCCCTGCATCCTAGCCGCCATTACTTTCCTTCACATTGCCAATGTTGAAGGTAGAGGCAGTGCCCTCCCTAGAACTGAGACCAGTGTTCTCTCAACATTCAAATGGTATGTGGCAAAAAATAAGGCAAGTGAATGTGTGTTTCTCAGGCAGTGTTCTGGATGCACACACCTTGAGGGAAATAGGAATCAAACAATGATTTTAGAAGTTTGTAAACAATTTTACAACACCAAGTTATTGTCCATCAATTTTAAAATCGTTGGACTATAACTTGGTGTTGTAAAATTGTTTACAATTGTCAACCCCAGTCCATCACCGGCATCGCCACACAATGATTTTAGAAGGAGGACTGAATCTAAGATTAGCTCCTGTGAGACACGATTTACCCACTGCCAACTTCCATAAGAACGGGCCTAGAGTGAAGAGGAAATATAATAAATACTTGGGCTCATAAAAGAATGAGGCCAATTGTAGCTCACGTTGTGGGTGACCTTGTACTGTGAGTTGGGGCAAGCAGTTGTGGAACAGTTTGTGGATTTTCACCCAGAGCAGAATCTGGAACGCACTGGCCGGCTCTCTCGTAGCCCCGTTAGGAGGACCAGTACATTTTGAGGACCGGGCATTATTTGCATTAGGCCAGCGGTCTGCGGCCAGAAACCACAGGTTCCAGGGCAGATTAAAGTAGGTTCCTGAGGAATGGGGAGTGGTCCCGGCTGGGTTTATGGGGCCAGGAGTCCACCTGCTCCCAGTGGGTGAGGGACCTGAAATTTCAACCCCTTGTCTTATAGTGTAAACTTCACAATATTGGCGTTGGCAGGGGATATGGATCCTTGTTGAAGAGGGGCTGTAACAAGGCAGGTCCCGGGAAAAGATACAGGGAAGCATGAAACATCTGTATCACAGCCAGCAGTGACTGAAGTGGTAATCAGCAGTGACGTTTCCCAAGACACCTGCACACACCTCAGGACATCCCAAAGCGCTTTACAGCCAATTAAATAGTTTTGATAGGAATTGCTGCAGCCAATTTGCGCACAGTAAGATCCCACAAACAGCAATGTGATAATGACCAGGTAATCTGTTTTTATTTATGTTGGTTGAGGGATAAATATTCCCTGCTCCAGCTCACAGTTCCTGTGGGAGATTTTAAAAGCAGCCAAAATAACTCTGTGAATTTCCTCTCTGGTTCTCTCAATCGCTCTCAGTAACTTTGCTGGAAACCCTTTTAAGTGCCTATCCTAGGTGTCCACCAAAGTCACGCCAGCTATTTGGGAGAACCCACGAGGTCATTCCCGGCGGCAATCTCCAGTCATGAGGTGAAGTGTCGAACAGAACTTAAATATCACTGTGAATGTAACATGGTGGAGTTAGGGAAGAATAGTCAGTTTCTCAGAGTGAAAATTAATGGACCAGAATTTACCGTCATAGTAACGGGGAGACTGATGGAGCTCTTTATTTATGGGTAAATGGTGCAGCAACTTCAGGCGAGGGGCTGACGTGCGGTTAAACTCGAATATCCAGGAGTTGGTGTCCAAGATGGGCTGCTCTGCTGTTCACTTCTCGAAAATGGCATCTCACCGTCTGACTCGCGGTTGAAACGCATTGAATTGGGTGAAGTTCCTGTATTTGCGCGGTAGACACGAACCAGACTTGCCATAGAGAGTTAAGTCTTGTCCATTTCAGTCTAAGTACCCTTTTAACAATGTGATAATTGTAAATTACTGTCAGTCAACCTCTCTGGCACTGAAAACTAACTATTACAAGTGTGGAATCTCATTCCTTCAGGTTTTAATTGTTGGAGATTTAAAAAATGTAAAATTAATTTTTTTTTTTAACTTTTCCTTTCTGTCTCTTTTTTCTTTCTCTTTTAATCCAATCTTTCTTTCCCTCTCTTTATTTCTCTTTCTGTGCCTGATTTGACATTGAATTCACCCTCCTCCCGCTGTTTGTTTCCCCATCCTTTGATTGGATTGGTTAAGGAGATACCCAGTTACTTGCTCTGTTCACTCAGGTCCCAGATGCCCGGTTTCCCTCGCTGGCCCTGTTACCAGCTCACACTCTCAGCAACTTGCCACGCAAAAAATTTAAAAACCTAAACGTGCAGGAGCAACGGCAGACGCTGTTAGATGCCCTGGCACAGCAAACTCTGGCCCATTGTGAGATAAATTCTCCTCTCCCTGGTTGCTGTGTGCAGTGGGATGCATTTAAAAAGGAGAATGTTTCTGATTCCATCACACGGAGCTTACCAGAAATGATCCCCCGGGTTTCACATTGAGGCTCACATGGCGTCAGATAGCAGAGGTGCCCGATGTATTGCATCCAATCGGAGCCAGCCCCATCAGAGGACGAGGAGGAGATCATTTACTTTCCAGAAAAGATATATTGCTGAAACTCGCAACTAATCCCAGAGAAAAACCCAAATCACTGGAATTAATAATAGAATCACAGAACGTACCGGCATAGAAACAGGCCATTCGGCCCATCATGTCTGTGCTGGTGTTTTCTCTACATCAACCACCCAGTCTAATCCCATTCTCCCCCTCACTCCCCGTACCCTTTAATATCCCACCCAGTCTAATCCCTCTCTCCCACTCACTCCCCATACCCTTTAATATCCCACCCAGTCTAATCCCTCTCTCCCGCTCACTCCCCGTACCCTTTAATATCCCACCCAGTCTAATCCCATTCTCCCCCTCACTCCCCATACCCTTTAATATCCCACCCAGTCTAATCCCTCTCTCCCGCTCACTCCCCATACCCTTTAATATCCCACCCAGTCTAATCCCACTCTCCCGCTCACTCCCCATACCCTTTAATATCCCACCCAGTCTAATCCCACTCTCCCCCTCACTCCCCATACCCTTTAATATCCCACCCAGTCTAATCCCTCTCTCCCCCTCACTCCCCGTACCCTTTAATATCCCACCCAGTCTAATCCCACTCACCCCTCACTCCCCATACCCTTTAATATCCCACCCAGTCTAATCCCACTCTCCCCCTCACTCCCCATACCCTTTAATATCCCACCCAGTCTAATCCCACTCACCCCTCACTCCCCATACCCTTTAATATCCCACCCAGTCTAATCCCACTCTCCCCCTCACTCCCCACACCGTTTAATATCCCACCCAGTCTAATTCCACTCTCCCCCCTCACTCCCCACACCCTTTAATATCCCACTCAGACTAATCCCACTCTCCCCCTCTCCCCCCGTACCCTTTAATATCCCACCCAGTCAAATCCCACTCTCCTGCTCACTCCCCATACCCTTTAATATCCCACGCAATCTAATCTCACTCTCCTGCTCACTCCCCATACCCTTTAATATCCCACTCAGTCTAATCCCACTCTCCTGCTCACTCCCCGTACCCTTTAATATCCCACGCAATCTAATCCCACTCTCCCCCTCACTCCCCATACCCTTTAATATCCCACTCAGTCTAATCCCACTCTCCCCCTCACTCCCCATACCCTTTAATATCCCACCCAGTCTAATCCCACTCTCCCCCTCACTCCCCATACCCTTTAATATCCCACCCAATCTAATCCCACTCTCCTGCTCACTCCCCATACCCTTTAATATCCCACCCAGTCTAATCCCACTCTCCTGCTCACTCCCCATACCCTTTAATATCCCACTCAGTCTAATCCCACTCTCCCCCTCACTCCCCGTACCCTTTAATATCCCACCCAGTCAAATCCCACTCTCCTGCTCACTCCCCGTACCCTTTAATATCCCACCCAATCTAATCCCACTCTCCTGCTCACTCCCCATACCCTTTAATATCCCACCCAGTCTAATCCCACTCTCCTGCTCACTCCCCATACCCTTTAATATCCCACCCAGTCTAATCCCTCTCTCCCCCTCACTCCCCATACCCTTTAATATCCCACCCAGTCTAATCCCACTCTCCTGCTCACTCCCCATACCCTTTAATATCCCACCCAGTCTAATCCCACTCTCCTGCTCATTCCCCATACCCTTTAATATCCCACCCAGTCTAATCCCACTCCCCTGCTCACTCCCCACACCCTTTAATATCCCACCCAGTCTAATCCCACTCTCCCCCTCACTCCCCATACCCTTTAATATCCCACCCAGTCTAATCCCACTCTCCCCCTCACTCCCCATACCCTTTAATATCCCACCCAGTCTAATCCCACTCTCCCCCTCACTCCCCATACCCTTTAATATCCCACCCAATCTAATCCCACTCTCCTGCTCACTCCCCATACCCTTTAATATCCCACCCAGTCTAATCTCACTCTCCCCCTCACTCCCGTACCCTTTAATATCCCACCCAGTCTAATCCCACTCTCCCCCTCACTCCCCATACCCTTTAATATCCCACCCAGTCTAATCCCACTCACCCCTCACTCCCCATACCCTTTAATATCCCACCCAGTCTAATCCCACTCTCCCCCTCACTCCCCACACCGTTTAATATCCCACCCAGTCTAATTCCACTCTCCCCCCTCACTCCCCACACCCTTTAATATCCCACTCAGACTAATCCCACTCTCCCCCTCTCCCCCCATACCCTTTAATATCCCACCCAGTCTAATCCCACTCTCCCCCTCTCCCCCCATACCCTTTAATATCCCACCCAGTCTAATCCCTCTCTCCCCCTCACTCCCCATACCCTTTAATATCCCACTCAGTCTAATCCCACTCTCCTGCTCACTCCCCGTACCCTTTAATATCCCACGCAATCTAATCCCACTCTCCCCCTCACTCCCCATACCCTTTAATATCCCACCCAGTCTAATCCCACTCTCCCCCTCACTCCCCATACCCTTTAATATCCCACCCAATCTAATCCCACTCTCCTGCTCACTCCCCATACCCTTTAATATCCCACCCAGTCTAATCCCACTCTCCTGCTCACTCCCCATACCCTTTAATATCCCACTCAGTCTAATCCCACTCTCCCCCTCACTCCCCGTACCCTTTAATATCCCACCCAGTCAAATCCCACTCTCCTGCTCACTCCCCGTACCCTTTAATATCCCACCCAATCTAATCCCACTCTCCTGCTCACTCACCATACCCTTTAATATCCCACCCAGTCTAATCCCACTCTCCTGCTCACTCCCCATACCCTTTAATATCCCACCCAGTCTAATCCCACTCTCCCCCTCGCTCCCCACACCCTTTAATATCCCACCCAGTCTAATCCCACTCTCCCCCTCACTCCCCATACCCTTTAATATCCCACCCAGTCTAATCCCACTCTCCCCCTCACTCCCCATACCCTTTAATATCCCACCCAATCTAATCCCACTCTCCTGCTCACTCCCCATACCCTTTAATATCCCACCCAGTCTAATCTCACTCTCCCCCTCACTCCCGTACCCTTTAATATCCCACCCAGTCTAATCCCACTCTCCCCCTCACTCCCCATACCCTTTAATATCCCACCCAGTCTAATCCCACCCTCCCCCTCACTCCCCGTACCCTTTAATATCCCACCCAGTCTAATCCAACTCTCCCCCTCTCACCCCATACCCTTTAATATCCCACCCAGTCTAATCTCACTCTCTCCCTCACTCCCCGTACCCTTTAATATCCCACCCAGTCTAATCCCATTCTCCCCCCACTCCCCATACCCTTTAATATCCCACCCAGTCTAATCTCACTTTCCCCCTCTCTCCCCATACCCTTTAATATCCCACCCAGTCTAATCTCACTCTTCCCCTCAATCCCCATACCCTTCAATATCCCACCCAGTCTAATCCCATTCTCCCCCTCCCTCCCCATAACCTTCAATATCCCACCCAGTCTAATCCCACTCTCCCCCTCACTCCCCATACCCTTTAATATCCCACCCAATGTAATCCCATTCTCCCTTTCACTCCCCATACCCTTTAATATCCCAGCCAGTCTAATCCCACTCTCCCCCTCACTCCCCATACCCTTTAATATCCCACCCAATCTAATCCCACTCCCCACACCCTTTAATATCCCACCCAGTCTAATCCCACTCTCTATCTAATTCTTTTTAATTCCTTCGTCAGATGAATGAATGAAAAGGTTCTCAATTCGCATATCTTATACTATGTTGGGACAGCATCACACCAATCAAAAGGTGTCGTTGTTATTCAAACAGGCCAGTCACGGAGAACAGCACGTTCCAGTACACTGGATATACATTGTGTCTATTACACAGGCAGGCAGAAAGAAACTCAAAATGGCAGAGAGAGAGAGAGAGAGAATTTTAAAAAACATATAAATTTTTTCCCCCTTTTTGCTGGTGGGGTTACGTGTAGCGTGACATGAACCCAAGATCCCGGTTGAGGCCGTCCTCATGGGTGCGGAACTTGGCTATCAACTTCTGCTCGACGATTTTGCGTTGTCGTGTGTCTCGAAGGCCGCCTTGGAGAACGCTTACCCGAAGATCGGTGGCTGAATGTCCTTGACTGCTGAAGTGTTCCCCGACTGGGAACACTTTAGCAGTCAAGTGGTCCATAGGAAGAAAATGTCGTCGATGTATCTGGTGTATAGCGTTGGTTGGAGGTCCTGTGCAGTGGAGGTCCAACCAACGCTATACACCAGATACATCGACGACATTTTCTTCCTATGGACCCACGGCGAAGAATCACTGAAGAGACTACACGATAACATCAACAAGTTCCATCCCACCATCAAGCTCACCATGGACTACTCCTCAGAATCGGTTTCTTTCTTGGACACACAAATCTCCATCAAAGACGGGCACCTCAGCACCTCACTCTACCGCAAGCCCACGGACAACCTCACGATGCTCCACTTTTCCAGCTTCCACCCCAACAACGTCAAAGAGGCCATCCCCTATGGACAGGCCCTACGAATACACAGGATCTGCTCAGACGAGGAGGAACGCGATGGACACCTACAGACGCTGAAAGACGCCCTCATAAGAACGGGATATGACGCTCGACTTGTCGATCGACAGTTCCGACGGGCCACAGCGAAGAATCGCATAGACCTCCTCAGAAGACAAACACGGGACGCAACCAACAGAGTACCCTTCGTCGTCCAGTACTTCACCGGAGCGGAGAAACTACGCCATGTTCGTCGCAGCCTTCAACATGTCATCGATGACGACGAACACCTCTCTAAGGCCATCCCCACGCCTCCACTACTCGCCCTCAAACAGCCACCCAACCTCAAACAGACCATCGTTCGCAGCAAGTTACCCAGTTTTCAGGAGAACAGCGTCCACGACACCACACAACCCTGCCACGGCAACCTCTGCAAGACTTGCCAGATCATCGACACGGATACCACCATCACACGAGAGGACACCACCCACCAGGTGCATGGTTCATACTCCTGTGACTCGACCAACGTTGTTTACCTCATACGTTGCAGGAAAGGATGCCCCGGAGCATGGTACATTGGCGAGACCATGCAGACGCTGCGACAACGGATGAACAGACACCGCGCAACAATCGCCAGACAGGAGGGTTCCCTCCCAGTCGGGGAACACTTCAGCAGTCAAGGACATTCAGCCACCGACCTTCGGGTAAGCGTTCTCCAAGGCGGCCTTCGAGACACACGACAACGCAAAATCGTCGAGCAGAAGTTGATAGCCAAGTTCCGCACCCATGAGGACGGCCTCAACCGGGATCTTGGGTTCATGTCACGCTACACGTAACCCCACCAGCAAAAAGGGGGAAAAAATTTATATGTTTTTTAAAATTCTCTCTCTCTCTCTCTCTCTGCCATTTTGGTTTTCTTTCTGCCTGCCTGTGTAATTAACACAATGTATATCCAGTGTACTGGAACGTGCTGTTCTCCGTGACTGGCCTGTTTGAATAACAACGACACCTTTTGATTGGTGTGATGCTGTCCCAACATAGTATAAGATATGCAATTTGAGAACCTTTTCATTCATTCATCTGACGAAGGAGATAATCTCCGAAAGCTTGTGATTTTAAAATAAATTTTTTGGACTATAACCTGGTGTTGTAAGATTCCTTACATTTGTCCACCCCAGTCCATCACCGGCATCTCCACATCATAATTCTTTTTAAAACGAGTTTACAGATTTTCCTTTAACAGTGGTTTGTGGTGGTGAATTCCATGTCCTAAGCTCCCACTGTATAAACATATTTTTTTCTACCTTCTGCTTTAATAAATTTTTGCGATGATTGACAATTTGTGTCTTATTATTACTGTTTTACTGATCAGTGGAAACAACCAATCACCGATTACCTTATTATAATCCTTCAAAGTCCTTTGGAGATCTCTCCCAGGTCATCCCTCAACCTTCTCAGCTCGAGTGAAAAAGGCCCAACACCTCGTACCCCTCTTCATCGTGTAACCCCACCACTCCCCTCTCAATCTACTCTACCCCTTCTCTATTGTGTTGGTGCCTTCCTATACCTGGAATTGCCTCAGGAAGGTCCAGATGATTCCTGGCCTACCAGTCTTATGGTATGAGTGCTGCTCCTTGTACCCTGCATTAAACCGATGATGAGAGCTAGGTGAGTCTCCCTGAGAATCAGTTCTGAACATGTCTCTCACTTACTGCCAACATCAGGCCGCAGTTTGTTGTCGTAGCCAGTCAGCAGCGAGTTTAATATGTTTGTGGCATCCGCGTCTTGAGATTTTGGGGCCAGAACCCAAGTCTTGTTCACCCCGACCTCATCATCATCTTCATCTTCAATTCTTCTGCTGTGTGAAGAGATGGAAATGGAATATTTTAGAGGTTTATTCCTCAGCAACTGAAGGGTTTTCACTGTGTAAATGTCTACTGATGGTCACAGCTCCGGTTCAGGGGGAAGTGCTTTACATTTATCAAGTTTCTTTGCTTTTTACTGATTGCCTGGTGATGATTTGGAGCTGGGATCCGTGCGGTGATAGCTCACGGCTCGAGCTGATTTGTGGGAAAGTCACCCAGTGAAAGAGCTGATCAATACCTTCAAAAAGGAGCTGGATAGACACCTGGTCCCAGAATGAGGGATAGGGACAGGCTGTGATTCTCAAACACTCCACGCAGCTGGGACGATAGGCTGTGGGTGGAGGGGGATGAAGGGAGTGTGAGGAAGGAGGGGATGGAGGGGGTGTGGGGATGGGGGGATGGAGTGTGGGGAAGGAGAGGTGAGGGAGTGTGGGGATGGAGGGGGTGTAGGGATGGGGGGATGAAGGGAGTGTGGGAAAGGAGGGGATGGAGGGGTGTGGAGAAGGGGGGATGGAGTGTGGGGAAGGAGAGGTGAGGGAGTGTGGGGATGGAGGGGGTGTGGGGATGGGGGGATGAAGGGAGTGTGGGAAAGGAGGGGATGGAGGGGGTGTGGAGAAGGGGGGGGGTTGAGTGGGTGTCTGTAGGTAACAGGTTAGTGAATACTGAAGGAGCTCTGCATTTTCGCTGGTGCCATCTTTCGAATTATAGAATCATAGAATGACACGCTACAGAAGGAGGCCTTTCGGCCCATTGTGGCTGTGCTGGCTCTTTCCCCACATCCCTGCAAATTATTCCAGTTCAAGTATTTATCCAATTCCCTTTTGAAAGTTATTATTGAATCTGCTTCCACCGCCCTTTCAGACAGTGAATTCTTGATGTGCCTTTTCCTTCAAATAACTGCATTTTGATGCTGTCAAGTTATAGACCAATCATTAAACCGAACGGGATGAAACCGACGCTCTCACATTTGGAGTTTACACTGAGGCAGCAGCTGTTGTTCCCAGGATTTTATAGAAAGTATACGAGATGAACAGTTTGCTCCTGGTTCAGTACTTGTGCCTAAATTAGACTGCCCCACTTTTAGCTGCTAAAAACCGCCCTCTGCAGCTTTGAGGCCGGGAACCAAACTATGATGTCAAGTTTGACACTTAAAAGCAGCAAAAGTTCAACGATAGAAATTTACAGCAGAGAAAGAGGCCATTCAGCCCAGGGCATCTGTGCTGGCTCTTTGCTAGAGTGAATTACTCGACTCGAGAGGAGATTTACCAGAATGGTGCCAAGGTTGAGAGACTTCAGTTATGTGGAGAGACTGGAGAAGCTGGGATTGTTCTCCTCAGAACAGAGAAGGTTAAGGGGAGATTTGATAGAGGTGTTCAAAATCATGAAGGGTTTTGATAGAGTAAATAAGGAGGAACTGTTCCTACTGTCAGGAGGGTCGGTAACCAGAGGACACAGGTTTAAGGCGATTGGCAAAAGAGCCAGAGGAGAGATGAGGAGTAATTATTTATGCAGTGAGTTGTTATGATCTGGAATTCACTGCATGAAAGGGCGGTGGAAGTAGATTCAATAATAACTTTCAAAAGGGAATTCGATAAATACTTTGCAGGGCCATGGGGAAAGAGCAGTGGAATGGGACTAATTGGATAGCACTTTAAAAGAGCCGGCACTAATCCCTCTCCCCGTTCTCTCCCCATCGCCCTGTATCAATCCCAAACTAATCCCTCTGTCCCGCTCTCTCCGCATCGCCCTGTATCAATCCCAAACTAATCCCTCTGCCCCGATCTCTCCCCATCGCACTGTATCAATCCCAAACTAATCCCTCTCCCCGCTCTCTCCCCATCATCCTGTATCAATCCCAAACTAATCCCACTGCCCCGCTCTCTCCCCATCGCCCTGTATCAATCCCAAACTAATCCCACTGCCCCGCTCTCTCCCCATCGCCCTGTATCAATCCCAAACTAATCCCACTGCCCCGCTCTTTCCCCATCGCCCTGTATCAATTCCAAACTAATCCCTCTGCCCCACTCTTTCCCCATAGCCCTGTATCAATCCCAAACTAATCCCACTGCCCCGCTCTCTCCCCATAGCCCTGTATCAATCCCAAACTAATCCCACTGCCCCGCTCTCTCCCCATATCCCTGTATCAATCCCAAACTAATCCCTCTGCCCCGCTCTCTCCCCATAGCCCTGTATCAATTCCAAACTAATCCCTCTGCCCCACTCTCTCCCCATAGCCCTGTATCAATCCCAAACTAATCCCTCTGCCCCGCTCTCTCCCCATAGCCCTGTATCAATCCCAAACTAATCCCTCTGCCCCGCTCTCTCCCCATCGCCCTGTATCAATCCCAAACTAATCCCTCTGTCCCGCTCTCTCCCCATAGCCCTGTATCAATCCCAAACTAATCCCACTGCCCCGCTCTCTCCCCATCGCCCTGTATCAATCCCAAACTAATCCCTCTGTCCCGCTCTCTCCCCATAGCCCTGTATCAATCCCAAACTAATCCCACTGCCCCGCTCTCTCCCTATAGCCCTGTATCAATCCCAAACTAATCCCACTGCCCCGCTCTCTCCCTATAGCCCTGTATCAATCCCAAACTAATCCCACTGCCCCGCTCTCTCCCTATAGCCATATATGGGACTGGGCAAGGAGCAGGTCCTGAGGTTGGGGATGGTGGTGGAGCAGGAGAATGCACATTTTAGCGAAGATGCTTTGGGGTGAGGATGTTTGGGTGGGAGGGGGGTAGGGATCGACTTGAGGGTTTAGTCGCAGTTGGTAAGAAAGAAGAATGAAAATGCATTTGTATTAGGGCTCTTCATGTTCTCGGGATGCCCAAAAGTGCTTTACAGTCAAAGAATTATGTTTGAAGTGTACTCACTGGTGTAATGTGGCAACCATTGTGCACACAGCAAGATCCCAGAAACAGCAATGAGATGAATCATCAGTCAATCTGTTTTTGGTGGCATTTGCCAAAGTATAAATGTCGGCCAGGAGAATGGGAGAATCTTCCAATAGCACTGCGGGGTCTTTTACGTCCATCTGAACAGACAAACGGGGCCTTACTTTAATCTTTCAGCTCCAAGGTGGCACCTCTGACAATGCAGCACTCCCTCCGTGTCACACTGAAATGTTAATCTGGGTTATGTCCCGAAGTGGGACTTGAACCCACAACCTTCTGACTCAGAGGTGCGAGTGCTATCATTGATACAAACTGACCTGTTGGAGAGGGTGAAGCTGGGGATGGCAGGGCACTCAGCATCAAGGTTAAGTTTAGCTGGGGAACTGGTATAAGGGGTGGGTAATTTTTTTCTGCATCATAATTTTAAAAAAAGGGAAAGGAAGCCAGTTACTTGGATCTGGTTTCTTCTGACATTGTGGTTTTTCAATCAGATGTTAATCTCGAGAGAAAGATTCAGAGTGATTAGCCTCAATGTAATTTAGGTCGTGTCCATCTCGGTCATTTAGACCTCAAAAAGGCAAGACAAGTAAAAGCAAACTCCTTGTGAGCGGCAGAATGTTTCATTGCAGCTTACGCAGTATAACTAGGGCTGTCAATCCAACAATTAAAGATTAATCTCCTCGACCCTGCTGCTAGCAACCCGGGAGAAAAATCATAGGGGAAATAAAACATCTTATTTTCATTTTCTTTGAACGCTTTTGTTTATTAGTTATAAAAACATTGGGGATGGGAAAAAAAGGCTGAGAGGTCATGGAATGAAATCTCCAAGAATACATCCAACCAGAGTTGGCAACCCTAAATATAACACTCCTTCTAAAACCTCATAGTCCTCAAATGACTACAAGCAACACCAGGGGAAATGAGAAAGAATGAGGCCTTTAAAAGAGTGAATTGCAACTATTCTTATACTGCGTAAATTAACAGTGAATAATTTAGCAAATCATTTCTAACCGCTTGGTGAGAGGAACGAGCTGATCAAGTTGTTTCTGAGCCTGCTGCGTTCAGCCTCAAATGTTGCTTTAGTTTAATTGAAGGAAATAGTGAAAGCTGCATTCTTGTCCCTCCTTGGCCCAAGGACAATGCTTCCCAGTGGATGTTCAGGTCAGGCCAACCTCACAAAACCCAAAGCGATGCTGACGCTCCCTGCCGCTCATTCGGAGAGCCCAGTGTCATCTTATAGTTAGGGGATTCGGAGAGCCCAGTATCATCTTATAGTTAGGGGATTCGGAGAGCCCAGTGTCATCTTATAGTTAGGGGATTCGGAGAGCCCAGTGTCATGTTATAGTTAGGGGATTCGGAGAGCCCAGTGTCATCTTATAGTTAGGGGATTCGGAGAGCCCAGTGTCATCTTATAGTTAGGGGATTCGGAGAGCCCAGTGTCATCTTATAGTTAGGGGATTCGGAGAGCCCAGTGTCATCTTATAGTTAGGGGATTGGGAGAGCCCAGTGTCATCTTATAGATGGGGATTCGGAGAGCCCAGTGTCATCTTATAGTTAGGGGATTCGGAGAGCCCAGTATCATCTTATAGTTAGGGGATTCGGAGAGCCCAGTGTCATCTTATAGTTAGGGGATTCGGAGAGCCCAGTGTCATCTTATAGATGGGGATTCGGAGAGCCCAGTGTCATCTTATAGTTAGGGGATTCGGAGAGCCCAGTATCATCTTATAGTTAGGGGATTCGGAGAGCCCAGTGTCATCTTATAGTTAGGGGATTCGGAGAGCCCAGTGTCATGTTATAGTTAGGGGATTCGGAGAGCCCAGTGTCATCTTATAGTTAGGGGATTCGGAGAGCCCAGTGTCATCTTATAGTTAGGGGATTCGGAGAGCCCAGTATCATCTTATAGTTAGGGGATTCGGAGAGCCCAGTGTCATCTTATAGATGGGGATTCGGAGAGCCCAGTGTCATCTTATAGTTAGGGGATTCGGAGAGCCCAGTGTCATGTTATAGATGGGGATTCGGAGAGCCCAGTGTCATGTTAAATTTAGGGGATTCGGAGAGCCCAGTGTCATGTTATAGATGGGGATTCGGAGAGCCCAGTGTCATGTTATAATTAGGGGATTCGGAGAGCCCAGTGTCATCTTATAGTTAGGGGATTCGGAGAGCCCAGTGTCATCTTATAGATGGGGATTCGGAGAGCCCAGTATCATCTTATAGTTACGGGATTCGGAGAGCCCAGTGTCATGTTATAGATGGGGATTCGGAGAGCCCAGTATCATCTTATAGTTAGGGGATTCGGAGAGCCCAGTGTCATCTTATAGTTAGGGGATTCGGAGAGCCCAGTGTCATCTTATAGTTAGGGGATTCGGAGAGCCCAGTGTCATCTTATAGATGGGGATTCGGAGAGCCCAGTATCATCTTATAGATGGGGATTCGGAGAGCCCAGTATCATCTTATAGATGGGGATTCGGAGAGCCCACTATCATCTTATAGTTAGGGGATTCGGAGAGCCCAGTATCATCTTATAGTTAGGGGATTCGGAGAGCCCAGTATCATCTTATAGTTAGGGGATTCGGAGAGCCCAGTATCATCTTATAGTTAGGGGATTCGGAGAGCCCAGTATCATCTTATAGATGGGGATTCGGAGAGCCCAGTATCATCTTATCGATGGGGATTCGGAGAGCCCAGTATCATCTTATCGATGGGGATTCGGAGAGCCCAGTATCATCTTATAGATGGGGATTCGGAGAGCCCAGTATCATCTTATAGTTTGGGGATTTGGAGAGCCCAGTATCATCTTATAGTTTGGGGATTTGGAGAGCCTAGTATCATCTTATAGTTTGGGGATTTGGAGAGCCCAGTATCATCTTATAGTTTGGGGATTTGGAGAGCCCAGTATCATCTTATAGTTTGGGGATTTGGAGAGCCCAGTATCATCTTATAGTTTGGGGATTCGGAGAGCCCAGTATCATCTTATAGTTTGGGGATTCGGAGAGCCCAGTATCATCTTATAGTTTGGGGATTTGGAGAGTCAGGGTGAAGCAGAGGCCAATGGCCCATCAGCATCAGGTTCCCTGATTTTCCTTACAGTGTTGCCCTTTGTCTCCGTGGCCTCGCCCCTCCCTATCCCTGTAACCTTCTCCAGCGCTACGACCCTCCGCCCACGCTGTGTTACAAACAAACATTTGAAATTGACGGGCGGGAGAAGACCAGCGGGTCCATCAATCCTGCCCCACACCTTAATGGCCGGAGCATCGTGATGAGAAACTTCCACCCCTGCAGTATAGCTCTCAGGGTCAGAGGAGCTCACAGGCCTTCCCGTCAGGTCAAAGGGAAATCCCAAGGTTGAGGTGTCACAAGATACTAAAAGGCAGATCAGGGAAATCAGCAGACACCAGATCGTATCTGCAAACTCTGGCACACCTTCCCACCAGTGACTGAGGAAACAGGTCAGCAGGGAGTCAGTTGCAGAGCTCTTATTGTTCGAGGCCTAATAAGATGTCAGTCGTGGTACAGTTGGGAGCACTCTCTCTCTCTCTCTCTCTCTCGCCTCTGAGTCAGAAGGTTGTGGGTTCAAGACCCACTCCAGAGACTTCAGCCCATAATCCAGCCTGACACTCCAGTGCAGCTCTGAGGGAGTGCTGCACTGTCAGAGGTGCAGTGTTTCAGATGAGATGTTAAACTGAGGCCCCGTCTGTCCTCTCAGGGGGACATAAAAGGTCCCATGGCCACTATCTTGAAGAAGAGCAGGGGAGTTCTCCCCGTTGTCCTGGACAAAATATATCTCTCAACCAACATCACTAAAACAGATTAGCTGGTCATTTCATCAAAAGCAAAATACTGTGGATGCTGGAAATCTGAAATATAAACAGAGCATGCTGGAAATACTCAGCAAGTGAGGCAGCATCTGTGGAGAAAGAAACAGAATTAATGTTTCAGGAGACCTTTCCTCAGAACTGACGAACGGTCTTCGACCTGAAACATTAACTCTGTTTCTTTCTCCACAGATGCTGCCTGACTTGCTGAGCTTCTCCAGCATTTTCTGTTTTTATTATCTGATAATTCATCTGGTTGCTGTTTGTGGGATCTTGCTGTGCGCAATTTGGCTGCCGCGTTTCTTACATTATAACAGTGACTACACTTCAAACACACTTCATTGGCTGCAAAGCACTTTGGGATATCCTGGGGTTGTGAAAGGCACTATATAAATGCAAGTCTTTCTTTAATGGGAGCCAGTGATGGTACGAGTAGCACAGTGGCTGATATTTCTATGATAGTTGCAAGATGCGGTGACCTTGGCAATCGCTGGCAGTCTCATCTCTATGTTACAAGTTGACTGCAGGTATTCTTGCTGCAAAGCTCTGCAACTGACTCCCTGCTGACCTGTTTCCTCAGTCACTGGTGGGAAGGTGTGCCAAAGTTTGCAGATACGATCTGGTGTCTGCTGATTTCCCTGATCTGCCTTTTAGTATCTTGTGACACCTCAATGGGATTGCCCTTTGACCTGACGGGAAGGCCTGTGAGCTCCTCTGACCCTGGGAGCTATACTGCAGGGGTGGAAGTTTCTCGGCCATTAAGGTGTGGGGCAGGATTGATGGACCCGCTGGTCTTTTCCTGCCCGTCAATTTCAAATGTTTGTATGTAACACAGCGTGGGCGGAGGGTTGTAGGGCTGGAGGAGGTTACAGGGATAGGGAGGGGCGAGGCCACGGACACAAAGGGGACCAATTTAAAAAAATTGGGCCCCAAAAACAATCCCCAAAAAATAATCAATAGAAATTTAAGTAACGTGGAAAAATCTGATAAAACCTACACAAAGGCCACAAAAAATGCAAACCAAACACTGGGGTTCATTTCTACAGGAATAGAATTGAAAAGCAGAGAAGTTATTTTAAACTTGTATAGAGCCTTGGTTAGACCACACTTGGAGGATTGTGAACAGTTCTGGTCTCCATATTATAAAAAGGATATAGAGGCACTGGAGAAGGTACAATAAAGATTTTAAGGATGATACCAGAACTGAGAGGATATACCTATCAGGAAAGGCTGAACAGGCTGGGGCTCTTTTCTCTAGGGGTGACCTGATAGAGGTCTTCAATAGTATGATGGAGTTTGATAGGGTAGACGTAGAGAAGATGTTTCCATTTGCAGGGAGATCAGAACTAAGGGCCATAAATATAAGATAGTCACCAATAAATCCAATAAGGAATTCAGGAGAAACTTCTTTACCCAGAGAGTGGTGAGAATGTGGAACTCACTCCCACAAGGAGTGGTTGAGGTGAATAGAATAGATACATTTAAGGGGAAGCTCAATAAACACATGAGGGAGAAAGGAATAGAAGGATATGCTGATTGGGTGAGATGACGTAGGGAGGGAGGAGGCTCGTGGGGAGCATAAACACCGGCATGGACCGGTTGGGCCGAATGGCCTGTTGCTGTGCTGTACATTCAATGTAACTGTAAACATTGGAACAAACAGACAAAGCCTGTTCCATCCCATGGGCCTCCCCATACAAAGCACCAACTCTGGTCAGTCCACAGAATGATGCAAAGCGTTCATTCACATCATGTCTGGGGCCTTAATGGCATTCCCAGCATTCTCGCACAAAACACGGAACTGAAGCAGAGGCAGGAATGGGCACAGATCCCCCACCCTGTGATTCACTGTCTCTGTTTCCCCTGACCCCCGACACAGTCCCTACACTCCCGATCCCCCACCCTGTGATTCACTGTCTCTGTTTCCCCTGACCCCCGACACAGTCCCTACACTCCCGATCCCCCACCCTGTGATTCACTGTCTCTGTTTCCCCTGACCCCCGACACAGTCCCTACACTCCCGATCCCCCACCCTGTGATTCACTGTCTCTGTTTCCCCTGACCCCCGACACAGTCCCTACACTCCCGATCCCCCACCCTGTGATTCACTGTCTCTGTTTCCCCTGACCCCCGACACAGTCCCTACACTCCCGATCCCCCACCCTGTGATTCACTGTCTCTGTTTCCCCTGACCCCCGACACAGTCCCTACACTCCCGATCCCCCACCCTGTGATTCACTGTCTCTGTTTCCCCTGACCCCCGACACAGTCCCTACACTCCCGATCCCCCACCCTGTGATTCACTGTCTCTGTTTCCCCTGACCCCCGACACAGTCCCTACACTCCCGATCCCCCACCCTGTGATTCACAGTGTCTGTTCCCCTGACCCCCGACACAGTCCCTACACTCCCGATCCCCCACCCTGTGATTCACAGTCTCTGTTCCCCTGACCCCCGACACAGTCCCTACACTCCCGATCCCCCACCCTGTGATTCACCCTGTCTCTGTTTCCCCTGACCCCCGACACAGTCCCTACTCTCCCGATCCCCCACCCTGTGATTCACCCTGTCTCTGTTTCCCCTGACCCCCGACACAGTCCCTACACTCCCGATCCCCCACCCTGTGATTCACCCTGTCTCTGTTTCCCCTGACCGCCCAGCACAGCCCATTCTGAATCTATTCCGAGGAGCACATACTGGCCAGGAACACCAAGGGCCCCTTTTCAAAATGGCAGCTGTTTGTCTTGGCGGAATGGTACAATGAATCATCGTGACACCAATGGCAATGAGGAAATGACTCTTTGTAACATCTCTCCCTGTCCCCTGTATCTTAGTGTCTGGAACCTGCGTCTCATTTTCAAATGAAGCAATAAGCAAAATAAAAGGATGGAAAATCAAACGTCAGTTGGGGTCTGGCTGTAGGTATCTGAAACACTTCTTGTTCAGCTTCGTGTGTCAGTTTGGAAATAAAAAACTAAATTGACTGGAAAATTTGGGACTGGTTATCAAGTTGTCAGGGTTTATTAGGAGTAACACTCACAGGGCTTAACATAAATGAAAGTTTTTTTAATAACTGCTGTCATTGTGTATCTCATACATTAATTTCTTTGGTCACTGTTGCTGTTTATTAAGGTTTCAAGTCATAAAAATGTACGAGCTCAGAACGGTGATTTGTATCATTAATAATAGATGTCAATTTATGCACACTCTTTGCTGATTCTCCTTTCACATCCTCTTTAACGATTTCTCTGCTGTGTCCAGCCCCACGAATACATCTCCGCACACTGATCATCTTCTCAATGGCCGAGTGACACTGTCCACCCTGCTCCTTTATCTAGGGCCTAAAGCAGGCTTCCTGCTTCCTTGGCCTCCATTTGCAGGCTGCCCCACAGTGGGATTTGACAAGAGCTGGGATTCAGTCTCCTTGTTCTCCTCGTCACACCAAGAATATAAGGGAAAACAGGAGACAGGGTTCATAAGATCATACAGCACAGGAGGAGGCCATTCGGCCCATCGTGCCTGTGCCGGCTCTTTGAAAGAGCTATCCAATTTGTCCCATTTCCCTGCTCTTTCCCCGTAGCCCTGCTAATTTTTCCTTTTCAAGTATTTATCCAACTCCCTTTTGAAAGTTATTATTGAATCTGCTTCCACCGCTCTTTCAGGCAGCGCATTCCAGATCATCACAACTCACTGCGTTACCGACCCTTCTGCCACTATCAAAACCCTTTCTGATTTTGAAGAGTTCGTCCAGCTCCCACACAGTGTGTAAGAGGCCCTGATCCCGCCATGAAATAATCAGTCATATGATAAGGTCACTGACAGCACCTCTGAAGTTGGCTAGGTACCAGCCTGGTGAGATTGGCAGTGTTCTCGTCTCTGAGTTAGCAGGGTCTGGGTTTGAGCGCCACTGTAGGATTTGATTACAGATTCTAATGCTGGGATCTTTTCTGGCCATTTGAAGAAGAGCAGCAAAGATCCCCTGGTGTCCTGGTCAATATTTATCCATCATCCCAAAAGAGCTGAAGTGACTGCTCAATGTGTGCCAGGTGGGTCTCACATTTAAGGGTTAGTGCACTTCAAAGTAAAGCATTGGGTATCAAACTCTGTGAGATGTTTCTGGGAGACCTTATCAGATGCTCTATAAACATAAGTCCTTTTCCTTCCTTTTTCTCACTTTATATGGGTCAGAGACAATACTGAACCTTGCCATTCTGTGAGTTGGATAGCTCGACGTCTAGCTGTTTCTATTGGGGAGGAAACAGAAATGCAAGGCCCATTTCAGGAGAGTATTAGTGCCCTTCTTTATACAATGGTGAACTGCTGCCTTACTCATGTGGCAAAGGTCACCAGATGCTGCCTGGAAGGATCTAGCTGCAAAGAAATTAACGGTCGTGATGGCTTTAGTGCAGCCAGTGTCGGTCTCGTGGTGGGAGTGGGCCGTAAATGGTCAGACAGCAGTTGATGCAATGCCTCAGTAGTCTCCTTGGGGAATGACAGATTTCTGAGGCATTGATGGTCAGAGAAGTCCAAGGATGGCCTTGTTAGTCTGTAGACCCTGGTGAATGGTTATATACGTGTAGGGAACACATGTCTACAGCGTTGCCTCACTCTAACAGCTTCCAATTTAGTCTTTTCCATCTCCTCATCCACCTTCTCTTTAAAACATGGGAACAGGGGAATTCTCATGGACAATGTTCACGTCCTCAGTCCAGAACTGTACTCTCTGCAGAGCTGAATAAACAGGGGAGAAAAAGTCCCACCGGCCCCTCCAGAGCACCAATCGGCCTGCAGTCAAAGTAACACCAATCTTCTGCTCCCGCAATACAAAGTGGCCTCCGCCTGAGGTACAATGTTGTGCACCCATACTGTCACTTATAGCAGTGGTAATAATTGGGGTAGGATGTGGGGTGGAAATTGGGAGAAATTTGGTTTGTATTCCCTTGAATATAAGAGATTGAGGGGTGACCTGATGGAGGTGTTCAATATGATAAAAGGATTTGATGGGGTAGATACGGAGAAACTATTTCCTCTGGTGGGGGAATCAGGAATGAAAGGATATAATCTTAAAATTAGAGCTCGGCCGTTCAGGAGTGAAATCAGGAAGCATTTCTTCACACAATGGGGAGTGAAAATGTGGAACTCTCTCCCCAAAAGTCTGTGGGTGCTGGGGGACAATTGGAGCTTTCAGTACTGAGATCGACAGATTTTTGATAGGTGAGGGGATCAGGGGATAGGAAGTAAAGGCGGGAAAATGCAGTTGAGGTACAGATCAGCCATGATCAAATTGAAGGGCAGAACAGGCTTGAGGGGCAGAATGGCCTCCCCCTGTTCCCAATGTTCCTATGGAATGGAATGGGAAGGTTGGCCACACTCACTTTCCCCTTTTAAATGTGGAGGGGTCAGTCTCAGGTCGGCGTTAAAGGGTAACAGTAGGACAATACCCCTGCTTTTTATACCCAGTGGCGGTGAGGTGGTCTTATATTTCTATTTTACTCATTTCACCCTAAAACAGGCAGCAAATCAAAGGAGATATTATCTTCTTTATAATGCAGAGCTCGAGTAGCCTGACCAACCGGTTCCTTGTTTAATAGTTATTAAAAAGGAGATGATTGCCAAACGTTCATGCTATAATAGACTGTTTAATATGCCTTGCTCGATGTTATGACTGGTCGATGTGACCCGACTGTGACCTCATCTGACTTTCCTTGAACAACAATTTGCATTTATATAGCGCCTTTAACGCAGTGAAATGTCCCAAGGTGCTTCACAGCAGCGATTATCAGACAAAATTTGGCACTGAGCCAAAGGAGATATTAGGTCAGATGACTAAAAGCTTGATCAAAGAGGTAGGTTTTAAGGAGCGTCTTAAAGGAGGAGAGAGAGGGAGAGAGGCGGAGAGGTTTAGGGAGGGAATTCCAGAGCCTTGGGCCCAGGCAGCTGAAGACACGGCCGCCAATGGTGGGGGCGAAGGGAATGGGGCCTTCATTGGGTGGACTCCCAGATCTATTGGGAGCCCAGCCCAGTGGGGGGATGTGGTGCTGCTGCAACATTAAAATGACTGCAGTTTAAAGGGGCAGGTCAGCCACTTTCTGCCAGCAACCTCTGTTACTGCAACACTTGGGGTGAGAGTCTCCTCTGAGCTACAGGTGACCTTCAGTGAGGGTGTTCCTGTGGGAAATTCAGCAAAGGATGGAGGCCCAAAGGCGCCATGGTATGGGTCCAGTAGACGGAGATGACCTTGGCAGTGACCTCCAGCAAAGCCTACCCAGCTCCTCAAACCCACAAGCAGCTCACTGACCTCACCGATAGCCAAGTGATGAGCAGGCAGTCACAACTCGAACTAACGCAATGGTAGAAGCAGGTTTCACATTTTATACCCACCTTGTCCTGTCTTAAACATCGGACAAGGGTCCAAGACCCTTCACACTTTCCTCCTGTCGCTGCAAGCGTCCGTCCACCCACAGCCCAATGTGGAGACAGCCAGTGTCGCACTGGGTGTCTGAGCTCATTCCTGCCCCTATTCTAACCCTCATTAAGGAATGCATTCTGGCACCTAGGTTATGTTCCATAAGGTGTCACACAGAGTGCGTGCATTCTCTCTACAACAGCCAAGGAGAGCGATCTGCCCACTCAGTGTGGTACAGCACTGCTCACCCTGAGAAGCAGCAGTCAGCCATCTCCGAACTTCCAGTAAATAGGATTCGACAACTGGATCCAACACGCTGGGATGGGCAGGGGAAGAATCAACAAGGGTTACTACACAACACCCACTGCAATCTTCAATCTTCAATTAGACAAGGACAGGATGGTTAATTCCCCCACAGTTGATCAGCCGGCTCACATTCAGCATCTAGGCTCAGACATGAAGCACGGGCACTTGGACAAGGTACCAGAGAGCGACCAGAGAGCGGCCAGAGAGTGGCCAGAGAGCGGCCAGAGAATGGTTAGAGAGTGGCCAGAGAGCGACCAGAGAGTGGCCAGAAAGTGGCCAGAGAATGGTTAGAGAGTGGCCAGAGAGCGGTCAGACAGTGGCCAGAGAGTGGCCAGAGAGCGGCCAGAGAATGGCTAGAGAGTGGCCAGAGAGCGACCAGAGAGTGGCCAGAGACTGGCCAGAGAGCGGCCAGAGAATGGCCAGAGAGTGGCCAGAGAGCGACCAGAGAGTGGCCAGAGAGCGACCAGAGAGCGGCCAGAGAGCGGCCAGAGAGTGGCCAGAGAGCAGCCAGAGAGCGGCCAGAGAGTGGCCAGAGAATGGTTAGAGAGTGGCCAGAGAGCAGTCAGAGAGCAGCCAGAGAGTGGCCAGAGAGTGGCCAGAGAGCGACCAGAGAGTGGCCAGAGAGCGGCTAGAGAATGGCCAGAGAGCGGCCGGAGAATGGCCAGAGAGTGGCCAGAGAGCGACCAGAGAGCGACCAGAGAGCGGCCAGAGAGCGGCCAGAGAACGGCCAGAGAGCGGCCAGAGAGCGACCAGAGAGCGACCAGAGAGCGGCCAGAGAGCAGCCAGAGAGCGGCCAGAGAGCAGCCAGAGAACGGCCAGAGAGCGGCCAGAGAGCGACCAGAGAGCGACCAGAGAGCAGCCAGAGAGCGGCCAGAGAATGGCCAGAGAACGGCCAGAGAGCGACCAGAGAGCGACCAGAGAGCGACCAGAGAGCGGCCAGAGAGCGGCCAGAGAACGGCCAGAGAGCGGCCAGAGAGCGACCAGAGAGCGGCCAGAGAGCGGCCAGAGAGCAGCCAGAGAATGGCCAGAGAGCGGCCGGAGAATGGCCAGAGAGTGGCCAGAGAGCGACCAGAGAGCAGGCAGAGAGTGGCCAGAGAGCAGCCAGAGAGCGGCCAGAGAGTGGCCAGAGAGCAGCCAGAGAGCAGCCAGAGAACGGCCAGAGAATGGCCAGAGAGTGGCCAGAGAATGGCCAGAGAATCAGCACGAGTCAGCACGCTCTGTAGTGGAGACAAGGAAACTGGTAGACGAGAAAAAGCAAACCATGGACAGCACTATTACACAGTCTCATCCCAAGATCCCCCACGTTTTAACACCATAGGAACAGGAGGAGGCCATTCAGCCCCTCGAGCCTGTTACATAGGAACAGGAGGAGGCCATTCAGCCCCTCGAGCCTGTTACATAGGAACAGGAGGAGGCCATTCAGCCCCTCGGTCCTGTTCCACCATTCAATTAGATCATGGGTGATCTGCACCTCAACTCCATTTCCCCTCCTTTTCTCCCTATCCTGTGATCCCCTTACCTAACAAAAATCGATCGATCTCAGTACTGAAAGCTCCAATTGTCCCCCAGCATCCACAGACTTTTTGGGGGACAGAGTTCCAGATTTCCACTCCCCTTTGTGTGAAAAAGTGCCTCCTGACATCACCCCTGAACGGCCGAGCTCTAATTTGAAGATTCTGCCCCCTTGTTCTTGACCAGAGGATAGAGAGTCTCTGTAACCACCCGATCAAATCCTTTTAACATTTTAACTTCCTCGATTGGATCACCCCTCAATCTTTGTAAATAAATATAAAGAATGCACCACATTGATTTTGCAGTGTAGTAAAATAAGGCTGTAATATTTCTAAATGAACATTATGTGCTGCTTTGAGGCTGGAATCATAGAATCATAGAATCATAGTAAGTACAGCACAGAAGGAGGCCATTTGGCCCATCGTGCCTGTGCCGGCTTTTTGAAAGAGCTATCCAATTAGTCCCACTTCCCTTGCTCTTTCCCCATGGCCCTGCAAATTTTTGCCCTTCAAGTATTTATCCAATTCCCTTTTGAAAGTTATTATTGAATCTGCTTCCACCGCCCTTTCAGGCAGTGAATGCCAGATCATAACAACTCGCTGTGTAAAAAATTACTCCTCATGTCGCCTCTCATTCTTTAGCCAATCACCTTAAATCTGTGTCCTCTGGTTACTGACCCTTCCACCACGAGAAACAGTTTCTCTTTATTTACTCTCTCAAAACCCTTCATGATTTTGAACACCTCTATCAAATCACCACTAACCTTCTCTGTTCTAAGGAGAACAACCCCAGCTTCTCCAGTCTCTCCACATAACTGAAGCCTTGCATCCCTGGTATCATTCTAGTAAATCTCCTCTGTACCCTCTCTAAGGCCTTCACGTCCTTCCTAAAGTGTGGTGCCCAGAATTGAACACAATACTCCAGCTGAGGCCTATCCAGTCTTCTTTAAATGTTTAGTATAATTTCCTTGTTTTTGTACTCTATGCCTCTATTAATAAAGCCCAGGATCCCGTATGTTTTTTAACAGCCTTCTCAATCTGTCCTGCCACTTTGAAAGATTTGTTTATGTCCACCCCCAGGTCTCTCTGTTCCTGCACCCCCTATAAACTTGTCCCATTTAGTTTATATTGCCTCTCCTCATTCTTCCTACTAAAATGTATCACTTCTCATTTCTCTGCATTAAATTTAATCTGCCATGTGTCCGCCCATTTCACCAGTCTGTCTCTGTCCTCCTATCCTCCACATTGTTTACTACATTTCCAAGTTTCGTGTCATCTGCAAACTATGAAATTATTCCCTCTGTACCCAAGTCCAGGTCATTAATATACATCAAAAGCCGCAGTATCATGAAAACGCTGGATGGTTAAATCTGAAGGGTCTGCGACTTTGTGAGATACGAGTGAATCAGGGGGGCTGCTCCAAGCTGTTCGCACGTGGGGCAGATCCACTCAATCTCATACATCATAGTGAGATTTATCACAAGATTCAGAAATAGAGCACCAAACATTACTGACCTGATCACAAGGAGTGTCACAGAGACACACAGCAATGATCACAAGTGCTCTCACACCATTAAACAGCCCTGATCACAAGAGCTCTCGCACCATCACAGAGCTCTGATCACAAGAGCTCTCGCACCATCACAGAGCTCTGATCACAAGAGCTCTCGCACCATCACAGAGCTCTGGTCACACGGGGTCTCGCACCATCACAGAACTCTGATCACAAGAGCTCTCGCACCATCACAGAGCTCTGGTCACACGGGGTCTCGCACCATCACAGAACTCTGATCACAAGAGCTCTCACATCATCTCCGAGCCCTGATCACAAGGGGTCTCACACCATCACAGAGCTCTGATCACAAGTGCTCTCATACCATCACAGAGCATTGATCACAAGTGCTCTCACACAGGCAAAGAGCCCTGATCACAATGGGTTTCACACCATCACAGAGCCCTGATAGTAAGGGGTCTCGCACCATCAAAGAACCCGATCACAAGGATTCTCGCACCATCGAAGAGACCCGATTAAAAGGTGTTTCACTCCTTCACACAGCCCTGGTCACAAGAGGTTTTGCGCCATCTCAGCGCCCTGATCGCAAGGGGTCTCACACCATCAAAGAGCTCTGATCACAAAATGTCTTGCACCATCACAGAGCTCTGCTCACAAGGGGACTCAGACCTGATCACAAGGGGTCTTCCACAATCGTAAAGTCCTGACTACAAGAGGCCTCACACCGGCAACAAGCCTTGATCACAAGGGCTCTCACACCATCACAGAGGCTAGATTACAAGGGGTCTTCCACAATCCTAAATTTCTGACCACAAGGCGTCCCACACATTCACAGAGCTCTGATTACAAGGGGACTCACTCCATCACAGAGCCCTGATCACAAGGGGTCTTGCACCATTAAAGAGCCCTGACCACTAGGGGTCTTGCATGCCAAAGAGCCCAGATCACAAGATGTCTCACTCCTTCACAGAGCCCTGATCACAAGGGGTCTGGCACCATCACAGAACTCTGATCACAAGAGGTCTTGCACCATCACATAGTCCTGATCACCAGGGGTCTTGCACATTCACAGAGTTCTGAACACAAGGGGACTTTCACCATCACAGAGCTCTGATCACAAGCTGTTTCATACCAGCACAGAGACCTGATCACAAGGGCTCTAAAACCGGCATAGTGTCCTGAACACGAGGGGTCTCGCACCTTCAAAGAGCCGTGATCAGAAGGGGTTTTGCACCATTAAAGAGCCCTTATCAGAAGGGGTCTTGCACCATCACTGAGCCCTGATCGCAAGGATCTCACTCCGGCACAGTGCCCTGATCAAAAGGGGTCTGATATCCTTAAAGAGCCCTTATCACAAGTGGTCTCACACCATCAAAGTGGCCTGATCACAAGGGGTCTCGCACCATCATAGATCTCTGATTACAAGGGGGCTAACACCATCACAGAGCCCTGATTATGATGAGTCTTGCAAAATCATAAAGCTCTGATCACAAGGGTTTCACACAGGCACAGAACATTGATCACAAGAGGTCTCACACCATCAAAGAGCCCTGTTCACAAGAGGTCTCACACCATCAAAGAGCCCTGTTCACAAGGGGTCTCACATCATCACAGAGCCCTGATCACAAGGGGTCTCAACACCCTCAAAGAACCCTCATCACAAGGGGCCTCGCACCATCAAACACAAGGGGCCTCGCACCATCAAACACAAGGGGCCTCGCACCATCAATCACAAGGGGCCTCGCACCATCAAACACAAGGGGCCTCGCACCATCAATCACAAGGGGCCTCGCACCATCAAACACAAGGGGCCTTGCACCATCAAACACAAGGGGCTTCGCACCATCAATCACAAGGGGCCTCGCACCATCAAACACAAGGGGCCTCGCACCATCAAACACAAGGGGCCTCGCACCATCAATCACAAGGGGCCTCGCACCATCAATCACAAGGGGCCTCGCACCATCACAGAGCCCTGATCGCTTGGGGTGTCACACCATCAAAGAGCCCTGTTCACAAGGGGTCTCACATCATCACAGAGCCCTGATCACAAGGGGTCTCAACACCCTCAAAGAACCCTCATCACAAGGGGACTCGCACCATCAAACACAAGGGGCCTCGCACCATCAAACACAAGGGGCCTCGCACCATCAAACACAAGGGGCCTCGCACCATCAATCACAAGGGGCCTCGCACCATCAAACACAAGGGGCCTCGCACCATCAATCACAAGGGGCCTCGCACCATCAAACACAAGGGGCCTCGCACCATCACAGAGCCCTGATCGCTTGGGGTGTCACACCATCAATGAGCCCTGATCACAAGATGTCTGGTACCATCACAGATCCCTGATCACAAGGAGTCTTGCACCATCACAGAGCTCTGATCACAAGGAGTCTTATTCCTTCACAGAGCCCTGATCACAAGGGGTCTTGCACAATCATAAATCTCTGATCACAAGGAATCTCACGCCAGCACAGAGCGATGGCGTGAGACTCCTTGTGATCTAAGCTCTGTGATGGTGCAAAATCGCACACTCACTGAGTCCTGATCATAAGCTGAATCACACCTTTGCATAGCTCTGGTCACAAGGGGTCTCGCACCATCATAGAGCTCCAATCACAAGGGGTCGCACTCCTACACAAAGCTGTGATCACAAGGGATCTTACTCATACACAAACCCCTGATCAAAAGGGGTCATCACAGAGCACTGATCAAAGGGATCACACACCATCAAAGAAGCCCGATCGCAAGGGATCTTGCACTATTACAGAGCTCTGATCACAATGGGACTCACCATTACAGAGCCCTGATCACAAGGAGTCTTGTACCATCATAGAGTCCTGATCACAAGGTGTCTCACTCCTTCACAGAGCCCTGATCACAAAGGGTCTCACACCAACACAGAGCCCTGATCACAAAGGGTCTCACACCAACACAGAGCCCTGGTTACAAAGGGTCTCACACCAACACAGAGCCCTGATCACAAAGGGTCTCACAACAACACAGAGCCCTGATTACAAAGGGTCTCACACCAACACAGAGCCCTGATCACAAAGGGTCTCACACCAACACAGAGCCCTGGTTACAAAGGGTCTCACACCAACGCAGAGCCCTGATCACAAAGGGTCTCACACCAACACAGAGCCCTGATCACAAAGGGTCTCACACCAACACAGAGCCCTGGTTACAAAGGGTCTCACACCAACACAGAGCCCTGGTTACAAAGGGTCTCACACCAACACAGAGCCCTGATCACAAAGGGTCTCACACCAACACAGAGCCCTGGTTACAAAGGGTCTCACACCAACGCAGAGCCCTGATCACAAAGGGTCTCACACCAACACAGAGCCCTGATCACAAAGGGTCTCACACCAACACAGAGCCCTGGTTACAAAGGGTCTCACACCAACGCAGAGCCCTGATCACAAAGGGTCTCACACCAACACAGAGCCCTGATTACAAAGGGTCTCACACCAACACAGAGCCCTGATTACAAAGGGTCTCACACCAACACAGAGCCCTGATCACAAAGGGTCTTGCATCATTGAAGAGCCCTGATCACAATGTGTCTCGTACATCAAAGAGCCCTGATTACAAGATTTCTCACTCCTTCACAGAGCCCGGATCACAACAGGTCTCACACGGGCACAGTGCCCTGATAACAAGGAGTCTCACACCGGTTCAGAGTCCTGATCTCAAGGGATCTTGCACAATCAACAACCCTGATCACAAATGGTCTCGCACCATCACAGAACCCTGATCATAAGGGGTCTCGCACCATCAAACCCCTTGTGATCAGAGCTCTTAGATGGTGTGAGACCCCCTCTGACCTCAAGGGTCTTGCACCATCACAGAACCCTGATCACAGGGGGACTCACACCATCACAGAGCCCTGATCACAAGGGGTTATGCACCATCATAGAGTCCTGATCACGAGGTATCTCACTCTTTCACGCAGCACTGATCACAAGGGGTCTTGCACCATCATAGAGTCCTGATCACGAGGTGTCTCACTCTTTCACAGAACCCTGATCACAAGAGGTCTTGCACCATCATAGAGTCCTGATCACGAGGTGTCTCACTCTTTCACAGAACCCTGATCACAAGAGGTCTTGTACCATCATAGAGTCCTGATCACGAGGTGTCTCACTCTTTCACAGAACCCTGATCACATGGGGTCTTGCACCATCATAGAGTCCTGATTACGAGGTGTTTCACTCCTTCACAGAACCCTGATCACAAGAGGTCTTGCACCATCATAGAGTCCTGATCACGAGGTGTCTCACTCTTTCACAGAACCCTGATCACATGGGGTCTTGCACCATCATAGAGTCCTGATTACGAGGTGTTTCACTCCTTCACAGAACCCTGATCACAAGAGGTCTTGCACCATCATAGAGTCCTGATCACGAGGTGTCTCACTCTTTCACAGAGCTCTGATCACAAGATATCTCACACCAACACAGAGCCCCGATTTCAAAGGGTCTCGCACCATCACAGAGCTCTGATCACAAGGAGTCTCACACCATCATATAGCCCTGATGACAAGGTTTCTCACTCCTTCACAGAGCCCTGATGACAAGGTTTCTCACTCCTTCACAGAGCCCTGATCACAAGGTTTCTCACTCCTTCACAGAGCCCTGATGACAAGGTTTCTCACTCCTTCACAGAGCCCTGATCACAAGGTTTCTCACTCCTTCACAGAGCCCTGATCACAAGGTTTCTCACTCCTTCAGAGAGCCCTGATCACAAGGTTTCTCACTCCTTCACAGAGCCCTGATCACAAGGTTTCTCACTCCTTCACAGAGCCCTGATCACAAGGTTTCTCACTCCTTCACAGAGCCCGGATCACAAGGTTTCTCACTCCTTCACAGAGCCCTGATCACAAGGTTTCTCACTCCTTCAGAGAGCCCTGATCACAAGGTTTCTCACTCCTTCACAGAGCCCTGATCACAAGGTTTCTCACTCCTTCACAGAGCCCTGATCACAAGGTTTCTCACTCCTTCACAGAGCCCTGATCACAAGGTTTCTCACTCCTTCACAGAGCCCTGATGACAAGGTTTCTCACTCCTTCACAGAGCCCTGATAACAAGGTTTTTCACTCCTTCACAGAGCCCTGATCACAAGGTTTTTCACTCCTTCACAGAGCTCTGATCACAAGTGTCTCGCACAATTACAGAACTCTGATCTCAAGGGTCTTGCACCATCACAGATCTCTGATCACAAGGGGTCTCACACCATCACAGATCTCTGATCACAAGGGGTCTCACACCATCACAGATCTCTGATCACAAGGGGTCTCATAACATTACAGATCTCTGATCATAAGGGATCTCTCACCTGTACAGAACCCTGATCACATTGCGTCTCACACCTTCAGAGAGCCCTGACCATATGGGCTCCCGCACCATTAATGAGCTCTGATCACAAGTGGTCTCGACCATCACAGAGCTCTGACCACAAGGGTCTTGCTGGGACAGTGTACTCAGAGTGCGAGTTTTGACAGGCTATTCAACAGGGGAGGGGATTGGAGCCGGACTCCATCCTGTCCTCACTTGATATGTACATGACACACACATACACACACACAGCTCAAACACACACATACACACAGACTCAAACACACACATACACACACACAGACTCAAACACACATACATACACACATGCACACACAGCTCAAACACACATACACACACAGACTCAAACACACACATACACACACATACACACACACAGCTCAAACACACAACACACACATACACACACAGCTCAAACACACATACATACAGACTCAAACACACACATACACACACATACACACATACACACACACAGACTCAAACACACATACACACACAGCTCAAACACACATACACACACATACACACATACACACACACAGACTCAAACACACATACATACACACATACACACACAGGCTCAAACACACATACACACACACAGACTCAAACACACAGACTCAAACACACACACATACACACATATACACACACATACTCAAACACACACATACACACACACAGACTCAAACACACAGACTCAAACACACACACATACACATACACACACATACACACACAGCTCAAACACACACACAGACTCAAACACACACATACACACACAGACTCAAACACACACATACACACAGACTCAAACACACACATACACACATACAGACTCAAACACACACATACACACATACAGACTCAAACACACACATACACACACATATATACATACACACACACAGCTCAAACACACACACACAGACTCAAACACACACATACACACAGACTCAAACACACACATACACACAGACTCAAACACACACATACACACAGACTCAAACACACACATACACACAGACTCAAACACACACATACACACAGACTCAAACACACACATACACACAGACTCAAACACACACACACACACACACACACAGACTCAAACACATACACACACAGGCTCAAACACACAGACTCAAACACACACAACACACACATACACATATATACACATTCAAACACGCAATGCATGCACACATTCACACACACTTATACATACACACTCAAGCAGACAACACTCACACACACTCACACACATAGACTCAAACAGACAACACACATATATGCTCACACACAAACACACAGACACAAACAGACAAGACATGTACACACACAGACACACGCACACACTTGCACTCACACACAGACACACACACGTGCACATACTCACACACACCCACACACACACAGACTCAAACAGACAACACATGCACACACTCACACAGACTCAAACACACAACACTTGCACACAGTCACACACACATACACATATACACTCAAACAGGCAACATACATACACTCACACACAAACACACAGACACAAAGACAAGACATGTACACACACATATACATACACATGCACTCACACGCACCCACACACACTCACATGCACTCGCACACAGGCACACACTTACACACACATACACTGAGATACACACACACTCAAGCACAAACACACACAGATTCAAACAGACAACACACACACTCACACACACACACACACACTCACACACAGACAGACTCACGCACACACACTCACATGCACTCACACACACGCACTCACACACAGACAGACTCACGCACACGCATGCACACACACTCACATGCACTCACACACACACTCAAACACACTCACTCACACGCACTCACATTCCCACAGAAACCGCAAGTGCCAACAGCAACAGGAATCCTGTATGTGTTTTCCTGCCTCACCCAGCACTGAGGGTAACTGTAACACACCAGTCGAGATCGGCACGCTCAGCACAGAGCCTGAAAGATCCCTGGTCTATTCCCCCACTCTGTGCCTCAGCTTGCATCTGAAGGCCTCAGGCGAGCAGCTCGAACTGTTTCCACCCCTGGTGGGTGTCCGTCACCTTCAGGCTTTGGTCCTTCACTTGCTGCTTTCTTAACAGAAATAAAGGATTCTGGGTCCAAAACTGTAGATCCTCGAACCCGACACTCAGAAAACTCTCGGCTTGCAGATTGTCCAGTGATGTGAACACAGGGGGTGAGCTCGTGTGTGTCAAACAGTGAGCAGGACGAAACTGCACTTAACAACAACTGCACCATTTTACAGGAGAGCTTCCAATCTAACAGCATTTACTCAGCAGACTGGAAAAGCTGGGATTGTTCTCCTTACAGCAGAAAAGGTTAAGCAGAGATTTGACGGAGGTGTTCAAAATCCTGAAGGGTTTTGATAAACTAAATAAAGAGAAACTGTTTCCAGTGGCAGGAGGGTCAGTGACCAGAGGACACAGATTTAAGGTGATCGGCAAAAGAACCAGAGGTGACATGAGGAAATATTTTTATGCAGCGAGTTGTTCTGATCTGGAATTCACTGCCTGAAAGGGTGGTGGAAGCAGATTCAATAATAACTTTCAAACGGGAATTGGATAAATACTTGAAGGGAAAACATTTGCAGGGCTATGGGGAAAGGCCAAGTGATTGGGACCAATTGGATAGCTCTATCAAAGAGCCGGCACAGGCACGATGGGCCGAATGGCCTCCTCCTGTGCTGTGCGATTCTCTGATTGTATATTCAGAAAGCTGACTGAACCTCAGAGTTCCTGATCATTTAGAAATTGGCATTACCTGAAAAAGATGCTCCTTTGTGATTTGGCAAGGCAAAGGCTGCACATCACTGTCCTGTTGCACCGTAACCATAGCAACACCAGATTATTCGTTTGGTTTTAATTTAAACCAAGAACTAAAATAAAAATTAAAGGATACCCCCACCATGAAAGTCTGCAGCCTGACCCCGCCACCAATCATAGGGTGGATGATAAGTACATCTTTCCCAGGGTTCTCCCTCTTTAAGATCTCCCTCATTTTGAAGTTCAGTTGAACAGCACTTACTGCTGTCAGGGCTGCTTTAAATGTGATTCTTAGCAACCGGGCAATCTCTCCAGTGATGGAGTGCCCTAACCCAGAGAGAGGGAGTGGGGGGGCTTGGAGAGGTTAGGCGGTACAGCCATCATCTCCTGAACAATTTCAATTAAAAGTTCGATTGAAGAGAGAGGGGGGGGGGAGAAAGAGATAGAGAGCGATATTAAACAGCAAGGCTGAGATAGGTGGGGAACACACTGAACATAGACCACCATACCTTACCTCGCTTGAATGGCCGATTGAAGGAAGAGGAAGATGAAAAGTTTAGGGAACATCTCTGGCCTGGTCCACAAACTGGATCTCCTGGTGTCTCAACAAGTCAAAGACCGACTCCTAGTCCGTCTCACAGTCAACACAAACAAGCATTAATCGCCGGAAGAAAGAGCCTCTGATACACCACTGGCTGCAGTCCTCTGATCAACAGGGAAACCAAGTTTCGATCAGTGGGAATTTGTTGTTTTTTCTCCATATATTTCTTAGGTTCACAGATTCAGGTTCCCGCTCGCTGCTTGGTGCAATTTTTCTGCTTAAATTCCAATTTCACACTTTAAAACGTTTTCTTCAGAATTCCCAAACCTCTTTAATTTTGCTCTGATCCCAGGTGCAGCTCAGTTTCCCACGCGAAGTGCAGGGGATTGTCTGAATTTCCCCTCTCCCTCTCTCTATGCACTATTATCAGGAGTAACCCATCTCTCGGTGCTCTGCATCTCTCCGCCTGACGTTGTCTTGTGTTTTTTTTTTAAATGTCGCGATCCCGTCACTGAGATTCTTCCAGAAAATGCAGAGTTTATGTCGTTTCTGGGATATCTGGAGAGCAGTGGATGAGCTGCAGCCCTGAGCTGAGGGGCTGCTCTCCGAGCCCAGGGCTGCTCTGTCCAGCTTGCTTCAAGCTCCGTCCTTGTGAGTGTCAGCCTTGGATGGTCACTTACACTGCCATTGACCCCCAGAGCACTGGCCCCTTGCTGGCACACAGTTACTCCAGCCCCTCCCGACTGACCCAGGGGCCGGGGAATTCAGACCCTGCCCGAATCGCCCACTGTCCGAGCTCAGGACAGCCGCAGCGGTCCAGGTAGTGTGTCCAGGCAGTGGACAGTGATGGGCTCACCTCGGAGGTTCGCCAAGGCAGGGTTGCCACTGAAGTTTAGTCTGGTTTTGTTGTGTGGACACACGGGGTAATTTTAAGAGTTAATGAACGGGAAACTGTGGGCACATCCAGCCGATTTCCAATATCTGCTCCAGCGGCCCAGGCTTCCTCTTGGGAGCGCAAACTCACAAAGTCAGCAAGGCAATGTGATGATGCAATTTACATCAAAAATAACATCCTACTGCTCCAAATAATACCATTGAGTGCAATAACACACAGCGTCTATTAAAGATCATTAATTGCCATTTCACACTGCATCTATATACTGCCACTGAGCATAATATCACACTGCATCTATATAGTGCCACTGAGTATAATATCACACTGTATCGATATAGTGCCACTGAGTATAATATCACACTGTATATATATAGTGCCACTGAGTATAATATCACACTGTATGTATATAGTGCCACTGAGTATAATATCACACTGTATCTATATAGTGCCACTGAGTATAATATCACACTGTATGTATATAGTGCCACTGAGTATAATATCACACTGTATCAATATAGTGCCACTGAGTATAATATCACAATGCATCTATATAGTGCCACTGAGTATAATATCACACTGTATGTATATAGTGGCACTGAGTATAATATCACACTGCATGTATATAGTGCCACTGAGTATAATATCACACTGCATCTATATAGTGCCACTGAGTATAATATCACACTGTATGTATATAGTGCCACTGAGTATAATATCACACTGTATGTATATAGTGGCACTGAGTATAATATCACACTGCATGTATATAGTGCCACTGAGTATAATATCACACTGTATCGATATAGTGCCACTGAGTATAATATCACACTGTATCTATATAGTGCCACTGAGTATAATATCACAATGCATCTATATAGTGCCACTGAGTATAATATCACACCGTATCTATATAGTGACACTGAGTATAATATCACAATGCATCTATATAGTGCCACTGAGCATAATATCACACTGTATCGATATAGTGCCACTGAGTATAATATCACACTGTATCTATATAGTGCCACTGAGTATAATATCACAATGCATCTATATAGTGCCACTGAGTATAATATCACACTGTATCTATATAGTGCCACTGAGTATAATATCACAATGCATCTATATAGTGCCACTGAGTATAATATCACACTGTATCGATATAGTGCCACTGAGTATAATATCACACTGCATCTATATAGTGCCACTGAGTATAATATCACACTGCATCTATATAGTGCCACTGAGTATAATATCACACTGTATCGATATAGTGCCACTGAGTAGAATATCAAACTGTATCGATATAGTGCCACTGAGTATAATATCACACGGCATCTATATAGTGCCACTGAGTATAATATCACACTGTATCGATATAGTGCCACTGAGTATAATATCACACTGTATCTATATAGTGCCACTGAGTATAATATCACACTGTATCTAAATATTGCCACTGAGTATAATATCACACTGTATCTATATAGTGCCACTGAGTATAATATCACACTGTATCGATATAGTGCCACTGAGTATAATATCACACTGCATCTATATAGTGCCACTGAGCATAATATCACACTGCATCTATATAGTGCCACTGAGTATAATATCACACTGTATCTATATATTGCCACTGAGTATAATATCACACTGTATCGATATAGTGCCACTGAGTATAATATCACACTGTATCGATATAGTGCCAATGAGTATAATATCACACTGCATCTATATAGTGCCACTGAGTATAATATCACACTGTATCTATATATTGCCACTGAGTATAATATCACACTGTATCGATATAGTGCCACTGAGTATAATATCACACTGTATCGATATAGTGCCACTGAGTATAATATCACACTGCATCTATATAGTGCCACTGAGTATAATATCACACTGTATCTATATAGTGCCACTGAGTATAATATCACACTGTATCTATATAGTGCTACTGAGTATAATATCACACTGTATCCATACAGTGCCACTGAGTATAATATCACACTGTATCTATACAGTGCCACTGAGTATAATATCACACTGTATCTATACAGTGCCACTGAGTATAATATCACACTGTATCTATACAGTGCCACTGAGTATAATATCACACTGTATCTATATAGTGCCACTGAGTATAATATCACACTGTATCTATACAGTGCCACTGAGTAAAATATCACACTGTATCTATACAGTGCCACTGAGTATAATATCACACTGTATCTATATAGTGCCACTGAGTATAATATCACACTGTATCTATATAGTGCCACTGAGTATAATATCACACTGTATCTATATAGTGCCTCTGAGTATAATATCACACTGTATCTATATAGTGCCACTGAGTATAATATCACACTGCATCTATATAGTGCCACTGAGTATAATATCACACTGTATCTATATAGTGCCTCTGAGTATAATATCACACTGCATCTATATAGTGCCACTGAGTATAATATCACACTGTATCTATATAGTGCCTCTGAGTATAATATCACACTGCATCTATATAGTGCCACTGAGTATAATATCACACTGTATCGATATAGTGCCACTGAGTATAATATCACACTGTATCTATATAGTGCCTCTGAGTATAATATCACACTGTATCGATATAGTGCCTCTGAGTATAATATCACACTGCATCTATATAGTGCCACTGAGTATAATATCACACTGTATCGATATAGTGCCACTGAGTATAATATCACGCTGTATCTATATAGTGCCTCTGAGTATAATATCACACTGCATCTATATAGTGCCACTAAGTATAATATCACACTGTATCGATATAGTGCCACTGAGTATAATATCACACTGTATCTATATCGTGCCACTGAGTATAATATCACACTGTATCTATATAGTGCCACTGAGTATAATATCACACTGTATCTATATAGTGCCACTGAGTATAATATCACACTGCATCTATATAGTGCCACTGAATATAATATCACACTGCATCTATATAGTGCCACTGAGTATAATATCACACTGTATCTATATAGTGCCACTGAGTATAATATCACACTGTATCTATATAGTGCCACTGAGTATAATATCACACTGTATCTATATAGTGCCACTGAGTATAATATCACACTGTATCTATATAGTGCCACTGAGTATAATATCACACTGTATCTATACAGTGCCATTGAGTATAATATCACACTGTATCTATACAGTGCCAGTGAGTATAATATCACACTGTATCGATATAGTGCCACTGAGTATAATATCACACTGTATCTATATTGTGCCACTGAGTATAATATCACACTGTATCTATACAGTGCCACTGAGTATAATATCACACTGTATCTATACAGTGCCACTGAGTATAATATCACACTGCATCTATATAGTGCCACTGAGTATAATATCACACTGTATCTATATAGTGCCACTGAGTATAATATCACACTGTATCTATATATTGCCACTGTGTATAATATCACACTGTATCTATACAGTGCCACTGAGTATAATATCACACTGTATCTATATAGTGCCACTGAGTATAATATCACACTGCATCTATATAGTGCCACTGAGTATAATATCACACTGTATCTATATAGTGCCACTGAGTATAATATCACACTGTATCTATATAGTGCCACGGAGTATAATATCACACTGTATCTATACAGTGCCACTGAGTATAATATCACACTGCATCTATATAGTGCCACTGAGTATAATATCACACTGTATCTATATAGTGCCACTGAGTATAATATCACACTGTATCTATATATTGCCACTGTGTATAATATCACACTGTATCTATACAGTGCCACTGAGTATAATATCACACTGTATCTATATAGTGCCACTGAGTATAATATCACACTGCATCTATATAGTGCCACTGAGTATAATATCACAATGCATCTATATAGTACCATTGAGTATAATATCACACTGTATCTATATAGTGCCACTGAGTAAAATATCACACTGTATCGATATAGTGCCACTGAGTATATCACACTGCATCTATATAGTGCCACTGAGTATAATTTCACAATGCATCTATATAGTACCATTGAGTATAATATCACACTGTATCTATATAGTACCACTGAGTATAATATCACACTGTATCTATATAGTGCCACTGAGTATAATATCACACTGTATCTATATAGTGCCACTGAGTATAATATCACACTGTATCTATATAGTGCCACTGAGTATAATATCACACTGTATCTATATTGTGCCACTGAGTATAATATCACACTGTATCGATATAGTGCCACTGAGTATAATATCACAATGCATCTGTATAATACCATTGAGTATAATATCACACTGTATCGATATAGTGCCACTGAGTATAATATCACACTGTATCTATATAGTGGCACTGAGTATAATGTCACAATGAATCTGTATAGTGCCACTGAGTATATCACACTGTATCTATATAGTGCCATTGAGTATAATATCACACTGTATCTATATAGTGCCACTGAGTATAATATCACACTATATCTATTTAGTACCATTGAGTATAATATCACACTGTATCTACATAGTGCCACTGAGTATAATATCACACTGTATCGATATAGTGCCACTGAGTATAATATCACACTGTATATAAATAGTGCCACTGAGTACAATATCACACTGCATGTATATAGTGCCACTGAGTATAATATCACACTGTATCGATATAGTGCCACTGAGTATAATATCACACTGCATCTATATAGTGCCATTGAGTATAATATCACACTGTATCGATATAGTGCCACTGAGTATAATATCACACTGTATCTATATAGTGCCACTGAGTATAATATCACACTGTATCTATATAGTGCCTCTGAGTATAATATCACACTGTATCTATACAGTGCCACTGAGTATAATATCACACTGCATCTATATAGTGCCACTGAGTATAATATCACACTGTATCTATATCGTGCCACTGAGTATAATATCACACTGTATCGATATAGTGCCACTGAGTATAATATCACACTGTATCTATATAGTGCCACTGAGTATAATATCACACTGCATCTATATAGTGCCACTGAGTATAATATCACACTGTATCGATATAGTGACACTGAGTATAATATCACACTGTATCTATATAGTGCCACTGAGTATAATATCACACTGTATCTATATAGTGCCACTGAGTATAATATCACACTGCATCTATATAGTGCCACTGAGTATAATATCACACTGTATCGATATAGTGACACTGAGTATAATATCACACTGTATCGATATAGTGCCACTGAGTATAATATCACACTGTATCTATATAGTGCCACTGAGTATAATATCACACTGCATCTATATAGTGCCACTGAGTATAATATCACACTGTATCGATATAGTGACACTGAGTATAATATCACACTGTATCGATATAGTGCCACTGAGTATAATATCACACTGTATCTATATAGTGCCACTGAGTATAATATCACACTGCATCTATATAGTGCCACTGAGTATAATATCACACTGTATCGATATAGTGACACTGAGTATAATATCACACTGTATCGATATAGTGCCACTGAGTATAATATCACACTGTATCTATATAGTGCCACTGAGTATAATATCACACTGTATCTATATAGTGCCACTGAGTATAATATCACACTGTATCGATATGGTGCCACTGAGTATAATATCGCAATGCATCTATATAGTGCCACTGAGTATAATGTCACAATGCATCTATATAGTGCCACTGAGTATATCACACTGTATCTATATAGTGCCATTGAGTATAATATCACACTGTATCTATATAGTGCCACTGAGTATAATATCACACTATATCTATATAGTACCATTGAGTATAATATCACACTGTATCTACATAGTGCCACTGAGTATAATATCACAATTTATCTAAATGGTGCCACTGAGTATAATATGACACTGCATCTATATCGTGCCACTGGGTATAATATCACACTGTATCTATATAGTGCCACTGAGTATATCACACTGCATCTATATAGTACCACTGAGTATAATATCACACTGTATCTACATGGTGCCACTGAGTATAATATCACACTGCATCTATGTAGTGCCACTGAGTATAATATCACACTGTATCTATATTGTGCCACTGAGTATAATATCACACTGTATCTATATAGTGCCACTGAGTATAATATCACACTGTATCTATATAGTGCCACTGAGTATTAAATCACAATGCATCTATATGGTGTCACTGAGTATAATATCACAATGCATCGATATCGTGCCACTGAGTATGATATCACACTGCATCTATATAGTCTCACTGAGCAAAATATCACACTGCATCTATATAGTGCCAATGAGTATAATATCACACTGTATCTATAGAGTACCATTGAGTATAATATCACACTGCACCTATATAGTGCCACTGAGTATAATATCACAATGCATCTATGTAGTGCCACTGAGTATATCACACTGCATCTATATAGTGCCACTGAGTATAATATCACACTGTATCTATATAGTGCCACTGAGTGTAATATCACACTGCATCTATAAAGTGCCACTGAGTATAATATCTCAATGCATCTATATAGTGCCACTGACCATAATATAACACTGCATCGATATCGTGCCACTGAGTCTAATATCACAATGCATCTATATCGTGCCACAGAGTATAATATCACACTGTATCTATATAGTGCCACTGAGTATAATATCACACCGTATCTATATAGTGACACTGAGTATAATATCACACTGCATCTATATAGTGCCACTGAGTATAATATCACACTGTATCTATATAGTGCCACTGAGTATAATATCACACTGCGTCTATATAGTGCCACTGAGTATAATATCAAACTGTATCCATATAGTGCCACTGAGTGTAATATCACACTGTACCTATATAGTGACATTGAGTATAATATCACACTGTATCTATATAGTGCCACTGAGTATAATATCACACTGCATCTATATAGTGCCACTGAGTATAATATCACACTGTATCTATATAGTGCCACTGAGTGTAATATCACACTGCATCTATAAAGTGCCACTGAGTATAATATCACAATGCATCTGTATAGTGCCACTGAGTATAATATCACAATGCATCTATATAGTGCCACTGAGTATAATATCACAATGCATCTCTATAGTGCCACTGAGTATAATATCACACTGCATCTCAATAGTGCCACTGAGTATAATATCACACTGCATCTATATAGTGCCACTGAGTATAATATCACACTGTATCTATATAGTGCCATTGAGTATAATATCACACTGTATCTATATCGTGCCACTGAGTATAATATCACAATGCAGGGTTATGGGGAGCGGGCAGGAAATTGGACATGAAGCTGAGTTCGGATCGGTCAATGCCCTGTGGGTGGCGGAGAGGGCCCAGGGGCTATGTGGCCGGGTCCTGCTCTGACTTCTTGTGTTCTGAAGATTTGTGGTTGGGATCAGATCAGCCATGATCTTATTGAATGGCGGAGCAGGCTCGAGGGGCCGATTGGCCTACTCCTGCTCCAATTTCTTATGTTCTTATGTTCTTATATAGTGCCACTGAGTATAATATCACACCGTATCTATATAGTGCCACTGACTATAATATCACACTGCATCTATATAGTGCCACTGAGTATAATATCACACTGCATCTATATAGTGCCACTGAGTGTAATATCACACTGCATCTATAAAGTGCCACTGAGTATAATATCACAATGCATCGATATAGTGCCACTGAGTATAATATCACACTGCATCTATATCGTGCCACTGAGTACGATATCACACTGCATCTATATTGTGCCACTGAGTACAATATCACACTGCATCTATATAGTGCCACTGAGTGTAATATCACACTGCATCGAAATAGTGCCACTGAGTATAATATCACACTGCATCTATATAGTGCCACTGAGTATAATATCACACTGTATCTATATAGTGCCACTTAGTATAATATCACACTGTATCTATACAGTGCCACTGAGTATTAAATCACAATGCATCTATATGGTGCCACTGAGTATAATATCACAATGCATCTATATCGTGCCACTGAGTATGATATCACACTGCATCTATATAGTCTCACTGAGCAAAATATCACACTGCATCTGTATAGTGCCACTGAGTATAATATCACAATGCATCCAGAAAGTACCATTGAGTATAATATCACACTGTCTCTACATGGTCCCACTGAGTATAATATCACACTGCATCTATGTAGTGCCACAGAGTATAATATCACACTGTATCTATATAGTGCCACTGAGTATAATATCACACCGTATCTATATAGTGACACTGAGTATAATATCACACTGCATCTATATAGTGCCACTGAGTATAATATCACACTGTATCTATATAGTGCCACTGAGTATAATATCACACTGCGTCTATATAGTGCCACTGAGTATAATATCAAACTGTATCCATATAGTGCCACTGAGTGTAATATCACACTGTACCTATATAGTGACATTGAGTATAATATCACACTGTATCTATATAGTGCCACTGAGTATAATATCACACTGCATCTATATAGTGCCACTGAGTATAATATCACACTGTATCTATATAGTGCCACTGAGTGTAATATCACACTGCATCTATAAAGTGCCACTGAGTATAATATCACAATGCATCTGTATAGTGCCACTGAGTATAATATCACAATGCATCTATATAGTGCCACTGAGTATAATATCACAATGCATCTCTATAGTGCCACTGAGTATAATATCACACTGCATCTCAATAGTGCCACTGAGTATAATATCACACTGCATCTATATAGTGCCACTGAGTATAATATCACACTGTATCTATATAGTGCCATTGAGTATAATATCACACTGTATCTATATCGTGCCACTGAGTATAATATCACAATGCAGGGTTATGGGGAGCGGGCAGGAAATTGGACATGAAGCTGAGTTCGGATCGGTCAATGCCCTGTGGGTGGCGGAGAGGGCCCAGGGGCTATGTGGCCGGGTCCTGCTCTGACTTCTTGTGTTCTGAAGATTTGTGGTTGGGATCAGATCAGCCATGATCTTATTGAATGGCGGAGCAGGCTCGAGGGGCCGATTGGCCTACTCCTGCTCCAATTTCTTATGTTCTTATGTTCTTATATAGTGCCACTGAGTATAATATCACACCGTATCTATATAGTGCCACTGACTATAATATCACACTGCATCTATATAGTGCCACTGAGTATAATATCACACTGCATCTATATAGTGCCACTGAGTGTAATATCACACTGCATCTATAAAGTGCCACTGAGTATAATATCACAATGCATCGATATAGTGCCACTGAGTATAATATCACACTGCATCTATATCGTGCCACTGAGTACGATATCACACTGCATCTATATTGTGCCACTGAGTACAATATCACACTGCATCTATATAGTGCCACTGAGTGTAATATCACACTGCATCGAAATAGTGCCACTGAGTATAATATCACACTGCATCTATATAGTGCCACTGAGTATAATATCACACTGTATCTATATAGTGCCACTTAGTATAATATCACACTGTATCTATACAGTGCCACTGAGTATTAAATCACAATGCATCTATATGGTGCCACTGAGTATAATATCACAATGCATCTATATCGTGCCACTGAGTATGATATCACACTGCATCTATATAGTCTCACTGAGCAAAATATCACACTGCATCTGTATAGTGCCACTGAGTATAATATCACAATGCATCCAGAAAGTACCATTGAGTATAATATCACACTGTCTCTACATGGTCCCACTGAGTATAATATCACACTGCATCTATGTAGTGCCACTGAGTATAATATCACACTGTATCTATATTGTGCCACTGAGTAAAATATCACACTGTATCTATATAGTGCCACTGAGTATAATATCACACTGTATCTATATAGTGCCACTGAGTATTAAATCACAATGCATCTATATGGTGCCACTGAGTATAATATCACAATGCATCTATATCGTGCCACTGAGTATGATATCACACTGCATCTATATAGTCTCACTGAGCAAAATATCACACTGCATCTGTATAGTGCCACTGAGTATAATATCACAATGCATCTATATAGTACCATTGAGTATAATATCACACTGTCTCTACATGGTGCCACAGAGTATAATATCACACTGCATCTATGTAGTGCCACTGAGGATAATATCACACTGTATCTATATAGTGCCACTGAGAATAATATCACACTGTATCGATATAGTGCCACTGAGTATATCACACTGCATCTATATAGTGCCACTGAGTATAATATCACACTGTATCTATAGAGTACCATTGAGTATAATATCACACTGCACCTATATAGTGCCACTGAGTATAATATCACAATGCATCGATATAGTGCCACTGAGTCTAATATCACAATGCATCTATATCGTGCCACAGAGTATAATATCACACTGTATCTATATAGTGCCACTGAGTATAATATCACACCGTATCTATATAGTGACACTGAGTATAATATCACACTGCATCTATATAGTGCCACTGAGTATAATATCACACTGTATCGATATAGTGCCATTGAGTATAATATCACACTGTATCTATACAGTGCCACTGAGTATAATATCACACTGCGTCTATATAGTGCCACTGAGTATAATATCAAACTGTATCCATATAGTGCCACTGAGTGTAATATCACACTGTACCTATATAGTGACATTGAGTATAATATCACACTGTATCTATATAGTGCCACTGAGTATAATATCACACTGCATCTATATAGTGCCACTGAGTATAATATCACACTGTATCTATATAGTGCCACTGAGTGTAATATCACACTGCATCTATAAAGTGCCACTGAGTATAATATCACAATGCATCGATACAGTGCCACTGAGTATAATATCACAATGCATCTATATAGTGCCACTGAGTACAATATCACACTGCATCGATATAGTGCCACTGAGTATAATATCACACTGCATCTATATAGTGCCACTGAGTATAATATCACAATGCATCTATATAGTGCCACTGAGTATAATATCACACTGCATCTATATAGTGCCACTGAGTATAATATCACACTGCATCTATATAGTGCCACTGAGTATAATATCACAATGCATCTATATAGTGCCACTGAGTATAATATCACACTGCATCTATATAGTGCCACTGAGTATAATATCACACTGTATCGATATAGTGCCACTGAGTATAATATCACAATGCATCTATATAGTGCCACTGAGTATAATATCACAATGCATCTCTATAGTGCCACTGAGTATAATATCACACTGCATCTATATATTGCCACTGAGTATAATATCACACTGCATCTATATAGTGCCACTGAGTGTAATATCACACTGCATCTATATAGTGCCACTGAGTATAATATCACACTGTATCTATATAGTGCCACTGAGTATAATATCACAATGCATCTGTATAGTGCCACTGAGTACAATATCACACTGTATCTATATAGTGCCACTGAGTATAATATCACAATGCATCTATATCGTGCCACTGAGTATGATATCACACTGCATCTATATAGTCTCACTGAGCAAAATATCACACTGCATCTGTATAGTGCCACTGAGTATAATATCACAATGCATCTATATAGTAACATTGAGTATAATATCACACTGTATCTATATGGTGTCACTGAGTATAATATCACACTGCATCTATGTAGTGCCACTGAGTATAATATCACACTGTATCTATATGGTGCCACTGAGTATAATATCACACTGCATCAATATAGTGCCACTGAGAATAATATCACACTGTATCTATATAGTGGCACTGAGTATATCACACTGCATCTATTTAGTGCCACTGAGTATAATATCACAATGCATCTATGTAGTGCCACTGAGTATATCACACTGCATCTAAATAGTGCCACTGAGTATAATATCACACTGTATCTATATAGTACCATTGAGTATAATATCACACTGCACCTATATAGTGCCACTGAGTATAATATCACAATGCATCTATGTAGTGCCACTGAGTATAATCACACTGCATCTATATAGTGCCACTGAGTATAATATCACACTGTATCTATATAGTGCCACTGAGTATAATATCACACTGTATCTATATCGTGCCACTGAGTATAATATCACAATGCATCTATATATTGCCACTGAGTATAATATGACACTGTATCTATATAGTGCCACTGAGTATAATATCACACTGTATCTATATAGTGCCTCTGAGTATAATATCACACTGTATCTATATCGTGCCACTGAGTATAATATCACAATGCATCTGTATACTGCCACTGAGTATAATATCACACTGCATCTATATAGTGCCACTGAGTATAATATCACAATGCATCTATATAGTAACATTGAGTATAATATCACACTGTATCTATATGGTGCCACTGAGTATAATATCACACTGCATCTATGTAGTGCCACTGAGTATAATATCACACTGTATCTATATGGTGCCACTGAGTATCATATCACACTGCATCTGTATAGTGCCACTGAGAATAATATCACACTGTATCTATATAGTGGCACTGAGTATATCACACTGCATCTATATAGTGCCACTGAGTATAATATCACAATGCATCTATGTAGTGCCACTGAGTATATCACACTGCATCTATATAGTGCCACTGAGTATAAGACCACACTGTATCTATATAGTACCATTGAGTATAATATCACACTGCACCTATATAGTGCCACTGAGTATCATATCACAATGCATCGATGTAGTGCCACTGAGTATAATCACACTGCATCTATATAGTGCCACTGAGTATAATATCACACTGTATCTATATAGTGCCACTGAGTATAATATCACACCGTATCTATATCGTGCCACTGAGTATAATATCACAATACATCTATATAGTGCCACTGAGTATAATATCACACTGTATCTATATAGTGCCACTGAGTATAATATCACACTGTATCTATATAGTGCCTCTGAGTATAATATCACACTGTATCTATATCGTGCCACTGAGTATAATATCACAATGCATCTGTATACTGCCACTGAGTATAATATCACACTGCATCTATATAGTGCCACTGAGTATAATATCACAATGCATCTATATAGTACCACTGAGTATAATATCACACTGTATCTATATAGTGCCACTGAGTATAATATCACACCGTATCTATATAGTGACACTGAGTATAATATCACACTGCATCTATATAGTGCCACTGAGTATAATATCACACTGTATCTATATAGTGCCATTGAGTATAATATCACACTGTATCTATATAGTGCCACTGAGTATAATATCACACTGTATCTATATAGTGCCACTGAGTATAATATCACACTGCATCTATATAGTGCCACTGAGTATAATATCACACTGTATCGATATAGTGCCACTGAGTGTAATATCACACTGCATCTATAAAGTGCCACTGAGTATAATATCACAATGCATCTATATATTGCCACTGAGTATAATATCACACTGCATCTATATTGTGCCACTGAGTATAATATCACAATGCATCTATATAGTGCCACTGAGTATAATATCACACTGCATCTATACAGTGCCACTGAGTATAATGTCACACTGCATCTATATAGTGCCACTGAGTATAATATCACAATGCATCTATGTAGTGCCACTGAGTATATCACACTGCATCTATATAGTGCCACTGAGTATAAGACCACACTGTATCTATATAGTACCATTGAGTATAATATCACACTGCACCTATATAGTGCCACTGAGTATAATATCACAATGCATCTGTATACTGCCACTGAGTATAATATCACACTGCATCTATATAGTGCCACTGAGTATAATATCACAATGCATCTATATAGTAACATTGAGTATAATATCACACTGTATCTATATGGTGCCACTGAGTATAATATCACACTGCATCTATGTAGTGCCACTGAGTATAATATCACACTGTATCTATATGGTGCCACTGAGTATCATATCACACTGCATCTGTATAGTGCCACTGAGAATAATATCACACTGTATCTATATAGTGGCACTGAGTATATCACACTGCATCTATATAGTGCCACTGAGTATAATATCACAATGCATCTATGTAGTGCCACTGAGTATATCACACTGCATCTATATAGTGCCACTGAGTATAAGACCACACTGTATCTATATAGTACCATTGAGTATAATATCACACTGCACCTATATAGTGCCACTGAGTATCATATCACAATGCATCGATGTAGTGCCACTGAGTATAATCACACTGCATCTATATAGTGCCACTGAGTATAATATCACACTGTATCTATATAGTGCCACTGAGTATAATATCACACCGTATCTATATCGTGCCACTGAGTATAATATCACAATACATCTATATAGTGCCACTGAGTATAATATCACACTGTATCTATATAGTGCCACTGAGTATAATATCACACTGTATCTATATAGTGCCTCTGAGTATAATATCACACTGTATCTATATCGTGCCACTGAGTATAATATCACAATGCATCTGTATACTGCCACTGAGTATAATATCACACTGCATCTATATAGTGCCACTGAGTATAATATCACAATGCATCTATATAGTACCACTGAGTATAATATCACACTGTATCTATATAGTGCCACTGAGTATAATATCACACCGTATCTATATAGTGACACTGAGTATAATATCACACTGCATCTATATAGTGCCACTGAGTATAATATCACACTGTATCTATATAGTGCCATTGAGTATAATATCACACTGTATCTATATAGTGCCACTGAGTATAATATCACACTGTATCTATATAGTGCCACTGAGTATAATATCACACTGCATCTATATAGTGCCACTGAGTATAATATCACACTGTATCGATATAGTGCCACTGAGTGTAATATCACACTGCATCTATAAAGTGCCACTGAGTATAATATCACAATGCATCTATATATTGCCACTGAGTATAATATCACACTGCATCTATATTGTGCCACTGAGTATAATATCACAATGCATCTATATAGTGCCACTGAGTATAATATCACACTGCATCTATACAGTGCCACTGAGTATAATATCACACTGCATCTATATAGTGCCACTGAGTATAATATCACAATGCATCTATGTAGTGCCACTGAGTATATCACACTGCATCTATATAGTGCCACTGAGTATAAGACCACACTGTATCTATATAGTACCATTGAGTATAATATCACACTGCACCTATATAGTGCCACTGAGTATCATATCACAATGCATCTATATAGTGCCACTGAGTATAATATCACAATGCATCTATATAGTAACATTGAGTATAATATCACACTGTATCGATATGGTGCCACTGAGTATAATATCACACTGCATCTATGTAGTGCCACTGAGTATAATATCACACTGTATCTATATGGTGCCACTGAGTATCATATCACACTGCATCTATATAATGCCACTGACAATAATATCACACTGCATCTATGTAGTGCCGCTGAGTATATCACACTGCATCTATATAGTGCCACTGAGTATAATATCACACTGTATCTATATAGTACCATTGAGAATAATATCACACTGCACCTATATAGTGCCACTGAGTATAATATCACAATGCATCTATATAGTGCCACTGAGTATCATATCACACTGCATCTACATAGTGCCACTGAGTATAATATCACACTGTATCTATATAGTACCATTGAGTATAATATCACACTGCATCGATATAGTGCCACTGAGTATAATATCACAATGCATCTATGTAGTGCCACTGAGTATAATCACACTGCATCTATGTAGTGCCACTGAGTATAATATCACACTGTGTCTATATAGTACCACTGAGTATAATATCACACTGTATCTATATCGTGCCACTGAGTATAATATCACAATACATCTATATAGTGCCACTGAGTATAATATCACACTGTATCTATATAGTGCCACTGAGTATAATATCACACTGTATCTATATAGTGCCTCTGAGTATAATATCACACTGTATCTATATCGTGCCACTGAGTATAATATCACAATGCATCTGTATACTGCCACTGAGTATAATATCACACTGCATCTATATAGTGCCACTGAGTATAATATCACAATGCATCTATATAGTGCCACTGAGTATAATATCACACTGTATCTATATAGTGCCACTGAGTATAATATCACACCGTATCTATATAGTGACACTGAGTATAATATCACACTGCATCTATATGGTGCCACTGAGTATAATATCACACTGTATCTATATAGTGCCATTGAGTATAATATCACACTGTATCTATATAGTGCCACTGAGTATAATATCACACTGCGTCTATATAGTGCCACTGAGTATAATATCACACTGTATCTATATAGTGCCACTGAGTGTAATATCACACTGTATCTATATAGTGCCATTGAGTATAATATCACACTGTATCTATATCGTGCCACTGAGTATAATATCACACTGCATCTATATAGTGCCACTGAGTATAATATCACACTGTATCTATATAGTGCCACTGAGTGTAATATCACACTGCATCTATAAAGTGCCACTGAGTATAATATCACAATGCATCTATATAGTGCCACTGAGTATAATATCACACTGCATCTATATTGTGCCACTGAGTATAATATCACAATGCATCTATATAGTGCCACTGAGTATAATATCACACTGCATCTATACAGTGCCACTGAGTATAATATCACACTGCATCTATATAGTGCCACTGAGTATAATATCACAATGCATCCATATAGTGCCACTGAGTATAATATCACACTGCATCTATACAGTGCCACTGAGTATAATATCACACTGTATCCATATAGTGCCACTGAGTATAATATCACACTGTATCGATATAGTGCCACTGAGTATATCACACTGCATCTATATAGTGCCACTGAGTATATCACACTGCATCTGTATCGTGCCACTGAGTATAATATCACACTGTGTCTATATAGTGCCACTGAATATATCACACTGCATCTATATAGTGCCACTGAGTATATCACACTGCATCTATATCGTGCCACTGAGTATAATATCACACTGCATCTATATAATGCCACTGAGTATAATATCACACTGCATCTATATAATGCCACTGAGTATAATATCACACTGCATCTATATAATGCCACTGAGTATAATATCCCACTCTATCCATATAATGCCACTGAGTATAATATCACACTGTATCTATATAGTGCCACTCAGTATAATATCACACTGCATCTATATAATGCCACTGAGTATAATATCACAATGTATCTATATAATGCCACTGAGTATAATATCACACTGTATCTATATAGTGCCACTGAGTATAATATCACACTGCATCTAAATAGTGCCACTGAGTATAATATCACACTGTATCTATATAGTGCCACTGAGTATAATATCACAATGCATCTTTCTAGTGCCACTGAGTATAATATCACAATGCATCTATATAGTGCCACTGAGTAAAATATCACACTGCATCTATATATTTCCACTGAGTATAATATCACACTGCATCTATATAGTGCCACTGAGTGTAATATCACACTGGATCGATATAATGCCACTGAGTATAACATCACACTGCATCTATATAGTGCCACTGAGTATAATATCACAATGCATCTATATAGTGCCACTGAGTATAATATCACACTGCATCTATATAGCGCCACTGAGTATAATATCACAATGCATCTATATAGTGCCACTGAGTATAATATCACACTGTATCTATATAGTGCCACTGATTATAATATCACACTGTATCGATATAATGCCACTGAGTATAATATCACACTGTATCTATATAGTGCCACTGAGTATATCACACTGCATCTATATAGTGCCACTGAGTATATCACACTGCATCTGTATCGTGCCACTGAGTATAATATCACACTGTGTCTATACAGTGCCACTGAGTATAATATCACACTGCATCTATATAATGCCACTGAGTATAATATCACACTGCATCTATGTAGTGCCACTGAGTATATCACACTGCATCGAAATAGTGCCACTGAGTATAATATCACACTGTATCGATAAAGTACCATTGAGAATAATATCACACTGCACCTACATAGTGCCACTGAGTATAATATCACAATGCATCTATATAGTGCCACTGAGTATAATATCACACTGCATCGATATAGTGCCACTGAGTATAATATCACACTGTATCTATATAGTACCATTGAGTATAATATCACACTGCACCGATAGAGTGCCACTGAGTATAATATCACAATGCATCTATGTAGTGCCACTGAGTATAATCACACTGCATCTATGTAGTGCCACTGAGTATAATATCACACTGTGTCTCTATAGTGCCACTGAGTATAATATCACACTGTATCTATATCGTGCCACTGAGTATAATATCACAATACATCTATATGGTGCCACTGAGTATAATATCACACTGTATCTATATAGTGCCACTGAGTATAATATCACACTGTATCTATATCGTGCCTCTGAGTATAATATCACACTGTATCTATATCGTGCCACTGAGTATAATATCACAATGCATCTGTATACTGCCACTGAGTATAATATCACACTGCATCTATATAGTGCCACTGAGTATAATATCACAATGCATCTATATAGTGCCACTGAGTATAATATCACACTGTATCTATATAGTGCCACTGAGTATAATATCACACCGTATCTATATAGTGACACTGAGTATAATATCACACTGCATCTATATAGTGCCACTGAGTATAATATCACACTGTATCTATATAGTGCCATTGAGTATAATATCACACTGTATCTATATAGTGCCACTGAGTATAATATCACACTGCGTCTATATAGTGCCACTGAGTATAATATCACACTGTATCTATATAGTGCCACTCAGTGTAATATCACACTGTATCTATATAGTGCCATTGAGTATAATATCACACTGTATCAATATAGTGCCACTGAGTATAATATCACACTGCATCTATATAGTGCCACTGAGTATAATATCACACTGTATCTATATAGTGCCACTGAGTGTAATATCACACTGCATCTATAAAGTGCCACTGAGTATAATATCACAATGCATCTATATAGTGCCACTGAGTATAATATCACACTGCATCTATATTGTGCCACTGAGTATAATATCACAATGCATCTATATAGTGCCACTGAGTATAATATCACACTGCATCTATACAGTGCCACTGAGTATAATATCACACTGCATCTATATAGTGCCACTGAGTATAATATCACAATGCATCTATATAGTGCCACTGAGTATAATATCACACTGCATCTATATAGTGCCACTGAGTATAATATCACACTGTATCTATATAGTGCCACTGAGTATAATATCACAATGCATCTTTCTAGTGCCACTGAGTATAATATCACAATCCATCTATATAGTGCCACTGAGTATAATATCACAATGCATCTATATAGTGCCACTGAGTATAATATCACACTGCATCTATATAGTGCCACTGAGTGTAATATCACACTGTATCTATATAATGCCACTGAGTATAATATCACACTGCATCTATATCGTGCCACTGAGTATAATATCACAATGCATCTCTATAGTGCCACTGAGTATAATATCACACTGCATCTATATAGCGCCACTGAGTATAATATCACAATGCATCTAAATAGTGCCACCGACTATAATATCACACTGTATCCATATAGTGCCACTGAGTATAATATCACACTGCATCTATATAGTGCCACTGAGTATAATATCACAATGCACCTATATAGTGCCACTGAGTATAACATCACACTGTATCTATATAGTGCCACTGAGTATTATATCACACTGTATCTATATAATGCCACTGAATATATCACACTGCATCTATATAGTGCCACTGAGTATAATATCACACTGTGTCTATATAGTGCCACTGAATATATCACACTGCATCTATATAGTGCCACTGAGTATATCACACTGCATCTATATCGTGCCACTGAGTATAATATCACACTGCATCTATATAATGCCACTGAGTATAATATCACACTGCATCTATATAATGCCACTGAGTATAATATCACACTGCATCTATATAATGCCACTGAGTATAATATCCCACTCTATCCATATAATGCCACTGAGTATAATATCATACTGTATCTATATAGTGCCACTGAGTATAATATCACACTGTATCGATATAGTGCCACTGAGTATATCACACTGCATCTATATAGTGCCACTGAGTATATCACACTGCATCTGTATCGTGCCACTGAGTATAATATCACACTGTGTCTGTACAGTGCCACTGAGTATAATATCACACTGCATCTATATAATGCCACTGAGTATAATATCACACTGCATCTATGTAGTGCCACTGAGTATATCACACTGCATCTATATAGTGCCAATGAGTATAATATCACACTGTATCGATAAAGTACCATTGAGAATAATATCACACTGCACCTACATAGTGCCACTGAGTATAATATCACAATGCATCTATATAGTGCCACTGAGTATAATATCACACTGTATCTATATAGTACCATTGAGTATAATATCACACTGCACCGATAGAGTGCCACTGAGTATAATATCACAATGCATCTATGCAGTGCCACTGAGTATAATCACACTGCATCTATGTAGTGCCACTGAGTATAATATCACACTGTGTCTCTATAGTGCCACTGAGTATAATATCACACTGTATCTATATTGTGCCACTGAGTATAATATCACAATACATCTATATAGTGCCACTGAGTATAATATCACACTGTATCTATATAGTGCCACTGAGTATAATATCACACTGTATCTATATCGTGCCTCTGAGTATAATATCACACTGTATCTATATCGTGCCACTGAGTATAATATCACAATGCATCTGTATACTGCCACTGAGTATAATATCACACTGCATCTATATAGTGCCACTGAGTATAATATCACAATGCATCTATATAGTGCCACTGAGTATAATATCACACTGTATCTATATAGTGCCACTGAGTATAATATCACACCGTATCTATATAGTGACACTGAGTATAATATCACACTGCATCTATATAGTGCCACTGAGTATAATATCACACTGTATCTATATAGTGCCATTGAGTATAATATCACACTGTATCTATATAGTGCCACTGAGTATAATATCACACTGCGTCTATATAGTGCCACTGAGTATAATATCACACTGTATCTATATAGTGCCACTCAGTGTAATATCACACTGTATCTATATAGTGCCATTGAGTATAATATCACACTGTATCTATATAGTGCCACTGAGTATAATATCACACTGCATCTATATAGTGCCACTGAGTATAATATCACACTGTATCTATATAGTGCCACTGAGTGTAATATCACACTGCATCTATAAAGTGCCACTGAGTATAATATCACAATGCATCTATATAGTGCCACTGAGTATAATATCACACTGCATCTATATTGTGCCACTGAGTATAATATCACAATGCATCTATATAGTGCCACTGAGTATAATATCACACTGCATCTATACAGTGCCACTGAGTATAATATCACACTGCATCTATATAGTGCCACTGAGTATAATATCACAATGCATCTTAATAGTGCCACTGAGTATAATATCACACTGCATCTATATAGTGCCACTGAGTATAATATCACACTGTATCTATATAGTGCCACTGAGTATAATATCACAATGCATCTTTCTAGTGCCACTGAGTATAATATCACAATGCATCTATATAGTGCCACTGAGTATAATATCACAATGCATCTATATAGTGCCACTGAGTATAATATCACACTGCATCTATATAGTGCCACTGAGTGTAATATCACACTGTATCTATATAATGCCACTGAGTATAATATCACACTGCATCTATATAGTGCCACTGAGTATAATATCACAATGCATCTCTATAGTGCCACTGAGTATAATATCACACTGCATCTATATAGCGCCACTGAGTATAATATCACAATGCATCTAAATAGTGCCACCGACTATAATATCACACTGTATCCATATAGTGCCACTGAGTATAATATCACACTGCATCTATATAGTGCCACTGAGTATAATATCACAATGCATCTATATAGTGCCACTGAGTATAACATCACACTGTATCTATATAGTGCCACTGAGTATAATATCACACTGTATCTATATAATGCCACTTAGTATAATATCATACTGTATCTGTATAGTGCCACTGAGTATATCACACTGCATCTATATAGTGCCACTGAGTATATCACACTGCATCTGTATCGTGCCACTGAGTATAATATCACACTGTGTCTATATAGTGCCACTGAATATATCACACTGCATCTATATAGTGCCACTGAGTATATCACACTGCATCTATATCGTGCCACTGAGTATAATATCACACTGCATCTATATAATGCCACTGAGTATAATATCACACTGCATCTATATAATGCCACTGAGTATAATATCACACTGCATCTATATAATGCCACTGAGTATAATATCCCACTCTATCCATATAATGCCACTGAGTATAATATCATACTGTATCTATATAGTGCCACTGAGTATAATATCACACTGCATCTATATAATGCCACTGAGTATAATATCACAATGTATCTATATAATGCCATTGAGTATAATATCACACTGTATCTATATGGTGCCACTGAGGATAATATCACACTGTATCTGTATATTGCCACTGAGTATAATATCACAATGTATCTATATAGTGCCACTGAGTATAATATCACACTGTATCTACATAATATCACTGAGTATAATATCACACTGTATCTATATAATGCCACTGAGTATAATATCACACTGTATCTATATATGGCCACTGAGTATAATATCACACTGTATCCACATAGTGCCACTGAGTATAATATCACACTGCATCTATATATTGCCACTGAGTATAATATCACACTGTATCTTTATAATGCCACTGAGTATAATATCACATTGTATCTATATATTGCCACTGAGTATAATATCACACTGTATCTATATAGTGCCACTGAGCATAATATCACATTGTATCTATATAATGCCCTCTGAGTATAATATCACACTGCATCTATATATTGCCAGTGTGTATAATATCACACTGTATCTATATATTGCCACTGAGTATAATATCACACTGTATCTATATAGTGCCACTGAGTATAATATCACACTGTATCTATATAGTGCCACTGAGTATAATATCACACTGCATCTATCTAGTGCCACTGAGTATAATATCACACTGTATTTATATAGTGCCACTGAGTATAATATCACACTGTATCTATATAGTGCCACTGAGTATAATATCACACTGTATCTATATATTGCCACTGAGTATAATATCACACATGTATCTATATAGTGCCACTGAGTATAATATCACACTGTATCTATATAGTGCCACAGAGTATAATATCACACTGTATCTATATAGTGCCACTGAGTATAATATCACACTGTATCTATATAGTGCCACTGAATATAATATCACACTGTATCTATATATTGCCACTGAGTATAATATCACACTGTATCTATATAGTGCTACTGAATATAATATCACACTGTATCTATATATTGCCACTGAGTATAATATCACACTGCATCTATATAGTGCCACTGAATATAATATCACACTGTATCTATATATTGCCACTGAGTATAATATCACACTGTATCTATATAGTGCCACTGAGTATAATATCACACTGTATCTATATATTGCCACTGAGTATAATATCACACTGTATCTATATATTGCCACTGAGTATAATATCACACTGTATCTATATATTGCCACTGAGTATAATATCACACTGTATCTATATAGTGCCACTGAGTATAATATCACACTGTATCTATATATTGCCACTGAGTATAATATCACACTGTATCTATATATTGCCACTGAGTATAATATCACACTGTATCTATATAGTGCCACTGAGTATAATATCACACTGTATCTATATATTGCCACTGAGTATAATATCACACTGTATCTATATATTGCCACTGAGTATAATATCACACTGTATCTATATAGTGCCACTGAGTATAATATCACACTGTATCTATATAGTGCCACTGAGTATAATATCACGCTGTATCTATATATTGCCACTGAGTATAATATCACACTGTATCTATATATTGCCACTGAGTATAATATCACACTGTATCTATATATTGCCACTGAGTATAATATCACACTGTATCTATATATTGCCACTGAGTATAATATCACACTGTATCTATATAGTGCCACTGAGTATAATATCACGCTGTATCTATATATTGCCACTGAGTATAATATCACACTGTATCTATATAGTGCCACTGAGTATAATATCACACTGTATCTATATAATGCCACTGAGTATAATATCACACTGTATCTATATAGTGCCACTGAGTATAATATCACACTGTATCGATATATTGCCACTGAGTATGATATCACACTGTATCTATATATTGCCACTGAGTATAATATCACACTGTATCTATATATTGCCACTGAGTATAATATCACACTGTATCTATATAGTGCCACTGAGTACAATATCACACTGTATCTATATAGTGCCACTGAGTATAATATCACACTGTATCTATATAGTGCCACTGAGAATAATATCACACTGTATCTATATATTGCCACTGAGTATAATATCACACTGTATCTATATATTGCCACTGAGTATAATATCACACTGTATCTATATAGTGCCACTGAGTATAATATCACACTGTATCTATATTTTGCCACTGAGTATAATATCACACTGCATCTATATAGTGCCACTGAGTATAATATCACACTGTATCTATATATTGCCACTGAGTATAATATCACACTGTATCTATATAGTGCCACTGAGTATAATATCACACTGTATCTATATAGTGCCACTGAATATAATATCACACTGTATCTATATATTGCCACTGAGTATAATATCACACTGTATCTATATAGTGCCACTGAATATAATATCACACTGTATCTATATAGTGCCACAGAGTATAATATCACACTGTATCTATATATTGCCACTGAGTATAATATCACACTGTATCTATATATTGCCACTGAGTATAATATCACACTGTATCTATATAGTGCCACTGAGTATAATATCACACTGTATCTATATATTGCCACTGAGTATAATATCACACTGTATCTATATATTGCCACTGAGTATAATATCACACTGTATCTATATATTGCCACTGAGTATAATATCACACTGTATCTATGTAGTGCCACTGAGTATAATATCACACTGTATCTATATATTGCCACTGAGTATAATATCACACTGTATCTATATATTGCCACTGAGTATAATATCACACTGTATCTATATAGTGCCACTGAGTATAATATCACACTGTATCTATATATTGCCACTGAGTATAATATCACACTGTATCTATATATTGCCACTGAGTATAATATCACACTGTATCTATATAGTGCCACTGAGTATAATATCACACTGTATCTATATAGTGCCACTGAGTATAATATAACGCTGTATCTATATATTGCCACTGAGTATAATATCACACTGTATCTATATAGTGCCACTGAGTATAATATCACACTGTATCTATATATTGCCACTGAGTATAATATCACACTGTATCTATATATTGCCACTGAGTATAATATCACACTGTATCTATATAGTGCCACTGAGTATAATATCACACTGTATCTATATATTGCCACTGAGTATAATATCACACTGTATCTATATAGTGCCACTGAGTATAATATCACACTGTATCTATATAGTGCCACTGAGTATAATATCACACTGTATCTATATAGTGCCACTGAGTATAATATCACACTGTATCGATATATTGCCACTGAGTATAATATCACACTGTATCTGTATATTGCCACTGAGTATAATATCACACTGTATCTATATAGTGCCACTGAGTATAATATCACACTGTATCTATATAGTGCCACTGAGTACAATATCACACTGTATCTATATAGTGCCACTGAGTATAATATCACACTGTATCTATATAGTGCCACTGAGAATAATATCACACTGTATCTATATATTGCCACTGAGTATGATATCACACTGTATCTATATATTGCCACTGAGTATAATATCACACTGTATCTATATAGTGCCACAGAGTAAAATATCACACTCTATCTATATATTGCCACTGAGTATAATATCACACTGTATCTATATAGTGCCACTGAGTATAATATCACACTGTATCTATATAGTGCCACTGAGTATAATATCACACTGTATCTATATATTGCCACTGAGTATAATATCACACATTTATCTATATAGTGCCACTGAGTATAATATCACACTGTATCTATATAGTGCCACTGAGTATAATATCACACTGTATCTATGTATTGCCACTGAGTATAATATCACACTGTATCTATATCGTGCCACTGAGTATAATATCACACTGTATCTATATAGTGCTATTGAATATAATATCACACTGTATCTATATATTGCCACTGAATATAATATCACACTGTATCTATATATTGCCACTGAGTATAAAATCACACTGTATCTATATAGTGCCACTGAGTATAATATGACACTGTATCTATGTATTGCCACTGAGTATAATATCACACTGTATCTATATCATGCCACTGAGTATAATATCACACTGTATCTATATAGTGCCATTGAATATAATATCACACTGTATCTATATATTGCCACTGAATATAATATCACACTGTATCTATATATTGCCACTGAGTATAATATCACACTGTATCTATATAGTGCCATTGAATATAATATCACACTGTATCTATATATTGCCACTGAGTATAATATCACACTGTATCTATATAGTGCCACTGAGTATAATATCACACTATATTTATATCGTGCCACTGAGTATAATATCACACTGTATCTATATAGTGCCACTGAGTATAATATCACACTGTATCTGTATAGTGCCACTGAGTATAATGTCACACTGTATCTATATATTGCCACTGAGTATAATATCACACTGTATCTATATATTGCCACTGAGTATAATATCACACTGTATCTATATAGTGCCACTGAGTATAATATCACACTGTATCTATATATTGCCACTGAGTATAATATCTCACTGTATCTATATAGTGCCACTGAGTATAATATCACACTGTATCTATATAGTGCCACTGAGTATAATATCACACTGTATCTATATAATGCCACTGAATATAATATCACACTGTATCTATATATTGCCACTGAGTATAATATCACACATTTATCTATATAGTGCCACTGAGTATAATATCACACTGTATCTATATAGTGCCACTGAGTATAATATCACACTGTATCTTTATATTGCCACTGAGTATAATATCACACTGTATCTATATAGTGCCACTGAGTATAATATCACACTGTATCTATATACTGCCACTGAGTATAATATCACACTGTATCTATATATTGCCACTGAGTATAATATCACACTGTATCTATATAGTGCCACTGAGTATAATATCACACTGTATCTATATACTGCCACTGAATATAATATAACACTGTATCTATATCGTGCCACTGAGTATAATATCACGCCGTATCTGTATATTGCCACTGAGTATAATATCACACTGTATCTATATAGTGCCACTGAGTATAATATCACACTGTATCGATATATTGCCACTGAGTATAATATCAGACTGTATCTATATAGTGCCACTGAGGATAATATCACACTGTATCTATATATTGCCACTGAGTATAATATCACACTGTATCTATATAGTGCCACAGAGTATAATATCACACTGTATCTATATATTGCCACTGAGTATAATATCACACTGTATCTATATAGTGCCACTGAGTATAATATCACACTGTATCTATATATTGCCACTGAGTATAATATCACACCGTATCTATATATTGCCACTGAGTATAATATCACACTGTATCTATATAGTGCCACTGAGTATAATATCACACTGTATCTGTATAGTGCCACTGAGTA